>NC_058132.1:99955133-100051868 GCF_016433145.1 Gracilinanus agilis
CCTTCCTTCCTTCCTTCCTTCCTTCCTTCCTTCCTTCCTTCCTTCCTTCCTTCCTTCCTTCCTTCCTTCCTTCCTTCTTCTCCCTCCTCCAGTTTTCCCTTGAACCCTTACCTTCAGTCTTGGAACTGATAATAAATATCCGGTCTTAGGCAGAACAGTGGTAAGGGTTTGGCAATTGGGGAATTGCTAGGAAGTATCTGAGATCAGATTTGAACCATGACCTCTCATCTTCAAGCCTTGCTCTCTATTTACTGAACTACCTAGCTGCTCTCTCAATAAATATTTCTTATACTCTTGCTTTGTGCCAGGTACTATCCTAAGTGCTGAGAATACAAAAATAAACTGAGTGTCCCTACCTGCCCTCTAGAAAGTTTATAATCTAATGATAGATAAGATAAACATTTATTAAGTACTTGCCACGTGCCAGGCACTGGGGATATAAATAAGACAAAGAAAGACAATCTCTGCCCTCAGGGAACTAATGGTGTTAAAAGTAAATTGGGAAGCCCCTGAAAGATGGTTGAAATGGGTGGTGAGGTTTTAATGTGATCTGACCTAACAAGATGCCACCCCTCTAAGACAGAGATCAAAGATGGATGTCTCTCTGTCCTTTACTTGAGAACTGTTAAAAGGGAACTGAGAAACCCCTGCAAGGATATAATGAGTAATCAAGGCTTTTGGTTACTTGATCTAGCAGGGCAGTTCCTACAGTAACTCTAAGGAGTGAGTGCCTTTCTGGCTCCCTGAATTTGGTCAGCTTAACCTGTGAGACAAGGAATGGCGCAGCAACTGTGCCAGAGAGAGATAAACACCTCAGGAAAAGGAATGGCATTTTGCTAGGAATTTCACTTTACCTAGCTTCCTAGGGTGTTTTCCCCCTGGGACAGAATGCTAGAGTGAGATAAAATGGTGGGTGGTTGGTTGTGACTTGGCTTTGCCCAATCAAAATAGACTCCCTCTCTCTGAGATAAACCCAAACAGATATCCCTTTATGACCAATTGATCTGACTGCTATAATTCTTTATGAAATGGTTTGTTGAAGTACAGGATGATTGGTTCGGATCAGGAAAATGGGTAACAAGAAACCCTGCCTAACACTCCAATGGACAACAATCTTCTGCTCTCCGCCAAACCTGAGGCAGATGTTGAACTCCTCTCTAATGTATAGATGGTATCTATTAGCTAACCCTGGGCTAAGTAATCAATCAAGTCTCTAGGATGTCAGCAGTTCAGGGATGAGAGGTTCACTGCTGGCTCAGAACAGCCACACACAGGGTGAATCCTCCAGGTAGACTGCTATTTCAACTGAGTCCACACAGATATAGATGTTCAGAAATCCAGGACCTGATACAAGAATATCAAAGATCTTCAACAGGAATCACTTTTGCTCAGGATATGCTGGAAATAGTCCAGGAGAAAGGTTCAAAGTTGTCAGTGTTCTGATGAGGTCTGAGTACCAAAGCTAAAGCAATCTCCATAATGATGACTTAATTAGTAATGAGCTTATTCTAAGAGTGAGGAGAGGATGATGATGGCGATGGTGGTGGTGAATATAGTCAAAGCAAGCAGAGCAGAAAGAAGAAAGGAAAAAAACCTGGGGAGTTGAGGAAAAGGAAGGCAACCCAGGAAAAGAACCTGAAACAGTGAGAGAGAGGGCATGATATAGAAGGTCTGGAGAGCCAGAAGTACAGCCTTGAGAGGAATGAAGAATGACTGGTCTGGGCAGCTTCCTAAACATAGAGGGTCTGGGAAGTAGCTAGTCGGAGGTGGAGCCCAAAGTGGTGGAGGAATTTGCAGGATGTGAAGTCTAGAGGTGTGTGAGCTTCTAGGGTGAAGAGGTTTTGATGGCATTTGATGAGAAAGCATAGAAAGTCAGGGGTACAGTCTGTAGAAGAACAGAGACCTAGGCTAATTAGGAGTTAATGGACCTGATTTCGAGTGTAATGCTGATATTTATTTCTAGTGGGGTCTTTACCACCTGGGTCTAGATTGAGACTGGAAACAAGTCAGGGAGCAGCTGGAGACTAGGTCAGGATCTGAGATCAAGTCAGGATCTATAGTCACGGTCCAGCCTGCTGCCAAAATCAGGATTCTTTCTGCCTGGGATCAGTGCCAGAGCTCAGTACACAGCTGGGGTGAGGGCTTAGGACCAAAGTCCTTGAACTCATTGTGAGATTGAATTTAGAGCTGAAAGTAAGGCTAAATTCAGGGATTATTCATAGTCTGAAAATAGGGTTAAGGGGTCATTCATTTCAAGAAAACAACAGAGAAAGGCCAAGTGACCCCAATTTGTAGATGAGAAAACAAAAGGTCAGAAGCATTTAGGGACCTTTCTAACCCAGCAAAGATGGAAATCGCTTCTCTTTTGCCTTGGCCTTATTTTGAAGGACTTCTAATCTTAGACCCAGAAAAACAAATCCATAACTCCACAGTCACCAGATGCAGACAACCCAGACCATAGACCGTTATTAACATGCACGGAGAAGAATATCTTCTGTGGATGATGTGGAAGGGCCTGGTTATGAATCAGTTTAAAGGCAGCCAAGTTAATAATTCCTAGGTTCCCACTCTCCATAATTTGGTTGTTTCTTTTCTGCCAGAAATTAAGTGATTCTTGGCTTCACCCTACTCAGCTGCTGCTGATGTCATGGAGTAGGGGCCATGGGGCTAGAGAGGGAGGAAGGCAGGGGCGATGACTTGATGGACTCGAAGCAAATACATGACATCATCTTCAATGCTTCTCGCATCTTGTAGGCCAGGTACTGGGGATATAAATAATAAGGAAAAAAAACCCAATCTCCCTCTCCCTCTCCCTTTCCCTCCTCCCCCCACCCCCCCACTTTCCCTTCTTCCTTTCTTTTTACTTTCTCTCTTAGTATCAATTCTAAGACAGAATAGTAGCAAGGACTAGGGATTAAGTGACTTGCCCAGGGTCATACTAGCCAGGAAGAGTCTGAGGCCAGATTTCAACTCAAGTCCTCCCAACTCCAGACCTGGCTCTCTTTCTACTATGCTACCTGGCTGCTCCAACCCCTTCATTTTATACAGTAACTAGACCAGGGAGATTAGGTGATATGCTACAAGTCATATCAGTGGTAATCATTAGAGATGGAATTTGAATCTAAGTACTATGACTCCAGATATATTAGAGTTTCTTCCTCTCTAAGCTTCACTCCTGACCCTCTCAAATTAGTATTATCCCCCATCCTGACCCCCATTTCCCTACTTCTCAACTTCCTTTTACTTGTTATCTTCCCCAACTGGAAAATAAAGCCCTGCTGGCAAGGGACCGCCCTCTGCTTGTATTTTTATTCCCAGATCTTAGCACAGCACCTGGGACATAGTAACCCTTAATAAATGCTTCATGATTTGTCTTGACTAGACTAGAATTGTTGTGCTTAGATGTAGACCAGAGGCAAAAATTAGAAACAATTGGCAGGCAGTGACAAAGTAACAGATCTCCTTAAAGGAAACATTTCCTAATAACTAGAGTTAGGCGGCACAGGAGATAGAGAGTGCTGGTTCTAAAATCAAGAAGGCTTTATCTTCATGAGTTCAAATCCAGCTTCTGTGCTTACTGGGCAAGTCTGGAGAAGGAAATGACAAACCAATCCAGAATCTGCCAGGAAAACTCCAGAAGGGGTCACAAAGAATTGTATATGACTGAGATGAATAAATGGAAGCATGCGTATATAGTTTTAAAATAAATACATATTGGGATGCAGCTATCAAATGAACTAGAGAAAGAAATGGCAAACCATTCTAGGATCTTCACCAAGAAAATTTAAATGGGGCCACAAAGAGTTAGATATGACTGAAACAACTGAACAACAACGATAAGAGTTTGGAAGGGCACTTCTAGTCCTCTGCTTGGCATTTAAGAAGCCTTTCACAACCTGGCCCTAACTTACCTTTCCAACCTTCATATAAATTCCTCCCCTTGACAGGGTTTAAGGATCTGCCAAACTGACCATTTTGCTGTTTCTCTCACACAGGACATTCCATCTTTCCTCTCCTTGACATTGCACTGGCTGATATATGCAATATTCTGCTTCCATCATCCCTTTTATTCTTTTTCTGCACCCATCATCCCTTTTACTCTTTTTTTTTTAAACCCTTGTACTTCGGTGTATTGTCTCATAGGTGGAAGAGTGGTAAGGGTGGGCAATGGGGGTCAAGTGACTTGCCCAGGGTCACACAGCTGGGAAGTGGCTGAGGCTGGGTTTGAATCCCTTTTACTCTTATTCCACACCCATCATCCCTTTTATTCTATCATCTTTCCACTCTTTTCATTAAGCTAAACAATTTTGATCTACCTTTGAGCCACTCAATTTAAAGCAAAAGAGCATTGAGATTGGAATTGGGAGTAGGTTCTACTCCTGGCTCAGCCATTAATTTCCTGAGTGAACTTGACCTAGTGGGGCTCAGTTTCCTCTTTGGCAAGAGGATTTGAATGGTCTCTAAGGTGCTTCCACTTCTGATATTCTGTGTCCCAGAGTCTGAGGTGGCTTCCACCTCTGACATTCTGTGTCTTCTAGTCTAATGCTTTCCTGCTTTGATGGCCTATGTTCTATATAGTCTAGGATGTCTTTTAGCTCTGATGTTGTGTCCTCTTGTCTTAAGATGCCTTCTAGATCTACTGTTTTGTGTTTTATAGTACAAAATGCCTTCTAGCACTGATGTTTTGTTTTCTATAATCTAAGAGGCCTTGTAGCTCTGATGTTCTTTGCCCTATGATTACACAGGGTTTTTTAGGATGTTCTGTGTAGGGCCTTGAAGATATAGAATGAAGTTGGCTAATTGCTCTGTTGTCCCTAGAGTCCATTACCCTCTCTACTACCACCCCAGCCCGGATAATTGGGAGATAGGCAGAAGTTGGGAGCCTTCAGGGAGCTCATTATCCTCACCTCCAATCTGCCCTGCTCACTCTCCTCTCCCCTGATGATTTGGGTGTGTTTGTTGCCACCCAACATTTTCCAACCTGGTTGCTCTCCTTAGGGAAAACTTCTTGAAATCCTTTATTATCCAGAGAAGGGGGTGTGGGTTCCACAGCACACATCTGCCCTAATAGGTTGGGTGGCTACCACCATCGTCTTTAGCAATTGTGGTTGTGTGGTTGATGTGATTAGTAGAAAGTCTGTGTATAGAGCTCAGCATATTATGAAATCTCTCCTATCCAGAAAGGTCAGTTCTTCCAGGAAGCCTGCCCTGATAAACTCTGGCCCATTGACCTCTCTTTTCTTAGAATCCCTTACTACCCTTATTGCCTCTATCAAATGTCTAGCAAATTACTTGGTCCTGCTTTGTACCTAGAATTGTACACACTACAGCCATAGAATATATAATAGAGCTAGAAGGGGTCGTAGAACATGAGTGTTAGATCTGGGAGGGAACCTTAAAGCAATCTTAGAACTTGGACAGTCAGGTAGGAATAGATCAGGGAACAGAGAAAGTTAGTAGGAGGAGGGTCTTAGAGCTGAATGTTGGGTTTTAGAACATACAGTGAAGGCAGGAAGGAAACTTCAAGGTTATCTCGTCTTACTCCTTCACTTGATAAATGAAGAAACTGAAGCTCAAAGCAGAGAAATTACTTGTTTCTGATGGCTTCATGTGTCTGGTTCTTTCCCTACATATAGACAATAATCTGATTGGGGAATAAGAGGTGGGTAATTCAATATATATAGTCCAGGAGTTCCTTAAATTGTTGATATTATGGCTCTTTGGTAGTGTGGTGAAGCCCATGGCCCCCTCTTCAAGATAATGTGTTTTTTGTTTGTTTTTTTTTTTTTTTTTTCTAAAACTTACCTTCTGTCTTCAAATCAAAATTGTGTGTTGGTTCCAAAGTAGAAGTATGAAATGGGCTAGGCAATGGGGGCTAAGTAACTTGCCCAGGGTCACACAGCTAAGCGGTGTCTGAGACCAGATTTGAACCAAGGACCTCCTTTCTCTAGGCCTGGTTCTTAATCTGCTGAGCCATCCAGCTGTCCCTTAAAACAATGTTTTTAAATGCATATGATCAAATACATAGAATTAAAAAGGAAACCAATTATATTGAAATATACTGCTGCTGCTATTCAGTTGTTTCAGCCATGTCTGACTCTTCTTGACCCCATTTGGAGTTTTCTTGACAAAGATGACAAAGAATGGTTTGCTATTCCTCTTCCAGCTTATTTTACAGATGAAGAAACTAAGGCAAGTAGAGTTAAGTGATTTTCCCAGGGCCACATAGCTAGTGAATGTCTGAGGCCAGATTTGAACTCAAAAAGATGAGTCTCCCTGATTTTGACCCAGCGCTCTATCCATTATGCTATCTTATTGCCCTATATTGACATTTAGTTATCAGATGTTTTAAAAAAACAAATGCATGGACCCTAGTTTAAGAACCCCTGCTCTGTCTGTGATTTCTAACAGTGTGGGCATTCCCTTCATCAACACAGATCAAAGCCCCTTTAATAGTATATGTGGTCTTCAAGATTTCTTGTGGCCAAAAACATTCAGCCTCCTGTGCACAAACTTGGGGTGAGACTGCTTGAACTTAGCCAGGATAGTCTTGAGACAAGAGAAGCGACCAGTCCATCAATGGATTTGTATTTGAAAGATTTCCCGCCTGGTAGAATCTCACAAATGTGTTCCCTTGGTATAGCATTAGAGAGCCCAGGAGTACAGCTCCATGATGAGGTCCTCATTGTAAGCTGTAAACATAAACATTGAACAAAATGCAAGGAGTTACTAATTGTGAAACAGTTTAAGGTGTTATTCAGCCAGTCTTTCTATTCCTTCTTTGCTTCTCATCTCCCAACTTGTGACTGAGAGTTGGCTACATTCTCTGATTTAAGCTCAGTCTTTCAATAAGTGTCTGTCTGTCTATCTCTCCCTCCTTCCTTCCCCTTTTTCTCCCCATCTGCCTCCCTCTCTCTTCCTCTTTCTTTCCCCCATTCTCTTTGCCTCTCTCCCTCTTTTTCCCCCACTCTCTTCCCCTTACCCTCTCTCTCCTCTCCTGCATCTTTCTCCCTCTATTTTTCTTACCTCTTCCATCTTCCTTTCATCTCTCTCTTTCCTCTTCTTTCCTCTCTATGCTTTCCTTTTTCCTTCTCTTCCTCCCCTCCCTCTCTTCCCTTTAGTTCCTCCATTTCTCTTCCTCTCCTCTTTCTCTCTCCTTCCTCCCTCCTTCTTCCTAATACCTTTCTCCCTCTTCTACTCCCTCTCCCATTCTTGCTTTGGGCCTTGCTCCCCACACTATTTGTCTATTTACTATTTCTTCTTCTCTGGGGATGCCCTGAGAGGATGTTGTTTGGGAAGTAGTTTCTGGCTCAGAAATGACCTGCCTGTTGCTCTGTTAGTAAGCACATGCACACACAATCAGTCTCTCTCTCTCTCTCTCTCTCTCTCTCTCTCTCTCTCCTCCCTGGAGGGTAGGGCAAGGCTCATATCTCCAGGTGACAGCCTTTACTGACACTTTCGTCTCAGTGTTGAGACTGTCCCCAAGGTTTAATCATACGCAGACTACATCAACCTATCATTTGGAATACCATGGAGAAAATTAAGACTCAGAGATTTGAAGTGTTTTCCTCAATGTCACACAGCAGACCTAAGTCTAAAACCCAGGCCTCCTAACTTATGGTCCCAGGCCTTTTTTCTTTTCCTTCCCCCATCCATTCTTAGATTCTTCATACTTTTCTCATAATGTCTTTAAATCACCCATATATCATAGCTGTAGTAGAAGAAAGAGAGATGCATCCTGCCAAGAAGGAGAAAGGGGATTAAAGACAAGCTGGGACGCAATGAAATCAAATGCTCTCTTTTATCTCCATTGGGCATAGGTAGGAAAGATGGCACCTAAGCTTTTCCAAATGTAGTGGCCCAAGTCCTAGACTAGAGGGCAGCAAGATAAGGAGCCTTGGTTCCTCCATTAACTTGTATGAGCCTGGTATAAGAAGGAAGGAGAGAGAAATAGTGAAAAGAGAGCAAGGACCGAGTTTTGCAAGAGAAGAGCTAGCCACATGCCAGGAACCAAATGATTCTGGATTCTGGAACTCAGAGAGTATCTATGAAGGGAACACCAACTGCCTGGGGGGAGTTCTTGGACTTCCTGTCTGGAGAGCTCCCTGGAGGTCTTGGCTTCCTGTTCCCTGGAGCTGAAGAGGGTTCATTCCTGACTCAATTTGGAGACCAATTTCATCCTATAAACCAACCAGGGAGGATTAAGTAGTGTCAGGAGTACCTGGTGAGGTTTGGGGAGTCTAATCAGTGAGGCCAAGGCTTAAGGAGTGTCAAGAAACAGAAGGAACTCCCGTGAGGGAGTCATAGAAGTGGGGAGGCTAGTGAGAATCCCTTAAAGCTGAGAACCCCTATTCCTTAATCCTCCCTTCATACTTCTTTGTTGTTCCAGAATAAATCCCTGTTTCCTGCTTTTACCGACCTATCTTGGAGACTTGAAACATGCTGGTCCCAGTGAAGAAGGTTCTCAGGCTTACTTCACTGAGGGATACTGAGGAATCAAATAAACCTCAGTATCTCAACAACAATGACACCATGTTTCTTTATGGCTCTGGGCTCAATTCAGAAACAGGCCTAGGGCCTGGAACCTGGTTCACCTCAGGAACTAGGCCAACATAATAGAAAAGGAGGCCTGAGATCAAGAGCCATTTCCACTCTAGGTGGTGTTAATACATCTTATGTCATCTGCCTTTGTAATATAGAAAACGGCAGGATGGAATTCCTGCAAAATACAGGGTCAAGCCTCACCCAAAATTCCAGGGGACCCCCCCCCCCAGAGAACTTTGCATGAGGGGGCAGTTGGTAGGGAGTTAAACAGTTGATTCCTAGGGGTTGAGGGAAACAGATCTTTCTGCTTGCTGTTCCTGATGTGGGGTTCGCCCGGGAGGCCATAGTGGCAAAAGCCATTGTGGTTTCTACTCAAGAGTGTGCCTGTCTAGTAGGATTAGACCTTTCAAGCGTCAACATAATAATTATTTAGTTATTTAGATATCAGACGTAATTACTATTAGCTTTGAGGGCAAGTTAGCTAAAGGTCTGCCACTCCCTCCTCAGAGGGGAGGGGCAGCTTCAACCTGACAGTTCAGGGCTTCCCAATTCTTATCCAAATCCTAATTACCCCCTCTTGCCTTCTCCTTCTTTCTTTTATCAATATAAGCTTTATCTTTGATAGCAATGCCTGGGTTTTATTTGGGTATACTCACTACAGCCATTAAGCTTGATTCCTGTCAGTTGCCAGCCCAAGAAGTCTGTTCCTTCTCAGTCCTTAACATCAAGATATCTAGCTTCTACTCAGTTCCTCAATCAAAACTGTGGGGAATATAAGTTGAGGAGAACATCATTAGAGATTAGCTTTGCTAAGCCTTGTCAGAAGTCATTGCCCTGCTTCCATATTCAACTGAAAACCAACTGCTGAGTAGGAGGGGTTTGAGGGCAAGGAGCACTTGCCCCTCCCCACTCACTCAAGCCTGTGGGGGAGGGGGGAGAGTGTCTTGAAGGCACCTGGCCCTGGCCAGACCATCAGCTTTCCAACATCCCTGTTATTACAAACATAACAATTTTGGACAGCCAGCCTAGGATTTTTACTTCAGAACCTAGTTGGGAAGTGATCAATATGGCCAGCTTCATCAACAGGGCTATTGTTACACTGGGGTGCTCTGGGGTCCTTATATATGGGATTTGGCAAACTTGGGCCACCTTTTGGTTGATTACAGTTCCCCAATTTTTTAAGCAGATTATAGAAATTTATGATACATACATGTGGCTAACAATATCAGTGGGTGATGCCTTGGCATATGTGCCATCAAGGATAGCCATGACTACAACTTTCTGTGGGGCCCTTATGATTTTGAGAAAGGTGTTGGCATTTACCTTTGGGAGAACTAAAATTACAAACACAGTGTTAGAGCAAATGGTAGAACACATGAAGACCTTAATTGAAATTAACAGGCAGATCAGGGAAGGGAAGGACTTGGATGCTAAAACAATAATGCAGCTAGAGATCATTGAGAATGCTGTCACAACAAAGAAGGGGGGTGATATGAAACAACAGGCTAAAGATGAGAACCCTGAACAACAAGAGGTTGCAGGGGCTGAAGCAGCTCCTATAACTATCCTTCCAATCACCGACAGAACTATAGTACAACCAGATGCAGGCATTATACATGTGAAAGGCTATAAACCTTTTTCAGGGGATGATCTGGAGATTTTGAAAAGGAGGTTCCCCCAGTTCTATGTCAATCCACACAAATCAATAAAAGAACATAAACAGGCAGTGAGGCTTTACAACCCAAATTTTGAGGACGTGGAATTGCTACTTTCTGAATTGTTCACCCCTAGTGAAAAGGCAAAATTTATTGCTGAAACTAGAAGCAACCCCAGTCTTGCCTCGTGGCCAGAACATCATCAAGACTTAGAGCTGTCCTCACATGCTAATATGATTATCTTAGAAGGTGCAGGGAGGACTTAGCAGAAGCAATGAGGCTACATGCAAGAAGATCTAATGCATGGGGATCCTTTGAAAACTTAAGGCAGGGGGTGGAGGAACACCCAAGTATTTATCTGGACAGGTTATTAGAGGCTGGTGAGACTATCCTGGGTTTCAGGGACATGACTGCTGAGGACAACACTCAGTATGTCAGGAGGCAATTTGTTAAGGGGAGTCTGAATTACAACCACGCTTATTTCAAGTTACATTGCCCACAATGGGAGACCATGCCTATTGAGGAGATAAGGAAAACAGCTGCATATATCCATGAATCTAGAGATAGTGAACCAAAGCAATCAAAGACCTCTGAAAAGGATAGGGAGATTGCAGAGCTGAAGAGGCAATTGAGAGAAGCTCAGAAGGCCAAGGAAATAGAGATTAAAAATATGGCTCTGATGTCCAACAATCAGAGGAGCCAGAGCAGGCCTAGGCAATCTTCCAGCAGTGCAAACAACTCGGTCAAGCGGTGTTTCCTATGCTCAAAACTTGGACTTGTAGTTTGGGAATGTAGGTTCAAATCCCAAATAAATTTTGGAAATAGGAGCAATAATAACAACAACAGGAGAAACACCTATTATAATTTGAGATACAACAACAACAATTATAGTAACAACAACAGGGACAACAGATACAGTGATAAAGTAAAGGCCAGATCTTGTGACCATGACTGTGCCAAATTTAGTAATTCCCCTAGTTTATCAAAAATGGAGGAATACCTGTTTCAAGGAGCCAGACCCCGTACCTTATGAACCGAGAAAGCAGCCTTAGTTTTTGCAAGAACAGATAAGGGCAGTGACAATGATGTGGCGAGGAATGTGGGAAAGACAAAATGGATGCAGAAGAAATTATGATTTATAGGTTGGTGGATGTAACACAAAGTTACAAAGAAATGACTGAGGAGGAGTTGCAAATGGAAGAGGATATAATAGAAATTAAGGAGAGAATTTATGGGAAGGGAAACAGTGATGTGAGGAACACTGACAGGGAACCAGGCACATCTGCACAAGTTCTTGATACAAGCTTGAAGAAGGTAGCATTCATTGATTCTCACCATGAGGGGAAAGAAACATCATTCTGTAGTAAGACTGTGAATCATTTACATCAATCTGTAGTACAGCAAGGCCAAGCAACAAGGGCAATGATTTTAGACAGGTGTTCTAATGGGGATCTCTTAGGAACAGACAGTGTCAACAAGGGAGATGGGCTCCTGCAGACCATTGAGAAGGAAAGTGCTAAATTCTCAGACACAGGCACAACCTCTTCTCTATCACCAACTAGGGAAGCTGGTAGGGAAAGTGGAAAGTCTAGTTGCTGCAGTACTAAAGGAACTTTAAAGCTGGATCCTGGAGCTAGGGAATTTGTACCAAGCCTACTTCAGGGTCAAGTGCATGAAAATGTAGCACACTTTCAAGCCTGTGATACTCTAGAGAGAGCTGCCTTTGGAGTAGATTCTGAGTTAATGCATTTAAAGGAATTCAATTCCATAAATGTCAGTAGCCAAGAGAGAAACAAAATTACACCAATAGGAACAGAGAAAGAATCTGCAACACTGACTTTGTTTCCTATGCAAAGTACATCTGCAGTTAAATTTCCTGTTACTGACATGGAGTCTAGGGAACAAATACAAGAAGAAAGCTTAGATTCACAGCATTGGGATGTAGTCATAAGCCAAAAACACATTCCCAATTCTGAAGAATTTCCTTTAGTGCAGAGAAATACCTCTCCTGAATCTAACTTTGCACAAGTCAAGCAAAGCATGTTCAGTGAAGAGAAGGACACTCTACTTTACTCATGGTCTGGGAAAACTGAGATATACCTTGATACTGATAAGCCCATGAACAGTCCAGGGATGCCAATTAAGGCACAGGCAGTCCAAGAAGCCACTTTTGAAGGAGACTTATCATCATTACACTCACAGAATCTTGAGCCAGCACAGACAGAAGTCCTAGAACAAGATCAATGGGATTTGGAGGACATTGAGATAGAAACACCTTTGGTACCTGTTGATCAGATAGCTAAAGACAGGGAACTCTTGGTTATGGTGACAATAGGAGATCAAATCTATCCTGCTCTTATTGACACTGGAGCAACCTGGTCTGTGTTGACGTCAGCACCAGAAATTTGTGCACTAATGGGGTGCACAAATGTGAGAGTAAAAGGAGCCACTGGGCAAATGGAGTTGGTGCCCAAGCTAAGATCTAAGATGGTGAAAATAGGCCCAATGACTTTACATCATTCCTTTCTGTTGATACCTGGATGCCCATCCAACCTCCTGGTTAGGGATGTTCTCTGTAAATTAGGTGCCACTATCCAGTCAAATATTCCTACACTTACTCAAACAGTCACTCAAGCACCATCCCTTGCTATTCCTAGGGCAAGTGGAGGGTGATGAGGAGGAACAATATATGGGGAGTATCTTTGAAATACCGAATCCCAGAGACAGTTTGGGCTAAACATTCAACTGATGTGGGAATTTAAAAATCTGCCACACCTGTAAAGATCGAGGTAAAAGAGGGCACTCCACCTAGAATCCCTCATTATAGATTGAGCAAAGAGGCCACAGAGGGTATCAGGCCCATTATCCAAAGTCTCCTGGAACAAGGCATTTTGGTCTATGCTATATCTGAGAATAGCACACCTATTATGCCCATTAAAAAGCCAAAGAAAGATCCAAATGGCAAAACACAATGGCGTTTTGTGCAGGATCTTAGAGCAGTAAACAACTTTGTTAAGAAGGGACATGCAATGGTACCTAGCCCAGCAAATATCATCACTGAAATTCCAAGCAATACAGCCTGGTTCAAGGTCGTGGATCTGTGCTGTGCATATTTTACTATACCCCTGCATGAGTCCAGTCAGAAGATTTTTGCATTTTCCTGGGAGCGCAAGCAGATCTGTTGAACTCGAATTCCCAGGGTTTTTCAGAAAGTGCAAATATCTTTTGCCATATCCTGCAAAGAGATCTTGAGTCAATCATATTCACTGAGAGTAAACTAGTGCATTATGTTGATGACCTTTTGCTAATGTCACCAAATGCTCGAGTGTGTCAAAGGGACAGCAAATATCTGTTACAAGAGCTATGCAGAAGGGGATACAAGATTTCCAGGCCCAAGCTACAGTGGGTTTTGTCACAAGTCGAGTACCTCGGCTTCATATTGGAGAAGGGTATAAGACGGATTTCCCAAAAGAGAGTTGCACATATACAGAAACTGTGTATGCCTAAGACCAAGAAGCAGCTCCATGCAATATTAGGAATTACAGGTTACCATAGGCAGTGGACCTGGTTATAGTCTGATCTCAAAACCTCTGACAGACTTGACTAGGAACACTGTCTCAGAATCTTTAAAACTGACATGGGAGCACAAGCATGTGATAGAAAAACTGAAAACAGCTGTGTTGAAGTCAAGGTGACTGTAGGACTTTGAGAAGGTATATAGCAGGAAGGGGACAATGTGTGGGTAAAACTTAGGAGAGAATGAAGACTGGGCTCATAGATCTAGGAATTATCTTCATAGAAATGACAATCAAACCCATGGGAGTAGATGAATAGATGCCCAGAATAGAGAATGTAGCCATTCCATGTCATTGGAATAGTAGCACTCACCTCTGCTGAAGTTGTCAGGTGTAGTTTGTGGACTTGTTTCAAGCTGTGTGTATGTGTGTAAAATCTGATTTATGAGGAGCTGTGTTTATGCCAAAGAGAAAATCTGATTTTCTCCATGCCTAACCCTTTTTCATGTCTTCTTTATAATCTAAACTACATCCTGTTTGCCAAAACAAGTGTGCTTTGCAATAAAATATACAGTATATGGTATCCTAGACAAGATGAACACATTTTCTATTGGGTATCAGGTTGCTTTAGATGGCCATCTCCATTTTAATAGTCAAATATTCCTACACTTACCCAAACAGTCACTCAAGCACCATCCCTTGCTATTCCTAGGGCAAGTGGCCAGACCATCAGTTTTCCAACATCCCTGTTATTACAAACATAACAGCCTTATAGGAAAGAGACTTGCAAGACACTCCCCCCCCCCCCCCCCCACAGGCTTGAGTGAGTGGATTTTAATAGTCAGGTGAGGGTTATAGCCTTCAAACAGGAAGTCCTCGGCCTTGAAAGCAGACATAATTTTGGTTCAAAGAATTTTGAGCTTGGGGAAAGGTCTTGGTTCTTGCTCAAGCTGAATTTTCAGTGGTTCTACAAGATTGCAGTATACATGGGCATCTCCCAGTGTGTATACAAAATTATCTGGCTTGAAGCCTGTGACTAAGTGATCTTGTAGGTAAACAGGTAAAACTGGCAGTGTTGAATGGTGCCCTGAGCCCCATATCTCCAGATTACTGGTACAGCTGACAAGAAAGCTCACCATGCATTACACAGAACTGGCAGAGAGCATGGCATGGAGTCAAGGCCATCAGAGGAAAAGCTTTCAGATTCCAAGCTCACATAATGATTTTTCTGTCATCAGGGTTGGTTTTCATTGTGTCTGACTTTTTGTAGTTGATCCCACACCTTGCTTCAAATAATCTGTGTTCATCTCTTTGTATTTTGCCTCAAAATGTCTCCACTGGAAGGCATACACAATCTTCTTCCTCTCTGGCAGTGAATCCCAGCTTGTCCAAAAAGTCACACAATCCATTGACATCCCAGATCTTCATTCCTTTGATAGAGAGTTCCTTAGCATTTGTGGAACCCTAAATAAACCACAGCAGTTCCTCTAGCATGCCCTTCTAGGACACACACACTTGATTGTGAGCAAGGAAACTCATCTTGCAAGTTGTAGTGAGTTTGCAACCTGAACATGGACATGGTGCCAGTGCCCACTCAGTCTACCTTCTTGCAGCCATGCAGGAGGATGTGTATACATGGGCAGATACTGCTTTTCCTTGTGCATTCAGAACAGGAGGCTGGGGTTGGGATCATGGCCTGGGCTGGTGGCAGTGGCTGCAGCAACATCCTGGGGCTCGGCTCTCAGCTCCAGGACCTCCTGATTCTGCAATTTGGAACCTGCACTGAACATGGCAGGAGTGTGGGCAAAAAGAGGAGGGGAGAGATGACCTCGGATGCCTCCTAGCTGTGTGACCCTGGGCAAGTCACTTAAACCCTATTACAACTTTTCTGTCTTGGAACCAGTACACAGTATTAATTCTAAGAGAGAAGATAAGCATTTTTTGAAATAAAAATTAAACTTTAGGAGTATCCACAACGAACCTCCTATTGTTATTCTAGTGTGGCCATTCCTATTCTGTCATCCCTGACAGCACAGCTGTGACTAGCCATTTTGTTGGCCAAAAAAAGCAGCAGGAAACATGCCCTAGAATCAACTTTGTAATTAATTATGCAAAAATAAGACAAGAAGTAATTAAGAGCAATTCCATGGTGCAAAAGGGAGAAATCATAGTGACATGCAGAGATGTTTTTAGTTTTGGATTTTTACTACAGTCTTTCTTGCTGAGTTAAGTTGTTTCTAGTTACTGAAACTAGAGAATGGATGTGCTAAAATCTTCAATCTTCACATTTCTATTCCCTGGGACAGAGGTCTGGTTGATCCACTCAACTTATGACTTTGGCTAGCAAAGCCAGGATACTTCTGTAGACCTGTTAAACTAGTCAAATTTATTGCTGGTTCACTTGCCCAGAAACCATTTTTAATCTTAACTTTTTAAAAGTTTGAGCCAAATTTTCCTTCTCCTATCCCTCCCTCCTCATCTCCCTGAGACAGCAAGCAGTCTAATAATAAATCAGAAATTCTTAATCTTGAGTCCATGGAGTTTCAAGAAGTCCGTGAGTAGGTTTCAGGAGCTCTTTGAACTTAATTGGGGGGAGGAGGGGAGAAGGACTAATTTATTTTCATTAACCATAACATTCAGGGGAACAGAGAAGTACGCAGAGCTCAAGTCCAGAACAGTAAACCAAGCAGCTTCAGGTGGAATTGCTGCAATGATTTGCGATGGACTTGGTACCACGGCATAGGTCTTTTGCACATGGTCATTAATTGCTCTTAGATCTTGAACTAAACGCCATTGAGTCTTTCCATCAGGAGATAATTTTGCTTTCTTTATTGGCATGATTGGTGTATTGTATTGCAAAAATCCATATTTTAATATCCCTTGCTCCAATAAACTCTCTATGATGGGTTTCACTCCTTCTATTGCTTCTTGACTAAGTCTGAACTGAGGAATTCTTGGAGGTAAGCCTTCTTTCACCTCTATCTTTACTGGTTCCGTTGACAATATCCTGCCCACCTCATTTGAATTTTTAGCCCACACATAATCTGGAATATCATCTGGAACCTCATAGATGTTATCAGTTGATTGGTATGATGGTTCCTCACTACATGTGTCTAAAAATAAAATGGGATGGTGTTTCAGAGATCTCTTAGGTATGTGTAAATAAATTTGCCCATCCAGTTGACATTGGATGGTTGCAGCCAATTTGTATAGAAGATCTCTTCCCACGAGGTTTGAAGGACATGATGGCATCAATAGGAAGGTGTGTTCAAGAGTCAGAGGTCCAAATTTTAACATTTTAACTTTTAGCTTTGGGACTTGTTGTGCTACCCCAGAAGCTCCTCTTACTCTTAAACTGCCTTGAAATTGACATCCTTCAGGTGGTTCTCATAGTACGGAACAAGTTGCCCCTGTGTCGAGTAATCCCTCATAGTGTACTCCCCCGATTTCTAAAGTAACTAAGGGTTCTCCACTGTCATTGGACTTCACTGGCACTAAGGGTAATAAAGAATCCTCAGTATTTTGTGTACACTTGTCATTGATTCTTTGTTGCGTATGGTCTTTTGTTTCTAAACCCAAACTTCCTATAGCACCATTAGGCAAGTTCAGTTTAGAATCAGGATTGCAGAAAGCAGGCTTAAAGAGCATACTCTCATTGAGAGCTTGTAAGTCATTGTCACTATTGCAAATTCCATGTTGGCTTTCATTAAGGGCTTCAGAAATGGAAGTTTGATTTGTTTTATCTTCCACTCTGCTCTTTAAAGAATTGTCAAGCCTCAAATCAGCAATCTCTCCTTCAGTAGTCTCCGGGATTGTATGATAGTTAGATTGTGTTCCCTTCAACACTTCAGGTTCAATTACTGATTCAAAAGCCGACTGTTGTTCCCTATTTTGCCCTACTGTTTTTGTGACTGACAATAGATGATTTTTATTTTTATCAATCATAGTAACAGTCTCGATGTTATGTTCAGCCACACTGATTGTAGAAGAAGGCAACTGTTCCCTATCTCTTCCCCAAAGTTTAGGATGAAATTCTGTAGCTAAGGGGTTGAGAAAGGTGGATTTTGACTTTCCTACACAGCTGCTATCATCTTTTAAATCAGTGGGTCGTTTCTTTGAAATCAAGTTCTTGCCAACCTCTAGACTTTTTTGCTCTTTAACCTCTAACTGTGACCTTGTGTCTAAAGCAATTGCATGGGAAAGAACTGTTGCATCTAATTCTAAACCCGTTTGCAAATTTTCTTGATGTGATTCTTTGCAATGGTTTGATTCATGCTTCCCACCCAATGTGTGTGATATGGAATGAGAAAGCTGATCCCTTATATAATCATCCTCCTGAATGCCAAAGATTTCTTTGTGCATTTGCATTATGTCTTCCCATTGCTCATTATCTACCACAGACCTATGTGTATCCTCTGTGTAGATTACTTTAGACACCTTTTCTATTTTGCCTCGATTTCTCATTTTGCTTCCCTCAATTCTCTTAGACTCTGCCACACCCAAATTACACCGATTGATAAGTTTTAAATTAGAAATCTCGATTCATAATGATTTTTTTGGTTTCGTGCCCATTTGTATATATCTCTCCATATCATCTAACGAAGGTGTTTGACTGTACTTTTTGCATGTGTGATTGCAGCAAGTATCCGTATGTTTTTCTTGATTATATCTATTTGATTCATTATTTCTAGCCCACTTTGAATTATAAAATGTTTTTCTTTTATCTCTTTGATTATTGGGTTTTGAAAAATCAATTTTTTGCTTATATCTACAAAAACGAATCACGTGCCCGATCTTCCCACACAAGTAGCATCAGGGTGCTGATTTTGATTTTGGGGTGCTGTTGGCAGGTTGTCTAAACTGGTTTCTACTCGTTTGAAGAGCAAAATTCTTCACCTCTTCGATTTCTTTCTCCCGTCTCGACTGCTTTAATTGCCTCTTCAAGTCTGCTATGAGCTCATCTTTCTCATTGTCAGATTGCCTAGCCATTCTCACTTCTTTCTGTTTGGAATCATGTATATATGCTGCATGATTCCTAATATCCTCCAGTGGTAATGATTCCCACTGAGGACAACTTTGCCTGAAGTAATTTTGTATTGGGATTGAGGTTCCCTTTACAAATTGTCTCCTTATATGATCGATCGTATCCTGGGAATGAGTATCTCTAAGTCCTAATATCGTTTCAGCAGCTTCAATAACTCTGTCTAGAAAACTGCTCGGGTGCTCTTCTTCCCCTTGCCTCAGTTTCTCAAATTTTTGCCATGCATTTGGCCTTTTTGCAAAATTTCTCATTGCTTCGATAAGATCAGCCCTGCATCTTAACAAGTATCTCATGTTGGCGTGTTGAGTGAAATCTAGATCTTGATGTACTAACGGCCATGATTCTAAATTGGGGTTCGTTCTAGTTTCGGTCAGGAATTTTTCCTTTTCCGAGGGAGTGTAAAATTCCCCCAAAAGAAATTCGACATCGTCGAAACTAGGGTTAAAAAGTGTGAACACCCGCTTTAATTCTTTTAAACTTTTATAAGGTTTTTCGTAGAATCTGGGAAAACGGCATTTTAAAACCTCCATATCACTAGGAGTGAATGCCTTGTATGTTTTGACATGCACCACCCCCTCTCCAGGTTGCACAATAGTCCTGTCTACTATTGGTAGGACAGAGACCACTGCATTCTGTATTGGTTGATCTTTCTCTGTTTCCTTTTTCCAAAAAAATTTTGATTCTACAATTTCAAGTTGTAAGATGGTATGCTTATCGAGTTTATTCCCTTCACGTAATTGCCTCAACACTTGGAACAGTAGTTTTATGTTCTCAACTAGTTCCTTGTTATCATTTTCTTGTTTTGAATCAGATGCCTTATAATAGTTAAACAGATGAGTCAGGACCACTTTTAAAATTGCCAAAAAATGCCATAGAGCCAGAACAGTTGCTACTGCTGTTGGAATGAAGCATATGCATTCAGCTAAAGTGAATGCAAACCATGTATAATAGTCATAGATTTCAATTAATTGTTGTATCATGTTTGGTACTTTTACCAGCCAAAATGCACACATTCCCTGCATAAAATACCAAATAAGCAGCGATAGACTGCTTTATATAAAAATCAATCTTGTGCAATTCATTTTCTTTTTCTATTCTTCAGAAGATAGGTTTCGATTGACTTGGCTCGCCAGTTGTAATGTGGATAATTTGAGGAAAGGTGTTTGGGATAAGGGAAATTGAAAGGAGGATGTTGGAGACTTGCTAAGTGGGTAATCTCGGTTTCAGGTAGGCTGGGATTAAAGGAGATTCAGGGTATAATAGGACTGAAGTCAGGAGTCTAACACAGAAGGGAAACATCTTTTAGGGAGAAGAGAAGTTAAACTAAACAGACAAACACAGCAGGCTTACAGCCTGGGACTTAGACTCAAACACAAGCTGAGGGAAATAGACTAGACTGAAATTAACAAACAGGCTTTAGTTAATTTCACAGGAAGGGACCTGTTTTGAAGTAACACCTTCCTTCAAGACGGATGTCCAGCTTCCCTCTAAGCCCAGAGTATGTTGTCTCTTTCCCTCTTCTTCCCTCTTGATAACTAACAGACAAATTACACTAATAGGGCTGTTGAAACACAAAAGGGTTTATTTTGTTTGAAGGATGTTTGTTAGGAAGGTGGATCAAAGGAAAGCCCTATCAGTTGTCTCAGGAACCTCAGGTCGGGGAAGGGAAGTAAAGATGGAGTCTGAGTAAGGACCTGCCTTAAACTCAGTTTTTACTAGGTGCTATCTAAAGGGAATAAATGATGACTGACTAACTATAACTAATGCTGTCAATTAGGTAACCCTTCACAGACTTAACTCCTCTCTAATTACTCTCCTTATTAACTCGACAACATATAAGGTAAGGGAGGGAAAAGGCAGGGATGGTAATAGGAAAGGAAGATATAAAGGATTTATCTAAATAATAATTTCTTAATTAAATATGTCAAAGCTAGGCTCAATTTCAATATTAAAGTTAGGTCAGAGACAGCTCAGCTGATTCACAACCTCCCTCCACGGAAGATTCAGCCAACTGCCTCTTCTCAAGATTCCAAAAGCCTAACAGCTTTTGGAACTCAGCCAAAGCTAGAAAAAACTATATGACCCCAATTCTGTATACTACAGTAGCTAGAATTTAATCTTTCCCTTAATAATGAATTTTTTAAAGATAATTATTCTGAGAAGCTTCACCAGACTTCCAAAGGGGCCTTTAACCCACAAAAAAAGTCCAAGAATCTGGACTAGGTGATCTCTAAGAAATTCTAGATCCATGACTGAATCACTGGGCTTAAAATGAGGAGTTTAATTTGAAGCTGTAGCCTGGATAGTCTGTGAGTTCACGCACACATTCCATATGATGTCTGCCTCCACTGGAATCTTTTCTTCTCCCCCTTCTCTCATTTTGCAGCTGTTGTGTAGAGCCTTAGAACACTTGTTCTAATAATAAGAAGAGCCAAGTTTTACATAAATAGATTTAAATATATAATCGTATTTGATCCTCCTAATGGCCTTGCAAGGGAGATAGTTTATGTAGCATTTAGTTCAGGTATGACTATTCCAGTTTTACAGATAAGAAACCGAGATTCAGACAGTTTAAGTGATTTGGTAAGCGTTATAGGCTGGATTAAAACCCAGATCTTTGGGACACTCAAATTGCACAGTGGATACAGTGCCAGGTCTAGAGTCAGAAGGACCTGGGTTCAAATGTGACCACAGACACTTCTCTGAGTGACCCTGGGCAAATCACTTAATCCCACTTGCCTAACCCTTGCCACTCTTCTGTCTTAAAACTCATACTAATTGATAGTAGCTGATATTAAGACAGAAGGTAAGGGCTTTAAATTATTTTTATTTTATTATTAATATCAAATTATTATTAAAATTATTTGTTTTTATATTAAACTATTTTTTGTGGGGTTGCTAGTTGGCTCAGAGGAAAAAGAGTCAGACCTAGAAGCAAGAGGAACCGGTTTCAAATGTGTCTCAGACCTTTCCTAGTGGTCACTTAAACCCAACTGCCTAGCCTTGGAACTTATACTTAGTATCAATCCTAAAACAGAAGAGTAGGATTAAAAAAAAAAACAAACAAAAAAGCCACAGCTTCTGAACCCAAATCCAGGGTTCCTTTGGTGTACACTGCCTTGTTTTTAAACATAAACAAGCCTCAGCCCTTGATCGTCTCTATGTTGGTTGTCAGAAGAATTGCCTTGGCAACTGACATCAGCATCTTCTTCCCTGTGGGTTACCCTGCCTGTAAGAACCAAGAAAGCTTCCCTTAGAGCCCTGGGGAGCCTCTGCGTCAGGCCCTTGGTGTCTCTCACTGGTACTGCTAGGAAAAGTTGGAAGGAGGAGCCAGAGCTGGAGAAAGGGGCAGGGGTGAGCAGGTTGGAGGAAAACAGGTGAAGGAGGGAGGAGGCGGGGTTGGCAGAGGTAGAGGCTAATTTCTCCTCAGTGGCCTCCTTCCCACAGCCCCAGTAACTCCGGGACACTCATCAAGGCAGCAGGTCTAGTGTGAGCGGCTGATCAGGGGCTGGGTGCCATGGCTGCTGAGGAGGGGGACAAACCACAGCTGGAAATGCCGCTGGTCCTTGACGAAGACCTCACCAAGCAGATGAGAATACGGGTGGATACTCTGAAAAAGAATAATGAGAAGCGCCAGGATGGGGAGAAGCTTCTGCGACCCGCAGAGTTTGTGTACCGCCTGGATTTCATCCAGCAGCAGAAGCTGCAGTTTGAGCGCTGGAACATTATGTTGGACAAGGCTGGCAAGGTGACCATCACGGGCACTTCCCAGCACTGGACACCTGATCTCACCAACCTCATGACCCGGCAGCTCCTGGACCCTGCAGCTATCTTCTGGAGGAAGGAGGACTCCGACGCCATGGATTGGAACGAGGCGGATGCCCAGGAGTTTGGGGAGAGGCTGTCAGAGCTGGCCAAGATCCGAAAAGTGATGTACTTCCTAATCACCTTTGGCGAGGGTCTTGAGCCTGCCAACCTTAAATCTTCAGTGATTTTTAATCTGCTCTGATACTGAACCTGGTGGCCCACTTCAACCCTTTCCTCCTATCCTTCTGAATCAAGGTGTCGTTCCCATACTCACCCCTCCATTCTTCTCTCCTGGGGCTTGTCTTTTCTTCCCACTCTTTACCCCTCAAAAAAGAAAATCCAAACACCTCACATTTTTCTGGATGAAGACATCTCCCCTTTCCCTCCCCTATACTTTCATTCTTCTTTCCTAATGTTTGCCTATCTCATCTTTGTACCCTCTTATTTTTTTTTTTTTGAACTATGTCTTTCTTCTTGTTCTCTGTCTTATTTTGATCAGGAAAACCATTCCATCTTCAACTGCCACATTCATTTTTCTTCCCATCCATTCCTCTCCTTGCCCAATTCCCTGCTCTCTTAGATGGGGGTGTTTCTCCCTTCCCTACCTTTCTATTTTCCATCTATCCCCTCCTTCAGCAATCCTGTTGCCCAGAGCACTTTGATCTGCCTTCTCTGTCCCTCATTCCCATCTGGCTTTGGGGAAAAGGATTATCCCCACATATACCCTCAGTCCTCTTGCCTGGTGTTTGTCTCTATCCTGCCCCCTGTGTCCCATCCCTCCTTTCTGTCTTCTGGTGTCTGCTTTCCTTCCCCACTATTTCTTTCCCTCTGTTTCACTGGCTGCCCTGTTTTGGGGGGGAGGTGGGCAGTGATAGACTAGTTGTTATGTCTGCTCTGAGCTTTTGGGTGTACCCAGCAGCGTTAAAGAAACTATTCAGTGTCTTGATTACTTCCCCCTCCCCATCTTCTTCCCCACCCTGAGACAGGAACCTCAACTGAAATTCTTTGCTGTGCAAGGTGGGGACAACCCTCTGTTAGCCTAGGGTGTAGTATTACATACAGACTATTTGTAAGATTACTGGATTAGAGAGGCTGCTAGATATTGGGGAAGCAAGGAACTAAGCAGAAGATTGTGGAGTGGGGAGAGAAGATAGTAAGAGAGATCAGCTCACACTGGGCATCTTGTGCTAGTGGAAAACATACCGTTCCCTCTTTATCTGGAGCATGAGAGACCCATTGCAAAGAAAGAGACCTTTAAATCTCTATTTTTTATCCAAGTTTTTACATCTGCATCTGAAGCATGGTTTCTTTTAGTGAATATCCAGGGTCCTATAATCCTGTGCAATCTTGACTCATCTCCCTGGGCTGTCCCGTGGGCCCTCTCCTCACAGTGTATGAGCTGACACGGGCCATCCCAAGAAGCAAAGTATGGAAAGAAAATATTCGCTTGGGGCACATCCCTTTTGTCTAAAAACTCCCCTCAGAGAGAACTTGGTTCTCTCAGGCTCTCTACCTAGGGGAGGGGAAAGGCATGGAGCAGTTAATGTTGGAAATTAACCTGGGAGTAAAGGATTGATTATAAGGGACAGAGGAAAGCAATCTAGTTCCGTTAGGTTCTTTAAAAGAAAAACAAAAGGAAAGAAAAGAAAAGAAAGGAAAAGAAAAGAAATGCACCTATATATTCATATAGATTATACACTATAGCTCTCTCTATATTACAGAATATTGAATTTCCATATTTACAGATATATATATATATATTTAGATATATAGTTATATATTTTGCCCAGCAAAAATGTACAGATAGTTTCTTCTAAGAGGCAGAGGACTAGTCTAGATGACCTTTGGAGTCTGCTTCCCAGATGCAAGATTTGGCGATTCGAAGTGGATTCTTGGTTTTGCAAAGTTCACATAAAAAGGCTTGCTCAACATTTCCAGCAGATGAAGGAGAAGACAAGGTGGTTGGTGAAAGATTTCCATCCTCAGGGAAGCTCACAGATGGGAATGCCAAGGATTGAAGGGCCCTGTTGTTCAGGGAGCAGGAATGGAGACACTAAGCACTGTGACTCAATGTTAGGGTCCACTGAATTCCAGCAGAGGACACTGTGGACTATTTGGACTTTCCACATAAGTGGCATTTGTTTATATAGGTGGCCTTTTCCAGGGTCCTAATCACTGAGGATGGCTGTTCTGGACTGCTCTGGGGTGCTCCTGCCCATATCCATTTGGCTTCTAAAAAGACCACAACCATTTGTCTTTACGCCACTATCATTTCCTACTTGTCCCCCCACATGACCCAGATTGAATCCTCCATTTCAACAAAGAACAACAGTTTCGAAAAAAATCTGCCACAACAACTGTATCTGATAGTATATCTATGTTTTGTCCTCCTTCCTCTTTTCTGGCATGGGAGAGATAGAGTTAATTGCCTATTCTCTGGGATTTAACAATGGTTTTTTGGTTTCTCAGAATTCACCTTTCTTTCAGTGATCTATTTATTACATATATTGTTTTTTTTGCTTCTGATTCTTTTACTCTACCACAATTGCCACAGATTATCCCATATTTCTCCAGATTCCTCAGATTCATCATTTCTTACTGCATTGTAATATTCTATCACCCATGTGAGTTCAGCTTCTGTCCTGGGACTGGGAGGAGACATGTTATCCAGTTAGCAGGATGGGTGTCACACAACTACAATAGCATATACGGGGCCGGTAGTGTGGCTTACTGTGAAAGTGTCCTTGACTGGGAGGTCAGGATATCAAAATTGTAGCATCAGCTTTGCCACAGGCTTACTGTGTGACTTCAGGCAAGTCATTTCCCCTCTCCTGGTTTTAATTTCCACTTCTGAAAAGTGAGGATGTGAGTAGATGATCTCTATGACTTTTTCTAGTTTTTAGATCATCTTGTGATTCCATTATTTGATTGCCTGACCCTAGCTTGCCATTGCCTAGGATTGTAACAGGTTAATACAACCAAATATTTAGTAACTGCTACATATCCAATGTTGGGCTCAGCTCTGGGCAGACAGAGATGAAAAATCAACATGTTCACTGACCCTACGGAGTTTATGGTTTAGTAGTACAGAATGTTAGAGTTGGAAGGGATGACACATCCTGTAGTTCAACTTCATTTTATAGTGTAGGAAACTGGGCTTCAGAGAAAGAGAGAGAATTATTTTCTTTAAGTCACACAACAGGTGTGTGGGAGAGCTAGGATTTAGAACCCAGGTGTCCTGACTCCCAATCTAGTACCATGCCATTCAATGATGAATTTACTAAAATGAAATATATACATCTGCCTAGGATACGTTTGATTTCATGTTTCTTCCTTTTCTGAATCATCCTGGGAAGGAAGTTGTTATTAGTTGTTACCTGCATCTCAAGGCTAACTATAGAAAAATCCCTTTTTTAAGAGGGGATGCATTTTATTTCCTAGAGCTATTTAAAAAATAAAAACAAAAACAATAAAACCCAAACCAAACATAAATCCAATTATGTCTTCCAAGATCTTCTCCAAGCTTCGGTTTGTTTTGATCTGGTAATGTCCACCATTAGCCATGCCATTGTTAAGACTGCTATTATTTCCAGACATTGTCTATTGATCACAGTGTCTGCCACATAGCAAGAGAACCACTGCATTATCTATCTTTGCCTATCATTGATTCTCATTCCAAACCTGTGAGGTAGGAGAGGGCAGTGATTGTTTCCCATCTTATACAAATGAGGAAAAATTGATGAGATCCCTAGTCAGAAAGTGATTTGTTCAAGCTCCTACAATGGATTGGTGGCAAAGCTGGGACCAGAACCCCCATCCCCAGGACCCTTGAGTCCATTACCCAAGGAAGCTTTCCATTAATTACTTCTCTAAACAGAGGCAAGTCATTTAGTCCTTGAGCCTCACTTTTGTCATCTGTATAATGTATTACTTTCCTCCAAGGGCTGTCATGATGATCCAGTGGGATAATTCATGTATCCTTAAAATAGAAATCATCCCCAAAGTATGAATTGTTACTTCCATTGTGAACCTCATGTGCCCAATGGTGCCTGCCTAGGCTACCTTGGGCAAAACCTCCATGGCTTTGGAACCTCCTGGTGTAGATGTTGGTGATGGGATATCACTATATTTGATAATTATTTTTATCAATTACTTCTGCCCATCTTGTCTCTCTCTTTCAGTTTGAAGACCCTGCAAACTTGTTTTCTGTATTCTTATCCAATAAAAGTCCATGTGCTCTCATCCACCAAAGTGTGCATTCTTTCCTGGACAGTATTTCCTCGGGGCCATTTTGTTGCTCCCCTCTTTGTTTGCAATCAATTGATCAATCAGCATTTATGCTCCAGGCACTGTACTGGGGTTACAAAGATGAAAATACAATAGATGCTGACCTCTCGGAGCTTACATTTTATTAAGAGAGACAAGTACATATAAAAATAAGAGATAAAGGGAAAAAATACAAGGTAATTGCTGGAGGGGGTCAAGGAAGACTTGGTATAGATGGCATTTCAGCTAAGTTTTGAAGAATGCCAGGGATTCCAAGATTATTGTGAGCATGGGGTTCCATGATTCTCATCCTTATCATATCACTGGGAGGAAGAGAATATTGGTGGTGAGGAAGAACTTGACATTCTTGAAAACTCTGTACTATTTCCCAGGGAATCTAGCTCCATCCATTCCAATTAATGATTGCTTAAAGCTCTTCTTCCTAACAATTAGAATTCTCCAAATTTGAGAGTTGGGAAGCTCTTTTTTATCTGAAGCTGGATGGCACTGCGTAAGGTTTTAGAGTCTTCCTGTTCATGTGAGGGATGGAATTAGATACTTTCTGTGCTTCTGGATATTCAGGACAAGGCGTGTCCAGTATATACGGCTCACAATAATATGCCACTATTTCAGATTTGCAAAGAGCATTATATCACTTTTTTATGCCACTTTAGACTATTATTTAAAATTTGAAAAAAGAGTTTTTCATATTATCTCATTTAATTTTCACAAAACAATCAAGTACGGTTGATATTATTATCGTTCCCATTTTATAGACAGAGAAACTGAGATTTATAGCTAGTCAGTGTCTGAGGCAAGATTTAAACTCAGATCTTTTTTATTCCAAATCTAATGCTATCCACTGTGTTACCGAATATATTTACTTATGGACACTGTACACCTCTCTCCCCAGATGCCACAATATGCACACTATATTATTATTATTATTATTATTATTATTATTTTAAAACTTTTACCTTCTGTCTTTTTAAAAAAAACAACCCATTACTTTCCATCTTAGAATCAATACTAAGTACTGGTTCTAAGACTGGTTCTAAGAAGAGTGGTAAGATATAGGCAATTGGGATTAAATGATTTGCCCACACAGCTTGGAAGTGTCTGAGACTGGATTTGAACCTAGGACCTTCCATCTCCAGGCCTGGCTCTCTATCCACTGAGTCACCTTAGCTGCCCCTATCTTCTGTCTTAGTATTAGTTCTAAGGCAGAAGATTAGCAAGGGCTAGGCAGTTGGGGTTAAATGACTTGCCCAGAGTCACATAGCTAGAAAGTGTTCAGGGCCAGGTCCTCCCAACCCCAGGCCTGGCACTCTATTGCACATTATTATATAATAAATTTTTACCCGGATGCTCTGACTCCACATTAAATCCTCTTTCCACTGAATCATAGCAATTCACATTTATAGGGCACTTTAAGGTTTATACTTGGCTTTTCTTATAACATTCCTGTGGGCTAAGCAGAGTAAACCTTGCCCCATTTTATAGATGAAGAGCATATGAGTTTTAAGGTCCCTTCTTGCCAGGATGGGACTATGGCGATAAATATTTAACAATCAGCTCTTTGAGGAGATTTACTTACAACACACTTTAATATTGAATCTGTGCCATCAATAGTTTCTCCATCACTTTAAGTTTTAGACAAGTATTTTTTTTTGGTTTTTTTGTAGCTTTTTGCTACTAATTTGTAGCTTTTGCCAATTTCCCTAGGTGTAAATGCTCATAATGAAAATTAACCATTTAACAGTGGTTCTCTGGAACTGGTTCCAATATTGCTTCTAGCTCTAAATACTATGACCCCTTGAAGAAGTGACTTTGAG
The DNA here is from genome assembly GCF_016433145.1 of Gracilinanus agilis. Lineage (NCBI taxonomy): Eukaryota > Metazoa > Chordata > Mammalia > Didelphimorphia > Didelphidae > Gracilinanus > Gracilinanus agilis. The sequence goes on from NC_058132.1 coordinate 99,983,797, forward strand.
TCCTCAAAATGGCAAACATAGAAGGGCTCTTAGGTGTCATCTAGAGCAGTGATGGGCAAACTTTTTAGAGAGGGGGCCAAAGGAAAGGAAATGCTCATCTGTCAGTCTGGTTCTAAGGCAACCGTTTTGAAGTTTCATTGTATTGTGTCCTACTCATTGTATTCTTCAGATTAGGAATAATGTCATGCTGCTGGATAGAACATTTCAGAGGGCTGCATCTGGCCCACGGGCTGTAGTTTGCCCATCACTGATCCCTCTAATTTTATAGCAGATGGAACTGAGGCCCAGTTAAGGGAAGTGACTGGTACAAGGTCTCATGGTAAGTTAGTTAATAAACATTCCTGTTAGACCCTAGCCCTCCTGTGGAAAGCCAACAACCCTCTTTCCCTGGAATTATAAGCTCTAGATGTGAAAGGGAATTCAGGAAAACTAGCTAGTTCAACCCATTATTTTTCAGAGATAGAAACTGAGTCCCAGGTATTTTTAAATGATTTGCCCAATATCCAATAGGTAGTAAGCACCAGCAGTGGGGTTTGAATTCAGCTATTGCAATGTATATCATACTGCCTCCTCTAAGAGATCTGGCCGCTCTTTCCTGTTCTTGCTACCACCCTCTGATGTGGAAACCACAGGGCAAAGACAGGTGTCCCAAATTGAAAACTCTCTTGCTGTTGTTTGCTTGGGAAGGCTCTGGAATCCAGCCATGTCTGGTTCTGAGGCCAGAGTAAACAGAAATCCCCAAAGCTTTTTCCTATCGATTGCATCAGCCCTGGTTGTACTTCTGGGTCCCTTCTCACTCTCTCTGCTTGCCCAGAATTAAACAGCAGCCAGGATTTCCAGGGCAGGGCCATTTCACTAGGGTGCTTGATGAAAAAAGCCAGGTCCCCCAAACATGCCACTGAAGGACATAGAATATCTGAAGAACCCGAGAATCTTAAAGTCAAACAGCCTCTTCAGATCTTAGGGTCATTTTAGGGTCATTGACTCTTAGACTCACATTAGTATAATGAAAAGTGTTATTAATGACACTTTTAAAAAGATTTACCAAGTGCTTTCCCCACAGGGCCCCCAGGAAGGCAGGTTGCATAGTTAAAATCACCTGCATGTTAGAGATGAGGAAACTGAGATTCAGAGGAGGGGAAATGACTTGCCCAGCTACTAAGTGAGAGAAACATGGCTGAAACCCAAGGCCACCGATGAGAAGTCCAATGCTTTCTTTATCCTACCCAGTTGGGGATCAAAAATTCCTAGAATCTAGAACCCTAGCTTGACTCGGATTCTCAGAACTTCTGAGAGCAGCTTAGCTGATCCTCCCATTCACTACCTTTTCAGGCTGGCCCCTTGCCAACCCTAGCAAGAGAGACAGAAAGAGACAGAGATGGATGATAGATGGATAGATAGTTTAGCCAGATGATGGATGAATGGATGGATAGTTTAGATAAATGATAGATAGACAGAGAAAGAAAGAAAGAAAGAAAGAAAGAAAGAAAGAAAGAAAGAAAGAAAGAAAGAAAGAAAGAAAGAAAGAAAGAAAGAAAGAAAGAAAGGAAGGAAGGAAGGAAGGAAGGAAGGAAGGAAGGAAGGAAGTTTATTTGACTCTTGGATTTTTGTGGATATAAATACAAACAAGCAAGACAGTTATTGCCCATAAAAAGCTTGCATTCTAATAGGGGAATATAATATAGAAAGGAGGTTGGGGCATGCACCTGGAGGCATGGTATAGAGATGTCTAGGAAATGACATATAAGCCTGATTTTGAGTAAGATAAGTAAAAACGCTCCCTTCTGAAAGCCCAGCATGTTTAGGGGCCATTCATGCAGTCTTTATTCTGATCCTAGGCTTCCTATTCTTATTCTTCCCGCCACTCTTTGAGAGTAGTGATTGTTTTATTCTTTATATTTATACAAATGTATCCCAGTGCCTGGCATATAGTAGGCCCTTAATAAATACCTGTTGATTGATTGATTGATTCATTCATTCATTCATTCATTTACACAGGCCTAGAATGCATTTCATCCACATCTCCACCTGTTAAAATTTTTCCAGAGCTCAGATCCTCTGCTACCTCATCCACGAAGCCCTCTCTGATTCCTCAAGCTAAAAATTGAGTTCTCTTTCTCAAGTGGCCTCATAAAACTGACTCCTCTTTTCGTGTCCTGATTTTATTCAAACTTGTATCATAGTTCAATGTTTGTGTCACTTTCCCATTAAACCATGAACTCCACAAAGTTGGGAAGTGTCTTGTCTAAACTTCAGATCACTCCTAACAGATTGCATAAGATTTTGTACACAGTTGGTGCTAAATAAATGTTTGTTGTGTGAATGGTGTCAAATAGATGTTACATGAATAAATATACTCTTTCCTATATAAAAGACAACTTGATATGGTGGATAGCACAGTGGACTTGTTTAGGGACTTTGTTTAAATGTCCTGAATATTTAGTAATTGAAGTCATAGATCTAGGACTTCAAAGGGTCCTCCAAGGCTATTTAATTGAATTCTTTTGTTTTACAGTTGAAGAAACTGAGGTGCAAAGAGGTTAAGGGAGATCCCCTAGGTCACACAGGGAGTAAAAATCAGAGGCAGGATTTGAATACAGATCTTCTGACAACAAAGTCAATTCCCTTCTCCTGTACCAAGCTGCATTTTGACCTCAGGCCCATCCTTCTAAGTCCATGCTCCTAGTCATATCTTGGTTAAAGGGAGAGTATATAAGACCTAAAGTAACCTGAAGTTACCCCCATGTAGCCCTGAGAAGCCTAAAAATAATAAATAGCTAGTATTTATATAGAGCCTGGAGCAGCTAGGTGGCATAGTGGATGGAATGCTCGGCTTGGAGTCAGGAAGACTCACCTTCCTGAGTTCAAATCTAGTCTTAGACACTTACTAATTGTGTGCCCCTGGGCAAGTCACTTCACCCTGAGTTTCCTCTTCTGTAAAATGATCTGGAGAAGGAAATAGCAAATCATTTTAGTATCTTTGACAAGAAAACTCCAAATAGGGTCACTAAGAGTCAGACACAACTGAAAAATGATTGAACCACAACAAATTTATATAGTGCCCACCATGTGCCGAGCACTGTGCTAAGAGCTTTACAAATATTATCTCCTTTGATCTTCCCAACAACCTGGGGGGGGCACAGGTACTATTATTATTATCCTTATTTTTCAGTTGAGGAAACTGAGTTAAACAGAGGTAAAGCGACTTCCTAGGAAATGTGTGGCCACATTTGAACTCAGGTCTTCCTGCTTTCCCCACTGCACCCATTAAAACATTAAGTTGGTGAGGAGAGCACCTGCAGGAGCCCCCTCCCTCCTGCCTCCCCCCAGCCCCAGCCCCCTTCCCTTAGGAGCTGCTCTGTGCCTGCTCACCAAGAATCATGAGCCCGACTGAGGATTAGGACTGGAGCAGCTCCCTCAGCTCCCCGTTCCCCCCTCATCACGAGGCCCTGGTGACTCATTAATCGGCTTCTCTGGTACTTACCAGGCTTTACACAGAGCCTCGTTAGCCACTAATGACCCCTGCCAAGTCCTGAAGGAGGTCCCAGAACTAGAGAATGACAGCAACTCAGAGGCAGTTTGTCAGTGGGGAAGAGCCCTGGATTTGGAGTCAGATCCTGGGTCTAAATCATGCTCTATTCCTGCCTAGTGATGTGGCCTTGGGCAAATCTTAGATCTCTAGTCAAAAAGGGTTTCGTTTTTTTTCTGCCAATTCTGTTGCTTCAATAAATACCTCTGTGACTTTGAGTAAGTCACTTGCCTTCCCAGGGCTTTGATGTCTTCATCTCCGAAATACTTAGAGACATCTCTATCCACTATTCTGATTCCTCCGGCTAAAAATGAGTTCTCTTTCTCAAATGATTCCATAGACCTCTCTCTTCTTATGTCCTGATTTTATTAAAACTTGGGTCATAGTTCCATGTGTCATTTTCCTACTAAATCGTGAGCTCCACAAAAAATTCAGATCTGAGGAGCTGAAAGGAATTTCCTTCATTCACGTCATCTCATATAGTTCTCCAATAGCGTTCATCCAGTTCTCAATCCCAGCTCTCCCTCCTTTTATTCCAGTCTTAAATTTCATTTCTTTGGTTTGTTGACATTCCCAAAATTTCCCCCAGTATCCTTCACCTTCCCATAGAAAAAGAATATTTTTGTTATTTTTTTCAATTGCTTTTTCATGTTTTATTTTCATAGCTAACATTTCTACGTAAAACAATAAATAATATTTGTGATAATGGACACAAAGAATATTTTTAAAGAGAAAAAAATCAGTAAAACTGATTGATACATTGAAAAGCTCTGAAAATAAAATTTAAAGTCAATACTTGTGGACCCCATCTCGGCAAAGGAGTGAGGCAAATGAAGCTTCCTTCTTGTATCCTTTTTTGTAATTTCACATTTTCTTCTCTGCATCGTCCCCCCCCCCTTTTTAAACCTTTACCTTCTGTCTTAGAAGTGAAACTAAGGAAAACAAAGATGAACTGACTTACCCAAAGTCACACATCTAGTATCTAAGGCAAATTTGAACTCATGTCTTCCCAATTCCAAGTCTAGTGCCCTCTGCACTAAGAAGCCACTTAGATGCCTGTTGTGTATATTATTTTCTTGGTGGCTCCGTATCCAGTCAGGTTATATAAATCTTTCCACACTTCTCTGTTTTCATCATTGCTTCTTACGGCTTAGTAATACTTCGTTACATTCATTTGCTACAGTTTGCTTAGCCACGTCCGAGTTTATAATCATTGACTTTGTTTCCAGTTCTTTATGACCCCTAATGTGATGTTACCACAGTAACTCTTAGAGAAAATTCTCTTCTTTATCATGGGAGATTGACTTGAGGGCCAGAGGGTTATGGGACTATAGATTTAAGGGTCATTTTTAGTCCAATTTAGTGTTTTAGAGGTGAGGACTCTGGGGTCCAGAAAAGTTAGGTGATTTACCCAAGGTTACCTAGTTAGTAAGTTGTAAAGCCAGGCTTCAAATTAAACTCTGGCTTCAAATCTTGCCCTTTTCCCCATTGTCTCAGGGGTAACTGTGCACATAGACTGGTAGACGAGATCTGTATCTGGTTTCTCTGATGGATTTCTTCCCTTTTGGCAAAACCACATCTCGGATTCCCAGTGCTACCCTTCCAGTCATGCTGGCTTCTTCCTGAAAGCCCAGCACCAGGTTTGAGGAAAGGAAGCCGATGTCCTCTGCACCAATGGTGCCGACCTCAAATAGAAACAGATCTCTCTAGGTTGCATATTGATTTAGAAAACCACAAATTCACATCACTTAGGCTTTGCTATATTTCTATTTATTTTGTTAAATGTTTTCCAATTATGTTTTAGTTTGGTTTTTAACATGGGGAACTTGGGGGGCAAGTTTTTATGTCTGATGTATAGGACCTGTTCCAAATCATAGAATCTCAGAGTCGGAAGGATCCCACAGATGAATCATCTGGTCTTATTCTCTGATACCAGTATGGTCTTCTCTATCATCTCGAGAAAGAGGTCATCCAGAAGCCTTCTGCCAATAGAATGTAAGCTCCTTTGGGGCAGGGACTATTTTGTTTAGTTTTAGTTTTTGTATTCACAGCATTTAACAGGCTATCTGGTATATGGTGGTCACTTAAGAAATACTTATTCAATTGGATTGGACTTCAAATGATGGCAGATTCACTACCTGCTGTATAAGTGGAAATCTTGTACCCCTGGACTTCATCTCCCAGCATTCCTTTCCCTGTGTCTCCACGTTTGCATGTTCACGTGTTGTTTATAAGTTTGCAATAAGCCAAGCCCTCTTCTCTCGTGACTGGGGCTGGGTTAACTGCCTTTTTACTTTAGCTTGTTCATTTTTCTTCAAGTTATTAATTAATAAATCCTTATAAAAATATAATATTTGAAGTATTTGAATATTAATTTTAAATCTTACACTGCTCAAATAGCTCATTCCTTTTGGAAGCTCTAATTATTTGTTTGTTTTTTAACTCACTTTCTATCTCAGTAACAACTCTAAGACAGAAGGGCAAGGGCTAGGCAATGGGGGTTAAAGTGACTTGCCCAAAATCACACAGCTAGGAAGTATCTGAGGCCAGATTTGAACCCAGGTCTAGCTGACTCCAGTCTTGACATTCTTTCCACTGTGCTACCTGGCAACCTCACGCTCTAATTTTTCGTTTCTAATAGGAATCTAAAACCTGTCTCCTTATAATGGCTATTCATAGAGTTAAGGACCTGGGTTTATACCCTAGCTTTCTCACTAGCTTGCTTCATGACCCCGGGCAAATCATTTCCCCTCAATGAGTTTTCTGTTTCGTCATCTATCAAATAAAGGTAATAATCTTTATTCCTCCTAGGATTACACTAAAATTTTTCTTTAAACCTTCATCTTAATTTTATAATAATTATTACTAAGATGAGGCAGGTAGGTGGCACCTGAAGTCAGGAAGATTCACTTCTTGAGTTCAAATCCAGCAGCAGACACCTTTTATCTGTGTGACTCTGGGCATGTTACTTAACCTTGTTTGTATTAGTTTCCTCATCTGCAACATGAACTAGAGAAGGAAATGGTAGACCTCTCTGGTATCTTTGCCAAGAAAACCTCAAATGGGATCACAAAGAGTACAACAGAAGGAACTTAAGAACAACACCATCACTAGCATTCCTAGGATGATTCTTTGTTTGTCCCCAGGTTATCCCCAACTGGAAGGAGCAGGAATGGGACCCTGATAACCCTCAAAAGTATACGGGCATTTTCCATTTCCATTTTTGGCACTTTGGAGAGTGGATTGATGTAGTCATTGATGACCGACTGCCAACAATCTATAATCAGCTCATCTACTGCCATTCCAATGTGAAGAATGAGTTCTGGTGTGCTCTGATTGAGAAAGCTTATGCCAAGTATGTTACCCTATGCTGGGGCAGCTGGAGGGGGGAGAAAATTGGCAAGGGATTGTTGTGGCAGGGAAGAGGGATTTTGGTCTCAACTAATTAGGAAACAGATAAAAGTAAGAAAGTTAAAATTAGAAAGATAGAAGAACTATTTTAGAGTCATTTTAGTTGCCTAGTTATCAGACTCAAGCCTCCTCTTTTGACATGTAGTCTTTTAATTTTATAGCTTTTCCAACAGCCTGAATGTGTACATAAGGAAACCAGAGAATGGAGGTTGGGTTTTGTTCCATTAACCTCTAAGATTCATTCAAAATCCATGTGTGAAAAAATAATCTTGCCATCCTTTTGGCCTATTACAGTGCCTTGCAAACAGTAGTTACTTAATAAATATTAATAGGATCATAGCATTTCAAGAGCTAGAAGAGCCTTAGAGCATAGATTGTCAGAGCCTTCTCATCTGCCCTTGCATGGGGCCTTTGCTGATGGTTGCCCAAAATATTCTAGGAGTTATTCTGAGAATTTTTTCTGTCTTGTGAGATCTGTTTACTGGGGAGAACTGATTCCTACCAGTGTCCGCCTTTCTTCTTCTGGAAAATCTTGGAAGGAGGACTGTGGGGAGATGAGGCAACCAGTTGGGTCAGTTTATAAATTGCTGTACTTGGAGTCAAAAAGTTGTGCCTCAGAAGCATACTAGTTATGTGACCCTGGGCAAGTCACTTAACCTGTCTAGTCTCCCAGGGACACCTCCTATTAGTACCAGACTTAGCCCAGACCTTTGATCAGCTGTAGCTCAGAACTCCCATTCTCAAATGATCAGCCTTTCTGAGGCCTGGAATTAAAGATGTGTACCACCACACCTGGCTCAGAGACTCTTCCAAGATTAATGTCCCTAGTGCTTTCAGTCCATTGATGGTTGGCCTAGTCTCCTCCTCATAGTGGACTTCCTCCCTCCCTCCCTCTCTTCCTTCCTTCCTTCCTTCCTTCCTTCCTTCCTTCCTTCCTTCTTTTCTTCTGCTTCTTCCTTCCCTTCCTCTCCCTCTTCCTTTGCCCCTCCATCTCATTCTCTGATTTTCTGTGTGTAAAAAGCCATGCCTCCTAGAAGCACATTAGTAACTCATCCATAATTGAATCTTTTTTTTAACCCTTACCTTCCATCTTGGAATCAATATTGTATATTGGTTCCAAGGCAGAAGAGTGGTAAAGGCTAGGCAATGGGGGTAGGTAAGTGACTTGCCCAGGGTCACACAGCTGGGAAGTGTCTGAGGCCAGATTTGAACCCAGGACCTCCCATCTCTAGACCTGGCTCTCAATCCACTGAGCTACCCAACTGCCCCCTCATAACTGAGTCTTAAAAGAGTTCCCTGGCCCACTGAGAGGTTAAATGACTTGCCTGGAGTCACATAGCCAGTATTTGAACCAACATCTTCATGACTCCAAAGTCAACCCTCTCTCCACTCTGCATGTTGTCTCTCTATTTTGTCAAAATTCTTTTTAAAATAAGGCCCCCAGATCTTACTACACTGATGGGATTTGACCATGTAATAAGGGCATATGCCATTAGACAGAGGAACCAGTCTCCTAACTCCAGAATACCTCTTAATCTAATAGCCTCTTGAGGATACTATAATTTCTGGTTTTTTAATATGGAAAAAAAATGAAAATGCTGAGCTTCATGGCTCAGGGACCATCTAACCCCTAAGGAAATATCCTCCTCGAGGCAGGGTACTCCGAGGACAGAGGCAAGGAGTCTAGTGAAGTCTAGTGTCTAGTGAAAAGAGCCTTGAGTCAGAGTTCAAAGACCTGAATTGATGACTGATCTTTGCCAAGTCCTTTCCTTAGATGAAACTCTTCCTTCCTTTCTAAAATGATAATATCTTTCTCTCAAAGTTGTTGTGAGGGTCCAGTAAAATAAGAGAGGTTGTGGGGAAAGGGAGAAAGCACAATTAATAATAATAATAACAACAACAATAATAGCTTACATTTCTGTAGGATTTTGATGATTATGAAACAACTTGACATCTTTGATTTCATTGTATTCTCACAACAAACCTGTGAAGGAAGGAGGCTGAGATTATTATCCCCATTTCACAGATGAGAAGATGGAAGTCATTCTAAAACTTGGGGCTGGCCTTTTATATGCCTTGGAAGGAATGATCATAGCCTTTTCTCTCCTTACTTCCTGCTTTCCCATTAGGCTGTTAGGATGTTATGAAGCTTTAGATGGAGGTAACACCGCGGATGCCTTGGTGGATTTCACAGGGGGCATCTCAGAGCCCATTGACCTGACTATCGAGGATTATGCCAATGATGAGACATTGCGGAACCAGCTCTTTGAGCGAGTGCTGAAGGTCTTCTCTCGTGGTGGCCTCATCAGTGCATCTATTAAGGTGAGAGGACTCCTTGTCCAGGCCAAACCCCAGCTTAAACTGAGCTCTGGACATCCCACCAATCCTCTGGAGGCCTGAGTCATAGTGTCCCTAGGGACAGCTTCCCACATAGTTTTCACAAGGAATTAATATGAATGTTGGGAACTTGATTTGAGATCCAGGGAAGCAATGGCCCACATTCTGTTATTTGAATTTCTGAGACATTCAGGGTTTTTGTATGTGTGTGGGATGAGTGTGGGATCTTGAGAGGGTGCTAAAGAGAACGGAATTTGATGTGAGAGGTCCTTTGTTTAAGTCTCAGCTCTACCATTTACCATTTGTGTGTTCTTGGGGAGGGGGGGACCAAATCTGTTCCCCTTGCCGACCCTCAGTGTCCTCATCTGTAAAATGAGGATAATATCTGTACTACCTGTCTTATAAAACTCATAAAAATGGTGTAAGATAATGCATGCAAAGCATTTTTTATGCTTTAAATTTGCTTTAAATTTTTATGCTTTAAATTTAAGCATAAATGCTTAAAGAGTTATCCAAGTATCAGCCATTATTATCATTTGCTCAGGACAGATATGAGGAATATTATAGGATTTAGAGCTAGAAGCAAGTAAGGGGCATCTAGTTCAACCTTCTTATTTTAAAGATAAGTAAACTGAGGTTCAGAGAGAGAATATGACTTGCCCAAGGTCATAGTCACAGCAAGTTGCAGAATCTAGATTTAATTCAAGAGACTTGACTCCAAATTCAGTGCTTTTCCCCTCATTTCTTATGGCAGAGGGGAGAGAGCGATGATTTCCTCTTCCCCCATGATGTTTCTCATGTCACTTAGGCGATGACGGACTCTGACATGGAGGCCCGGCTGGATTGTGGACTGGTGAAAGGTCATGCCTACGCCATCACAGATGTGAGAAAGATTCGTCTGGGCCATGGCCTGCTGTCTTACTTTACATCAGAGAAACTAGACATGATCCGATTGCGAAATCCCTGGGGGGAGAAGGAGTGGAGTGGTCCCTGGAGTGACACGTGAGTCCTTGACATTGGGAAGGTGTTTGCAAAGGCAGTGGTTGAACCTAGAAATGGAAGAACAGAAGGACGAGGGAAAGGAAAGAGATTTCGTTGCTCTGTAGTTGGGTCAGGCACTGTGAAGGAGCTGTTGGTTTTTCTGTAGGAGAAAGAATTTAGAGGAATTTGTCCAAATATTTCTACGCTATGGGTAGCCTGAATTGGGGTTGATTTAGAAGAGTGATTCCCAAAGTGGGCGCTACCGCCCCCTGGTGGGTGCTGCAGCAATCCAGGGGAGTGGTGATGGCCACACTTTTTTTGTATTACATTCTATTCTGAGTTCAATAAATAGTTTCATAATTTCCAGGGGGCGCAAAGTAATATTTTTTCTGGAAAGGGGGCGGTAGGCCAAAAAAGTTTGGGAACCACTGGTTTAGAAGTTGATGCTAATTAGGCTAAAATTAGAGAACAGACCAGAACCAGCCCCTTGATTTTTTTTTTTTTTACCTCTTACCTTCTTCCTTAGAATCAATACTATATATTAATTCCAAGGCAGAAAAGCAGTAAGGGCTAGGGAAGAGCTTAAGTGACTTGCCTGGGGTCACATAGCTAGGAAGTGTTTGAGGCTAGATTTGACTGATCTCAAAATCCTTGACCTTGGCCCTAACCTGGGCCCCTTCTATAAAACAGCTGGGTTTTAGAGTTTTTAAGGCTATTTTAAGATGATTGTCTTTTTTTTTTTAATTTTTTAAACCCTTGACTTCTGTGTATTGACTTATAGGTGGAAGATTGGTAAGGGTAGGCAATGGGGGTCAAGTGACTTGCCCAGGGTCACACAGCTGGGAAGTGGATTGTCTTTTGATAAAGTGCAAATGTTTATGTTATAGTATAGCTATGGAGGAAAAAAACCCGTTTTAATGAGATAATGATCTGAGAAGTAATCTAGACATTTATGTATAAACATCGCTTCTCCTTTGATCTCATTTTAGAAATTAGTTCTTTGTGTAAAAAACTCAGTCATGCCAGTTTGATCTTGGACTTCAGAATGAGGCTGTTCAGTTAGTGCCAATTGTCCTGTCTCTTCTTTGAAGACCAGGAAATATTTGCTGATTGAATGAATGAATGACTGATAGTAATAAATAGGCTCTTAAATATTGACTTTTCTCACTCTCCATGTGATGAAGCTCAAAGACAAATTTCACATGGCTAGTACTTAGACTTGAACCTAAGCAGCCTTCTTACCCTAAATAAAGTGTCTTTTTTTTTTTTTTGGTTGAATGACTTAATGAATAAACTTACAATATGTCCCCTCAGCGGAAGGTACCTCGGAACTTAGAATGTTAGAACTGAAAGGGAAATTTAGAACGTAGGGTGTGATAACATAAAACATGGAATTTCAGAGCTGGAAAGGACCTCAGAACACAGAGGTAGAAGGCTCTTAGAACATAAGAGTATTAGTACTAGAAATGACCTTGAAACATAAGAGTATTAGACCATGAAACATGTGAAAGCTGGCTCATAGTAGTTGTTTGATTGAATGATCAAATTTAGGTAAGAAAAAAGGACAGAGGAAAGAGTTGGGCAAAATTATGTGAGCAAAGACATGAAGATGAAAGAGCCAATTCTCTAGTGGGAAGTGAGAAGACTTGGTTAATGAATGAGTAAATGCTTCAATAATTCATACACATATATAAATTCACAAATACACAAATATAAATATCTGTATGAGATATAAAGAGATATGAAAGAAATCAAAGACTGAGCCTTGCCTTCAGAGGGCTTGCAGTTTCACACACTAGATGTCCTCGCTTTTAATTCAGTCTTGCAAATGTGTCCTCAATCTACCAGGCCACATCAGTTTACCACATAGTTTAGATAAATCTGTGCTAAAGGTAAAGTTTGGATCACATGACCTCCAAGGTTTCTTTTAACATTGAGATTCTATGATTGTAAGTTCTACAGTTTGATGATCCAAAAGGTCCTGTAAATCCAAGATTCTATCAAGTTCAAAGACTGTATGGTTATATTCTAGGACTATATGGTGGTATTCTAGAATTGCAGAATAATCTAACATCATAATATTCTATCATTATAAGACTCTAAGATCTTAGAATTTAAAAAAAAATCTTTTCTTAATGCCTTTTGTTTTTTTATAGTCAATCCTTTCCCGTAAAAAAAAATATATATATATATGTATGTATGTATATATATATACACACACACACAGAACCCTCTTTAGCATCAAAGAAAAACAGTCAAGCCAAATTTGTAGAAACCAATTCTATATGAAATTCTAAGTCTAAGATTCTGGGGTTCTTTGATCCTGAGATGCAATGAATTTAAAATTCTATTAGATTATTAGTCTACCTGCTTTCCAACACTGATCACACTGATAGAGAAAATAATTAGGCTAGTGTTTTCCTTGACTTGGATGGAACAAATGATTACTCATACCTCAGGAGACAGGTGGCTATTATGCAAGACTGATTTGTACCAGATATTTCTCCTACTATTGTGTATATTGTTGCCCTGGCTCCCTGCCTGGGATATTGATGTTTTCTCTTCCTGTTATGAGAGGCTATGTACAAGGGAGTGCTGGTAGATGTTTAACAACCAGTTCTTGGGAGGAGGATTTACACACAGTATACTTTAAAGTTTAATTTTCATTAAAAACATTTTTCCATTACTTTTTAAAATCTAGACCAGTGATTCCCAAAGTGGGCACTACCACCCCCTGGTGGGTGCTGCAGCAATCCAGAAGGGTGGTGATGGTCACAAGTGCATTAATCTTTCCTATTAATTGCTATTAAAATTTTTAAAAATTAATTTCCAGGGTGCTAAATAATATTTTTTCTGGAAAGGGGGCGGGAGGCCAAAAAAGTTTGGGAACTACTGATCTAGACAATAATTAAAAAAACAACAACAATAAATCTAACTCTGATTTGTAGTATTGGCCAGTTTCTGAAGTATAAATGCTTACACTGAAAATTTAACAATCGTCTCCCTCGAGCTGGTTCAAGTTGACTCCAGCACACTCGTAACTATATATCATAGCAGGTAAAGCAACTCAAAGTCGAGAACACCTGGATTCAGATCCTTCCTTAGATACATATTCACTGAATAATCTTAAGTAAGTACTTCTTAGTGCCCCCATGCTTAATCATAACATGTCCAAAACAAAACTCAATCTTCACCCTAAATCCTCCCATCTTTCTGTATTCCCTAATATTGTCAAATCCCCCTACTCATCCAGTCTCAAAACCTAGGTGTCATCCTCAACTCCTTTCTCTCTGTCTGTCTCTCTCTGTCATTCTTTCTGTCTCTCTTTCTCTTTCTCTGTCTGTCTGTCTGTCTGTCTGTGTGTCTGTCTCTCTCTCTCTCTCTCTCTCTCTCTCTGTATCTCTCTCTCTGTCTCTCTACCCTCACTGACACAGGCCCATATCACCAATCTGCTGGTTGGTGTCTTTGCCTCGTCTCTCTTCATTCCAGTCCATCCAGCACTAAGCTGTCAAAATGGCTTTCCAAAAAGCACATATCTGAATGTCACCATTCTGAGCCCCTCAGTGAACTCCAGTGGCTCCTGATTACTTCCAAGGTCAAATAAAAAGTCTTTCATTTATATGGCTTTTAAATTCTTTCATAACCTGACTTCCTCTTAGCTTTCCAACCTTTTTCTGCTTCATTCTCTTCTACATACTCTCCAATGACCTAGCCTCCTTATTGTTCCTTTATTTAATATTCCAATTCTCAACTCCAGAAATTTCACTGACTATACTGCATGCCCAGAATGCTCTCCTTTCTTATCTCCAATTACTGGCTTCCCTGTCTTTAAGTGCCTGCAAAGATCCCACCTTCTACAGTACAGGAAGCCTTTCCTGATCCCCCTTAATTCGAATACTTTCCTTCTCATAGTATCTCCACTTTATCCTACATATATATATATATACATATATATATATATATATTCCTTATATGTGGTTATTCTTATATGTGGTTATTTACAAGCTGTTTCCTCCATTAGAGTTCTTTGAGAGCAGGGATTGTTTTTTACCTTTTTTGTAGCTTCTGTACTTGGCATACTGTCTGGCACACTTAAGTAAGGGCTTCATAAATGCTCACTGGCCTTAACAGATACTTGTTGATTTGACCATCAGAAGAAAAGTAGGTACATGCTTACTGTTGGTGGAAGAATTACATCCCTGGGAGTTCTATCAATGAAATCCTAAGTATAAGTTTTAAAAAACAAAAACAAAGAACAAAAAACTCATCAACTTTTGTCCCATTTCATTCATTCATTCATTCATTCATTCATTCATTCATTCATTCATTCATTATCTCTAAGTAGCTGCAGTATGCAGAGCCTATGCTTAGAGACAGAACAGATACCACAAATTGAAAAAGGGCAGCACCTCTACCTCCAGTCTTTAGTAAAGGGATAGGACAAAAATGTGAGGAAGGGAAAAACCCAACAATATCCAATCAAGTAATTTAAGGGATGTGAAATCTAGTGTCTTTTTCTCTAACTAATTCTCTCTACCCTTACCCCCATTGCCTCCATATACCATAGTTCAGAGGAATGGCAGAAAGTCAGCAAGAGTGAGAGGGTCAAGATGGGGGTGACTGTGAAGGATGATGGCGAATTCTGGTGAGTCTTACATATAGGGAGACATGGCCGGGCGCTCTGGGAGAGCCTTCTGGGGTGGAACTTGGGCCCCAAAAAGAGATTCATTGAGGCTAAACGAGTGATGGAAAGTCCATTCTCCCCATCCCCATTTTATGGACCACAGTTCAGAGAGGTGGCAAACAGTAAGCAAGAGGGAGAGGGAGGAGTTGGGGGTGACTGTAGAGGATGATGAGGCATTTTGGTGAGTCTTATATACAGGGAGACAGACAGAGCTGGGAGAGACTTTCCTGTTGAGACCCAAGAACATGGAGAAAGTCCTCTAAGACCAAATGAATTCTGGGAAATCAAGATGGCCCAGGGTACTGGAATGATTCTAGAGTTGGGGGTCAGGAGAGACCTGGCTTGTAGTCCTGGCTCTTCCACAAACTTATTGTGTGACCTCCAAGTTATCCCTTCTCTAGGACTGGGTTTCTCCACAATGACATTCAGCAAATGTATTTCAAGTGCTCAAAAAATATGAAGCTGCCTTCAATGATTCTACCTAGAACACTTAAAATAAAAAAGAAAATCTTTACCTTTCATGTTGGAATCTATACTGTGTATTAGTTCCAAGGCAGAAGAGTGGGAAGGGCTAGGTAATGGGGGAGAGGGGGGTGTTAAGTGACTCGTCTAGGATCACACAGCTAGGAAGTGTCTGAGGCCAGATTTGAACCCAGGACCTCCAGGCTCCAGGCCTGGCTCTCAATCCACTGAACCACCTAGTTGCTCCCCACTTTGGCTTTTTTAAAAGACTTTTTTTGGAGGGAGAAGGAAATATAATATCAAGCTGAAGAACAGGAGTCGAAGGAGAGAGCACACCAAATGGGGGTCAGCAGATAACTCACTTATTTATGCCTGCAGTTTCATCCATCTATATATAATAGGTTTTGGAACTTATCCCCAAGGGATACAGGGCCCTACTGTTCCATATTCAGCCCATTCAAGAGATAATAAATCCATGCCCTGCGCTAGGTTCTGGAGATATAGACATAAAAATTAAATGATTCCTCACTTCAAAGAGCTTACATTCTAGGAAGCTAGAATAGGCACAAACAACTAGAAAGAAAATGTATATAAAGAAAATACAAGGTTTTCGGGTGGTGGGAGAGGGCGAGGGAGACCCCAGCAGCTGAAGAGACCCAGAGAGGACCCATGTAGGAGATGGCCCTTCAGCTGAGTTGGAAGGAAGCTTCAGAGCTCCTGAGAGATGGTGAGGAGGAAGTATGTTTCAGGAAAGTACAAGAGAGCCTGGACCAAGACTCAGGTTGTTCGTTTTTTCCATAACAGAATGCAGGGCAAAGACAATGATTATCCTTATTTCGTAAGGATAATCAGTTAAGAAACTGAGACCAGGAATGGAATAGGATTTATCCTGAGTTCCACCCTGATAATCTTGGCTTTACCAGAACCGGGATCTGTATGAATCTCGGGCCAGAGTTCCTCCTTCTTTATCCTGCCAAATCTCTGGTTTTAGGGCTATTAGCCTGAGGTTTCCCCCTTTCCCTTTCTGGCACTCTGGCGGGCACATTTCTTACTGTAACTTCCTCGCCCAGGATGACTTTTCAAGACCTCTGCCGATATTTCACCGACCTCATCAAGTGTCTTGTCGTCAACACATCCTACCTGAGCATCCACAAGACCTGGGAGGAGGCAAAGATCCGAGGGGAGTGGAAATTCCATGAGAATCCCCTGAAGAACCGCACTGGGGGCTGTACCAACCACAAGGAAACTTTCTTCCAGAACCCCCAGGTCAGATAAGAATGAGGATCCCCACACACCCTGCCTCCACGTTCTTCCTCTTGCCGTTTCCAGACTCTGTTTTACTTCTTGCCCCAAGGTCTTGGATGTTCCAAAAGTCTTAGTGCAGTGCTAAGCTAAGGTTTTAGGGACACAGTATGTATACAAGCCATGTCCCCGATACTCTTGAGAGGGAAAGGGTGGGAAAGGATAAAGAGGCACCATGGTACTATTTTTCTTTTTTATCTCGCATATTGGTTCCAAGGCAGAAGAGTGGGAAGGACCAGGCAATAGAGATTAAATGACTTGCCCAGGGTCACACTGCTAGGAAGTGTCTGAGGCCAGATTTGAACCCAGGACCTCTTGTCTCCAGGCCTGGCTCTCAATCCACTGAGCCACCTACCTTCCCTATAGCTTGTTACAATTAATAAATCAATAAAACTCTCAAAGATTTAAGAAAGGGGACAGCTGGATAGCTCAGTGGATTGAGAGCAAGGCCTAGACATAGGAGGCCTAGGTTCAAATCTGGCCTCAGACACTTCCCAGCTGTGTGACCCTGGGCAAGTCACTTGACCTCCATTGCCTACCCTTACCACTCTTCTGCCTTGGAACCAATATACAGTACTGATTCCAAGACAGAAGGTAAGGTTTAAAAAAAAAAAAAAAAAGATTTAAGAAATCTGGGTTCAAATTCCAGCTTTGCCACAGAATTATTCTATGACCAGTGGGCAAATGTCTTACATTTCTGTGTGTTGGTTTCTGCCTCTGAAATGTAGGAAGGAAGTATGATGAAATGCAGAGAACCCAGAAATTATTTATTGTTATTATTACCTTGTCCTTCTGTTTATTATTATGTCTCTAGATATACCATCTTGGGGTCCCCAGATAGCATGATTTTGAGACTAATCTAGTGGAGAGAGCCTTAGATTTGGTGTTCAAAGGCCCAAGTTTGAATGCTGGCAGTGTTACTTACTACTTTGGACAAGCCATCTGTTCAGTGAGATGGAGTCGAAGTAGGAGATCTCAGTGGTGCAGCCCAGCTCTTAAGTACCCTGTTTCTTTATCCGTGAACCTCAAGCCCTTGTCCTCCTCTTCCCTCTGTCCCTAGTATGTGTTCAATGTGAAGAAGCCGGGGGGTGAAGTGCTTATCTTCCTGCAGCAGAAAACAAAGCGGACCACCCGAAGGCAGGGCAAAGCCGAGAACCTGGCCATTGGCTTTGACATCTTCAAGGTAAGCAGGGACCTCTCTGAGGCAGCTCCCTGGTACCCCAGTGGGGAGGCTCTCCTTTCACTTGTAAGGTGGAGAATTCTCAGGGAAGGTAAGAATGGTGGCCCATGGCAATGTAGTTCAGATTATCGAGCTGTGCTGAAATCTCACAGTGGGACACCTGCCCACTCCTGGCTTTTGGGGTCCACAGCCTGCCTTTTTTCTGAGCTTTTGTGGAGCCGGGGATTGCAGTCAGAGCACTGGATTCAGACCAAGGGATCCAGGTTCAGTCTGTGCTACGCAACTCACTGCTGTTGTGATCTTGGGCAAAATCCCTTATCGGGTTGTTGTGGGAAAAGCACTTTGCTAAACGACTTACGTAAATATGGTTTGTTATATTTTTCTCACCTTCAGATATTTCTCTTCCCTCACTCCTTCTTCCCAATTAATCTCCAAATCCTTTTGGGTTTTCTTGAGTTCACCTCTCTTGTACCCATCCCTTCTGATCTGTCATCCATCCAAGAGCCCTTGAGTCATGATGTAGATGGAGATGATGGATCAACAACGAGATCACTGAACTAGGAGTCAAGAGATGGACTGTTAATGTTCTGGTTCTGTGCCATCTTCCTCCTCCCTGGCCTCCTCTACCTCCTCTACCTGTCAAATGTAGGGATTCTAATAAGTGTTCTGAAGCCCCTTCTAGCTTGGATCTTTGGTGGGATTAAAGTCCCCTCCAGATTTGATGTTCTGTGTTCTAAGATCCTTTCTGTCTCTGGCATTCTGGGTTCTGGGTTCAAAGAGCCCTTCCCACATTTGGTATTTGCTATTATAAGCAGCGGTGTGCTGAGGCTAGCTCCTACTGACCCGCTCCAATGGTGAGATTTTCAGGGTGAGCAGTTATACCTCTGAAATGAGCAAACTATGAATCAGGGATTGATTCATTGTTTTGTTGATTATCTAGACTTAAGAACATGATGGAAAAAATGTCAATTAACAGATGAAACTTAAAGTGTATCATTCATACACTTTCTTTCTCGCCTCTCCTCTTCCCCAGAGAGCTGGTTGTTAAAAACATTTACTAGCAAACCCCTGGTTGTAACATCCATTCCACATTCTTTGTTCTACGGTTGCTTCCAGCTCAAATGTTCTGTATTTTTTTTTTGTTATGTTTATATTGTTCTTCGACCCTTACCAATAATAAGGTTCTAGGATTCTAGAGCCTCCAAAGGATGAAAGTCCAGATTCTATCCCCCTGGGCCACCTTGGGGAGGAAGATGGGAACAGGAGTTGATGATGTGGGAAGCTAAAGAATGGGAGGATATGGGAGTGGGAAAGATTTTCAGACAGAGTTGTCTCTACAGGTAGAGGCGAACCGAAAGTACCGCATGCACACTCTCCAGGAGAAGACAGCTGGCTCCATCTATATCAACTCACGCAGTGTCTTCCTGCGGACAGAACAGAAAGAGGGACGATACATCATCATCCCCACCACCTTTGAGCCAGACCAGCCATGTGAATTCCTCCTCAGGATCTTCACAGACGTGCCTGCCTCCTGCCAGTAAGTGTTTGGGGTTAGGGAAGAGGGTACTGGGGTGCAGGTGGGAGGTTGCACCTAAGGGATAGGAGAGAGCTTGCTTTATTTCCTACCCAGTAACTCCCAGTTGCCCACTCATCCTAGTCCCACCAGGATGGCACTTTTAATTTTGCCCAGAGTGTTTTCTTTGGTAAATGAGATGGGAAATGTGATAATACCCATTTTCCAGAAGAAGAAACAATAAGTCCCAGAGAGAGGAAAGGCACTTGCCTTGGGTCACATAATGAGAAAATGGTACACCTGGGGCTGCAAACCAGGTTTCCATGGATTGAAATAGGTACCATTTATACTGTTTTCTTTTTTCTTAGTTCTGCTTCTATCTCTGTGCATTACTTCTTGGGCATCTTTCCATGCCTCTCTGTATTCGTCACACACATGCTAGTTAAATCCCTTCATACCTGGCATCCTCCTATCTTTCCTGTCTTCTTACACCTTACTCTCTACCACCTACTCTTGGAGCCAATGATGCTGGCCTCTTAGCCATTCCACAAACAAGACATTTCTCCACCACTGGCATTTTCTCTAACTGTCCTCTGGGCTTGGAATGTGCTCCCTCTTCTGTTCCGATTCCTGACATCTTTGGCTTCCTTTAATTCCCAACTCAAATCTCACCTTCTACTGGAAGCCAGCCCTCTTAATTCCAATGCACATAGCTTTCTTTGTTTGCATGTTGTCTACGCCTTTAGATTGTAAGCTTCTTGAGGGCTTGTGGGTGGAGATTTTTTATTCTCTTTCTGTATCCCTAGGGTGTAGCCTAGTGCCTGGAACATACATAATAGGCACTAATAGATGTTTCTTCCATTAATGAATGAACATTCTTGTGCCACAATTTATTTAGCCATTGCCCAATTGATGTGCTACTTTATTTTACAAGTTCCCCTCAACCTCTTTCTCTCCTTTGACAAATATGTTTTGGTTTTAGTTTTTTTGGAAAGAAAAAAAAATCAGCAAATTGACACATTGAAAAAGTCTGAAAACATTGACTCTTGCAGGTGTGGGTCATTTTAGCCAACTTGCAAGATGCGAGATGAAACCTTATTGCTGTTTTGATCTGACTTTCTCATTATTAGTGATTTGGAGCATTTTTCCATGTGGTTAAGAATTTTTGAAATTCTTTTTGGAGAACTGTTCACATCTTTTGATCACTTAACTATTGGAGAATGGCGCATATATATATATATATAGATATAGATAGATAGATGATAGATAGATAGATAGATAGATAGATAGATAGATAGATAGATAGTGTGTAGGTATTTGTGTGTTTTCTATTTCATCAAATACTCCAAAAATTGGGCAATAGGATTTAAAGCTAGAAGGGACCAATGAAATGATCTAGCCAAAATCCCTCATTTTACAGATGAGGAAACAGACTCAGAGCAGTGAAATAAACCATCTTTGGCATCACACACAAAGTAGAGATGGCTGATCAAGAACAAGATATAGGCAGCTAGGTGTCATTATAGTGCACAGAGCACTGGGCCTAAAATCTAGAAGACCTGAATTCAAATTTGATCTGACACTTTGCTGTGTGACCCTGAGCAAGTCATTTAACCTGTCTTCTTCTATTTCTACAACTGTAAAATGAGGATAATAATAGCACCTATCTTTCAGGTTTGTTTTGAGTCTCATATGAGATAATATTTATAAAATGTTTTGTAAGTCTTAAAGTACTCTGTAAATGCTAACTATTTTTGGTAGGTAGATGGCTCAGTAGGTAGGTAGATGGACAGAACAGTGGGGAGTCAGGAAGACCTGGGTTCATTCTGGCATCAGTTACTAGTTGTGTGACCCAGGGCAAGTCACTTAACTCTATTCATCTCAATTTCCTCATTTATAAAATGAACTGGAGAAGGAAATGGCAAACTACTCTATTATCTTTGCCAAGAAAACCCCAAAAGGGGTCACAAAGAGTCGAGCATGTCTGGAATGACAGAACAATAAAAGTAGATCAATAATTCACAGGAGTGATTTAAAAATGGAGCTATCCAATGGAATGTCCTTCATTGAAGGATTTAAATTCCCATTTTACCTCCTTTTTACTCTCCTGATTCTTGTTCTTACCTTCTTTTCTTCCCCCAAACTTATTCTTGTCTTCCTTACCTTCTTCTCCTTACCTTCTATCTCTCCTCACTTCTTATTCCCTCTTCTCATTTTCCATCTCTTGTCTTACTCTGACCTTCTTTCTCTCTCCCATTCCCCAACTTGTCTGCTCCTTCCTTTTCACTTTCTATTCTTCCCCTCACCTCTCACACCTCACAATATATTTCTTCCTCTCACCTCCCAATCCTTTCCATTACCCACTATCCTTCACTTCTTATTACTCTCTCTCCTGAACCTCCCCCAATTTTCTTCTCCACCCCAGTGAATTGGTCTTGGATCTCCCCCGCTATCGGTGCTGGAACAGAATAATTGGTTACCCTAGTGTGGTCTCCCAAGTCTATATCTTGAAGGCTGAAGGGCTGAAAGATCCCCTTGCAGGAGGTAGGTGTTCTTTGTTGTTGCCCCACTTCCACCCTTTCTGCCCTCTTTCTTGGGTGTCCCTTGTTCCCATCAAAAATGAGGCCCTTAGCTTGGGCCCAGGTCAGAATTAATATGAGGTTGAGGCTGATGAATTGCTTAAATTTAAAGTTTCTGAACTGTAATAGGGTTGTAGCCCATCAAGTGCCTGCCTTCAAAGAGTGTGTAATCTACAAAGGAGATAAAGTATGTTCACAAAAAGTTAGAATGAATGGAGGAATTACAACAGAGAATGAGAAAGTCATCAAAGGAAGAATCACTTTTAGCTGAGGAAGACCAAGGAAGCTTCATGGAGGAGGCCTCTAAGCTGGACCTTGAAGGAAGAGTAGGCTATCAATGGGTGAAGATAAGAGGGAGGTGTATATGAGGTGGCTTGGTGATGCAGTGGCGTCAAGAAGACCTGAGTTTGAATGAAGCCTTAGACAGGCACTAGCTGTGTGACCCGTGGCATCTGCCTCCGTTTCCTCATCTATGAAATGGAGAAAATAACAGCACCTACCTCCACGTGTTGTGGTGAGGATCAAATGAGAAGATATTTGTAAAATGCTTAGCATAGTGCCTAGAATATAGTAAATGTTCTATAAATATTATTTATACATTTATATTTATTTTCATTTATATAACATGATTCATTTATTTATATTTAATAAATTTATTTTCTATAAATTACTTATATAAATTTACACAAATAACTATTATTTAAATACAGCCTCAGATACATACATTAATTAATGTCTGTATGCCTCAGTTTCCTCATCTGTAAAATGGGGATGATAATAACCTACCTTCCAAGGTGGTTCTGAGGATTAAATGTCCTAATATTTGTAACCTATTTTGTAAACCTTGGAAGTGCTATATAAAAAGAAATGATTGTTATTGTGGTTTGAGGCATGGGGGAAGACCTACAGGAATGGGTGGAAAGAGCAGGATGAGGCTAGGAAATCCCTAGCCCTCCCTCATTGGCTAGAATGCAAAAGGCAATACTTGTTAGAGGATTCAAGGAGTACTAGAAAAGTAGTTGAGTCAAGTGCTAGAGGCCTTGAAGCCCTTCCTAGAAACAATTTGTATTTTTTCCTTTAGGAAAAATCAGCAGTAATCAGTAAATTAAAATAATCCAAATAAATAATAATCAGTAATCAATACCAAAGAAATCAGTAATCAGTAAATAAAATAATGATTAAGAATAATCAATCAATCAAAATAATAATCAGTAATTGGGAAATAAAAACATAAAAATAATTGATAGCCAGAAGAGAATTTTGAGGCTGTAGGGAGTGAGGGGAGATGATATAATTAGACACGTTTATTAGAATGATGAGTGTGGGGATGTGTGCACAGAATAGAATGGAGCCTGCTCTGAGGACCTTTGAAACCCTCAAGTCCCCCCTCCTCCTTTTCCTTTTCCAGATGACAAAAGGGGAAAATCTGAATCAAGGAGAGAGTTAAAAAGAGATTCCCCTAGTTGAGACAAGGTGCTTTTGGAGGCGGTCACGCAAGTGAAGAGAAGGAGCATAGAGAAGGGGATATGTGGAAGTAGGATTGACAAGATTTTGTAAGCAATCCCAGGGTCATAGGTTCTTGGGATCATGGCTTTAGGAGCCACAAGGCACCTTGGAGACTATCAAGCCCAATCCCCTTATTTTAGAGATGAGACATTAGGCCAGAGAGGTTAAGTGATTTTCCTACATTGCACATCTAGTTGGTGTTTGAGGCAGAATTCAAACTCAAATCTTAGAGTTAAATCTTATTCTAAATCCAATGTTCTGTCCACAGTACTATGATGCCTTTTGTGGGGAGGGAATAAAGGGTCCAAAAAGAGTTAGTTTCCAAATCTGGGTGCCTGGGAGGAGGATGAAGTTTCCATCAATAGAATCAGAGGTTAGTTGGAACATAATGAACCTTGGATGCCCATGGAATGCTAAGGAGGAGCTGATTTTTTCAGGAAGCACTTGGAAGTAACAGCAGGGATGCTGGGGCCAGGTGTGTCTCTTCAGTGATCCCGGGTCCTTTTCTCATGGCCTTGCTCATGAAGCATATAGAATCCTTTCTGCCCTTCCTCCTTCCCTCCAAGTTCTTCCCATGCTCCATTTCTCTTCCTGCAGCAACTAACTCCTACGTCATCATAAAGTGTGAAGGAGAGACCGTCCGATCGCAAGTGCATAGGAGTACCAACATCCCAGAGTACAATATAAAGGGCATCTTCTATCGTAAGAAGCCAGAGCAGCCCATCTTAGTCCAGGTGGGTATGTCTGGGCCACTGGGGCACAGGCTGCAGGTACCTAATCTCCAGGCAAGCAGCCTTCCAAGAGAAGCAGCCTGCTGGGTAAGAAAGAACACAGAGAATAGAGCCGAGACCCCTGAGATCTGTCCTCGCCTGGTGATCTAGCAAAACAACAGAAACTCATCTTTCGTTTACACGATCTCCAAAGTCTTAGTGCGGGTTTTAAGGTTTTCCAGCTTAAAGCCTGCACGAAGACTTTTGGGATATCATGCATTGTTTTCTCATAAGAAATTCATGAGAAGCTGCTGTGAATAGTATTATCCCATTTTACAGATGAGAAAACAGGTTCAAAATGATGTAGACATGGACAGTGCTAAAAAAAAAAAGCTAGTAAGACAAAACTAGACATTATTATAGACTGTTATAATAAGTTTGAGACGTCCCCGTCAAAAGTAAAAGACTTTGGGGAAATTCTAGAAGGATTACAACGAATCCGTAATGCTTTCTTTCAAATTCACAAGCTGATTTATAATCAGTAGCTCATATATAACAACTCGTCTTAATCTTAGTGTATTAATAGGCTAGAGGATATACAATACAAAAGTGCTTCTTTTAATAGGCTCGGGGAGACTGGGATCTCTAGCGATCAAGAATTAGAAAATGTGGATTGAGAGTCAGGCATAGAGATGGGGGGGTCCTAGGTTCAAACCTGGCCTCAGACACTTCCCAGCTGTGTGACCCTGGGCAAGTCACTTGACCCCCATTGCCCACCCTTGCCATTCTTCCACCTATGAGCCAATACACAGAAGTTAAGGGTTAAAAAAAAAAGAATTAGAAAATGCTAATGGGCGATTTTAAGCTTTTAAAATAATTATGCATACTCTGCATAATCACAGCTATATCCATCATTATTTATTTATAGGCATAATTTAATTGTTAGTAATGTCCAAGTAAATATTTACTAAAGAAAATTTGTTGTTTCCCTTATTTAGGGGGAAAAAAAGTGCTAATAAGCCTGAAGGCCATCATTTGAATTTATGTCCTTCAACTATATATACTGTTCTTGCTTTATTACACTAGACTGCAGTTTCCCATTAGATCATAGAATGTCAAAATTGGAAGGGACCACAGTGGCCATGCAGTTCCGACCCCTGCTTGAACACAAATCCTCTCTAAAACCTAGACTTCCACTAAAAGGGAAAATCTACTTCCTCCCAAAGCACTTTAGATGCCTCTAACTATTAAGGAATTTTTCCTGACATCAAACTTAAACTGACCTTTTTTGCCACTTTCACCCAGTACTCTTTAATTCAGCCATGTAGAGCCAAGCTGAAAAAATTGAATTTTAGTTTGCACAGAGCTTAAATATTTGAACCCAGCCAGTATGTGGATAAGGCTGGATTTGAATGACTCCAAGTCTAGCACCCTCTCCTCTGTGCACACATAACTGCCTGATAGAGCCACACAGAATAAATCTGCTCCCTCCACCCTATAACATCTCTTTTGTGTATCTGTTCTTCTCCTAGATTTGGGACCGTAAATGCTTGTCAGATCAGTTCCTGGGGCAGGTGACCTTGAAGGGGGAACCTGAAGACGTCCAAACATCACATATCCTGCATCTACAAGATAAAGGCAACGGGAATTCCAATGACCTTCCTGGCACCATCACCCTCCAGGTCTACAGCAGTGCTGTCCTTACACACCTCTAGGGCTTCCCCTTAGCCCTGGAGAAGCCATGGTCTGTTGGGGGCATGGTTGAACCTGCTCTCATGTGGCTCCAACTTTCTCTTGGAGCCCTTTCTTTATTTCCCAAGGACGAAATCACCATATAGAAGAATTGTGCATGTATCTCCTGAAATACAGTGTCTGATGGTACCAGAGACCTTCTGGGACCTTAAGCATCTCTTGGCTTAACAGAGGGGTATAAGACACAGGGCACCATCCAGAGTCACTTGTTTACATGCCAGTGACCCTTTGAATTTTGTTCTTATCCCTATCCTGTTCTCTATTAGCCAGTTTCCCCTCACCCCTTTCCTCTTTCTCCCACTCACTGCCCTTTACCTCCTCTTGTGTTCTCAGTTACCCACAACCTCACTTTTCCCACCCACTGTAATGATAGTTTGTCCTTCCTTGGGGTCCCTTTCGTTCAGAGAAAGTAGCAACATCTTTGCGTAGCAGAGAAAGCACTGAACTCGGACATCAGAAATACCTGAATTCAATTCCTGGCTGCATGATTCACCGACTGGGTGATCAGTGACACCAGGGAATGACTCCATCAATGTGAAGGTGTCCAGTGGCTGGGTGGGCCTTAGAAAACATCCTTTGGTTTTTGGCCAGGCCAAAAGTCCCTCCCCTAATTCTCTGCCCACATTCGGACTTCTTGTCGATGCATGAGCGACTTGCCGGAATTTTTCATTTTTAGTAGCTCTGTTAATTCATCTTCACATCAGAATTTTTTTTGAGGAGTCAATTCTATTAGATCTTCCTCTAAAAGAGCTGAAGCCAGATTGTTTTTTAAAGCTTTCCATTAGGTCACTGGGGCCTATTTTAGAGGTGCAGTTGGATGCAGCCAGGCACTTTACCAGCTACCAGTGCCATAACTTTTCCCAGAAGTTGAACCAGCTGCCAAAAACTGTAGGGTCCCCAGTTCCCTGGATCATCTCATCCAGATCAGACCAGCTGTTGTTACTGGTTCCCTTCCCAAAACAGGTCAGTCCTCTTCTGATTAGGCATCCTGCACAGGTAAAATCCACATCAGTCAGGATGATAGCTGACATCCTTGGGTAATGGATGGGGAATGTGTCAGAGAGCAGTGTCAAGGCAGCCTCTGCTGTTAGTAAGAGACAAGACTCTTTGCCACCCCACAGAGCCGAGGTACAGGGACAAGGGGTGCACTGAAGGACAACCCCTCCTCCTGTCCTTCCAAAGCAGAATGGATTTCCTTCTGTGAAAAAGGCCAAATCAGCCCAAGAAACCAAAGAATCTTCCTTCTTTCATCTCAGTATTGAGATCAAAGTGTCTTAATGGTTTTCTTTCTTACTTCAATTGTAGTTTTTCTCATTTCATATTTTAGAGACTAGGAGTTTCAGGTTGATTAGGAGAAACAGAGGACCAGATCCCATCCTTTTTGGTAAACCTTAGTTTTTTGGGGTCTTATGAAAATGTGATTCTAGGTAGATGCAATTAGGGATAGAACGAATAGGAATTCCTCACAACTAGGATTTAGAATTGGCTAAAGGCTGCATAACGAGAAGGTAGGACTTGTTGGAAAAGACTCCGATGCTGGAAAAGATGGAAGGAAAAAGGAAAAGTGGACAGAGGAGATTGAGATGGATAGGTAGTATCATGGAAACAATGAACGTGAACTTGGGCAGACGTCAAGAGAAAGTGAAGGCTAGAAAGTCCTGGTGTGCTCTGGTCAGTGGGGTCACCAAGAGTGGGACACAACTCAACAACAACCAGAGTGTTCTATATAACCATTTAGGGATTTTACTATTTTTCTTTTGTAAAGTAACAACTTTTTCTCCCTGGTGTCTTCTGAGATCCAAACAGTTTAAACATCTCCAGTCCAAACATCTATTTTTCCAGGTGGTCTTTGGGTTGTTAGAAGCACCTACCCAGAGACCCCAATGTCTCAGTCATGCTTGAACCTTTCATTTTCAAGCTCGACACCAGGAAGGAAGATCCATTCATTTCATGAGGGTTGAAAGCCATGATCTTTGTAGTCAGAAAGCCAGGATCTTCAGTGAAGTTAAGGGTTAATTGCTCAGTCAAGTTATAGCCCCTTCCTTTGCTTTCCTGGGGATTACATGAGGAAGGAGATGCTATCTTCCTCTAGGACACTTGTGTGAAATTTTTACCTCTAGGATTCTTGCCACTGGAACCAAGGTTAACTGAGCTGAAAAGTATTCTAGTTCTTGACTACTTAGCTTGGCTTTTCTGATCCTTCCTATCCCTGACATTCAGACAATCTAAAGTGTCCACAACCCCATTTAGGCCAATATATTATGTATAAAGAGTGGAAAGAAAGAAAAAAAAAAAAAGACCAGGAGGTGGGTCAGATGTAACGGAAGAAAAGAAAGCCATTTTTCATCTTTAAACTCAGCTCTGGGACCCAAGGTGCTCCATGTGGGTCTGGAATTGAGAATCTGTGTGAGTTTGATGATGAACAAGTCACTTAAACCTTTCTGTGCCTCGATTTTCCCCATCTTTGAAATGGGGCCAATGATACTTGTTCGTCAAGCTTTTAATGATAAGTGCAGTATAAAGACAAAAATAGAGGCAGGTGTACACTCATACACACACACTATGTTTATGTATATAGCCACAAATATTCATATATATAAGTCTAGAGTATGCTGTATTTACATGTGTGGTACCTATATGTAGAAATGTCTCAGAGCTGGACAGACCTTTGAGACCATCTCCTGCAGATATCTGTCCTATAGCATGCCCTAGTAATGATCAATCTACCTCCTCTTGGGGTAGCCCATTCCATACCTCTGTTAGGGAGTTTTCCCTTCCATTATGCAGAAATCACCCTCTCTCTAACTCCACCCATTCCTCCTAGTTCTTTCAGCAAAATCCTTATATCCCTTCCACCTGAATGCCCATTAGCTATTTGAATGCAGAAGCTGTGCCATCCCCTCTTCCTTTAAACTAAAGATTCTTTATTCTTTTAATGGGATCTCCAGTCCCCTGCTGGACCTCAGAGCCCTTTTCTGGGTGTATTCCAGCTTGTGAATTTCCCTCCTGACCAAGGCAAGGATAGTGGAATTCTCGCCTTCCTTGCTAGGATGTGAAGCTTCTTTTTAATGTAACTCAAGTTTGTATTCATTTTATCGCCTGCTTATGACCGTTATTGATTCTCACCTCATCCTGATTTCTGAGGTCAGGAATTCCAAATGGGATTTGATAGCAGCTGGCTAGACAGCATGCCCTGGAAGAGTTTCCTCTCTCTTCTCTGGGACTTGTGTCTGGGTCCTTGCCAGGCTTGCCTCCCTCCCCATGTCCATTATTTCTCAGGCAGACCTCAGCTATTCTTCACTTCACCCTCCACTGCTTGGCCCTCTTCTCTCTCATCGGCCTTGCCAATAATTCTTGCCACTAGAGCCTCCCCTACACCCCCTCTAGTTCTGGAACCACGGTCACGTCAACTCTGCCATTGTTCTTGGAAGGGGTTTGTTACTCCCCTCACCATCTCTGTCTGTTCTGTTCTGGACCAAAGTGCCCCCCCCTCCTGCCCCTTTCCCACTCTATGTTTGCTATTTCTCCCCATTAGAACAGAAGCTTCTTGAGGGCAGTGATTGCTTTTGTATTTGTATCTTCAGCGCTTAGCACAGTGCTTGGCACCTAGCGAGCGTTTAATAAATACTTTTTCTTTCTTTTGTTCATTTATTTACTTTGCGTTTCTGGATTGTGGGGGAGCAACGTTTGGGCCAATATTGAAAGAGCAGGCCCATGTTAGAAAGTCTTTGGGACCTGGAATAGTGGAATTGGCATTGTATTTGGACTCCAGAGGATCTGGGTTCAAGGCTACTTGCTGTCTGCGTGAAGTTGGGTAAATGGCTTAACTGCTCTGGCTGGAAGGATTGAACGAGACGACCCAAGAGGAATTGTTACTCCAAATTCAGTGATCCTGTGACTTCGTAACCACTGCAGCCATTTGATGTGGCCCATGAGGGGAACCCCAGGAACACCAATCTTGCTTGGGAATGACCTTGCTGATGTGAAAGAGTGAGCCCCTCTTCTCCCCTCATTGTTCAGCCCTGCTCCTGCCCAGTTCTGACCTATTGAATCCACCCCACCACCATCATCAGGGAGCATTTCTCAAGGGTTTCGATCCCGTGTAAGGGAGCTAAGTTGGCACTAACTATACCTCCCTGCTAAGAACTTATGACCCAAATTCCCAAAGATTTCTCCCACTCCCATCCCAGTCCTCCAGGCCCTAGGACCATTTGGCATTGCTTAGAACCTTTGACTCCATCCTAGGCTTAGTTCAAGTGCCATCTCGTATAAGAGGCCTTTTCATTGGATCTCCTCCAGTTTGGGACTCTCCTTTCTACCCCCTTACTTTGTATTTACATGTTAAGTACTTTATTTAAAAAAAATAATATTGCTTTTCCCCAATTACATATAAAAATAATTTTTTAACTTTCATTTTTTAAAGATTTTAAGTTCCAAATTCTCACCCTCTTTCTCACCCTCCTTTCTTCACTCCCTGCCACCCCTCCGCACTCCCTGAAATGTGTTAGAAAACTGTTAGAAATAAAGAAATCTTTGGGCCCTCATTCTGAGCCAAAGATCCACTCTTGCATTGTGGTAAATTAGAGCTGGAGGTCTCACCTTGCCCAGCCTGTAGCAAAGACAGACAGAGAGGTGCACCAGTATGTTTTGTAGGTTTGGGGACAATTAATTAGCATAAGTGATTAACAAGGCGGAAAGTACATAAGATGCTAAGAAACATGCAATGGCCTTTGGGAAGCGGGATTTGGCACATTTGACACAAAGTCCTAAATTCAGTACAAGGTTAAGAAAATGTATGAATTCTCTAGAACTTGGCATTCTCCTTAGGTCAAAGTAACCTTTCTTGGCCATAATACTTGGGGGGGTCTGCAGTTGGCCCAAATCTTCAAACCCAGCCAGACCAAGGCTGGCTCATGTGATCTCCTCAGGCCAGCTGGACACTCACCATTCCCGGTGACCCCAGCTCCTTCTGCGGGGGTTTCAGCTTTCCTAGATAACTACACAGATCTGAAGTTTGGATCTGCCCAACAGAATCTGTATGCGATCATTTTCCAGAATACCAGCCTATATCCTTTCTACTACTGTGGTTAATATTCTGCTATTATAATTGACATCTCATGTACACAGTTAACTAACGGGGTCTGACTTTTTCTAAAATTCACAGTTGTAGTTACTTATCTAAAGGATTATATGTGATCACTTGGTTTATGATTTAATAATGTTATATTTAATTAATATCATGATAGAAATAATAAAATGAATAAAATACATGCTATGTAATCATATAATATCACATAATATTAAAAATACTTAAAACTCTTCCTTTCAGACGGGTAAGCAATCCGACATGGGTTTTTATGTACTTCATTTTAAATTACCTTTGTACGTGTGTGTCCCTTCCATCTCTGATAGATTGGAAGCTTCTCAAGGGCAGGTCCTCTCTACCACCTAGCAAGTAATAGACATTTAATAAATGTATATTGAAAGGCAGTCAAGTGGTATAGGGGATTGAGTGGTGGGCCTAGAGCCAGGAAAAACTCTTCCTGAGTTCAAATACAGCCTCAGATACTTTCTAGCTGTGTGACCTTGGGCGAGTCACTTAATCCTGTTGGTCCTAGTTTCCTCATGTGTCAAATGAGTTGGAGAAGGAAAGCATCTTTGCCAAGAAAACACCAAATGGGGTCACAAAGAATAGGACGCAACAGAAAAACAATGAAACACAAATATTGAATCAACCTATTTCCCGCAAGGCAGAACTAGCTCAATTCCCTTGGTTTTTATTGTGTGTGTGGGAGGTGTGGAAATGAGGGAGGGAGAATGGTTAGCAATAGTGATGCCCTCCAAAAGGGCTGTTAAACTATTTTTAAAGATCTTTTTTAAAAAGTTAATTAAGGTTTTTTATTTATTTTTAATTATTATTATCATTAAATATATTATTTACATATTTGTACAATAAATATATAAATAATATATTTTGTGTGTGTTGTGCTTTATATAAATAAATATATATTCACACAATAAATATATAAATAATAAATATGTTGTTAGGTATGCTGTTTAAATAATATATATTTTATTTTAAAAATAATTTAAATTTAATTTAAAATAATTTAAATATTTATATTTAATATATATTAATATATTATATGTTAAACATATATAATATATTTATATAACTATGTATAATTAAATATATTATATAATAAATGAATAATTTAAAATAATTTAAATAATACGGTTTTAAATACTTTATTTTATTAAATACAACTTTGTGAGGGACTTATTATCAAAATCACCCATTTCACAGGTAAGTAAACTGAAGCTTAGGTCAAGGAACTTACCATGACTTACCCAGTTCAGGATAAACTCTTTTTGAAATGCATGGCTTGGCCGTGGTGAATGCTTGCAATCGCTGCTCCTAGAGTAGCTGGGGCTGGTGGATCATTGAGCTCACAATCTTTGAGCTACAATTCCCAAGCTATTGATTAGGTGATTTTCTTCACTAAGTTATCCGAGAAGCTTCACCAAGCCCCCACGAGTAAAGGGATGCCAGGTTGCCTAAGCAACTAGTCCAAAGGGACAAAGTGGTCCAGGTCAGGAATGGATCAGGTCGGAGCTCCCCGGATGATCAGCAGCAGGGCTTGGCTCTCGAGTGGCCGGGGTGCTTCCAGGTGGGCGAGACAGGGAGACCAAGTCTCCAAACAAACAAAAAAAAGGGAAGAGTAGAGAAATTCTGGAGGAAGCCGAATCAGGATGGTTTTGAAAGAGAGCTATTTCCATATCTGGTCTGAAATGAAGAGTCCGAGATTTATTTAGAGTCCTCTGTGTTCTACTCTGGACAGAGGTGCTCTTTTTGCCCAATCTAGCCCTACCCAACCTTGTTAGACCTTGGAATGCAAAGCCTAAGAGGATCTTAGACTACAACAGACCTGGAGGAACAGAAGAGGAAATCCTACCGCAGATGACTTACTGAATCCTGCCAGACACCCCAAATTCTAGCCAAACTTCGTCAGATCGCCTTACAAATGAAAACATCACTCAGAAAAACATTCATTGGCCCATTCCTGAGGTTGTGCTTGTATTCACTGAAATTGGATTATGTAACTTGAAAGAGAGAGAGGTTAACACTGAGACCTGGGACCTAGGAAAATGGTCAACAACTGGTCACTCCAAAGCCGGCCCTCCCGTCCCATTCTTCAAGTCTTTAAAATGAGAACTAGGAGAACAAAGAGAGCTTTCTCCCTTCTGATCGTCCCGGTACGTTAAAGCACAGAAACCTTTTGTAGACTTCAGAACCCAGTAAATGGAAGGGTGAGGAATGACAGAATAGCAAGGAGCCAAGCTTCAAGCCTGGTCCAGGATAAATGCATCAATGACTACAAAGCAGGGATCTCATGTTTATTAAATATGAATTTATGACAAGGGGAGGAGGAGAAAGAGGAGAGAGAGAGATGGAGGCAGAGGAAGAAATGGAAGGAAAGAGAGAGGGAAAGGAAGATAAGGAAGGAGTAACCTAGAAGGGACACTGAAGTGGCTTACTGGATTGAGAGCCAGGCCTAGAGATGGGAGGTCCTGGGTTCAAATTTGACCTCAGACACTTCCTAGCTGTGTGACCCTCCCTGGGCAAGTCACTTCACCCCCATTGCCTAGCCCTTACTACTCTTCTGCCTTGGAACCAATAGTGACTCCAAGACGATAGGTAAGGGTAATAAAAAGAAAAAAATAAAGAAAGTAACTTAGACTGGTAGTGCCATGCTCTAAAAATGGAGGCCACCAAAACCCTCTCTAAAGATCCCTATGAGCAACATATTGACATTATCAGTGTCCTGCTGTATATTTATTTGCCTCTTTCTCCTCTATTTCTGTCTTCCCCTTCTCATAATCACATTATATATATCATGAGATATTTCCCAATTTCATTTTAATCTGGTACGGGCTCTACTTGAGAGGGATCACGCACTTGATACCTTTGTCTTGGAAGGCAAGAGAACTAGCCTCTGAATCAGAGAGAGGTGAGTTCTGGGCCCGCCTCTGACATATAGGATCAGAGATATTGGGCTCGAAGGGTCCTCAGAGATCATTTAGTACAGTCCCCTCATTTTATATATAAAGAAAAAGCCTCTGGGAAGTTAAGTGACTTGTCCTAAGTGACAGGGATATTAAATGTCAGGGGAGGGTTTGAACCCAGGTCATTTGACTCCAGAGATAGCATTTTCTAATATTTAAATCACATCATACTTTTCTGTCGAAATCTCTTTCACATCCATTTCAATGCTCAATTCTTTAAAATTTTTTAAATTTAATTTTTAACAAATTTTTATTTTTTTAATTTTAAATGTAAAAAACATAATTAAAACACTTTTAAAATGTCTTTCATTTTATTTATTTTTTCAGTTACACATAGAAACAAATTTTGACAATTATTTTCTGACATTTTAGGATTCGGGTTTCCCCCCCTCACTCCTGTCCCCCCTCTCTCCAAGGCAGTAAATAGTCTCATATAGGTTATACCAGTGCTTTCATGCAAAACATATTTCCATATTGCTTATGCCAAGACAGAAAACACATATTGCAATCTGATAAGAAACTCATGAAGGAAATACAGTGGAAGATGTTCTTAACTACCATCACCCACACCGAGGCCTTTCTTTTCTGCTTGGACCACTATTAGGAGCCTCCTCACTGCTCTATGTCTCGGCCTCCCTTCTTTCCCCTCCTCAATCTCTCCTCCAACCTGCTCCTGAAAGACTCTTTCTACAGTCCAAGTCTCACGGCGATATTTCCCTGATAGGTTGCTCTTGAGTCACTCCTGTCAGTCTTGGCTGACGGGGGGCCAACCCGAGAGGCAATATGAGACAGAGTGAAGTAATGCACCAAAGCTTTATTTGGGGGAAAGAGGGGG
The DNA here is from genome assembly GCF_016433145.1 of Gracilinanus agilis. Lineage (NCBI taxonomy): Eukaryota > Metazoa > Chordata > Mammalia > Didelphimorphia > Didelphidae > Gracilinanus > Gracilinanus agilis. The sequence goes on from NC_058132.1 coordinate 100,018,645, forward strand.
GCAAAGGGAAATGGGAGGCTGATGGCAGTGGGGGGAAGGAGAAAGGGTGAGGGGGGACCCCAAACCTGTGGATGGCTAGGGGGTCTCCACCTGGGTGGAGAAGGGGGCAATCTTTTATAGGGTAGTAATCTGGGATGAGATAATCTGGGTTGCCTCTACTGGTCAAAGGGGGCTACTTGTGTCCAGTTGATTGGATGGTCCAAGGAGGTTGGGATTCTGGGTCTCTGAGGGTGGGAAGTTCTCAGGGCTGATGGTCAGTGGTGTGGGAGGTCATTTGTCCAGGCCTGATGTTCTGCAAGGTGCTGCTATTATGATGGTTCCTGTCCCAGGCTCAGGCAGGTGGTGGGGAAAGGGGGAAAGTGGGGGGCTTTGGTCCCATGGTCTATCAGTTCCCTATTGCCGGCCCCAGTTGTCCTGATTTTTGTCTTGATGCTGGACTTGGATGACTTTGGAGTGAGGCTGCTGACTTTGTGCCACTCGGCCTCACTTCAATCCAACTTTACAAGCAAGTCAAGACATGGACCTCTGGGAGGTCATCCATCCTCATCAAGGATGAGCCATAACGGCACCAATAAGGACCACATTGCTTCTGGGATGAATGGCAAACTTTCCCAGCTGACATTTAAGGCCCCTCGTAGTCTAGCTTTATTTCACAGTACTCAGAAGAATTCATAGGGCCATAACTCCCCCGGGTGTTTGGAGATGATTGATGGGAAAGTCCTTTTCTGGTCCATCGCCAAGCAAATAGATACGCTCCAAGGCCTGGATTCAGAACCCAAAGGGAACTCCATAATCAGAAAGTCCTCCCCCACCCATCTCCGTTTTATAGACGAGGAAGCTGGGCCCCAGAGGGAAAGCGAGCTGCCCACAGCGGAGCTAAGCAGCAGCAGAATGGCCAGGTCAGACTAATGGCCGGATTCATTCTACCGCAGAGCCAGAAAAGAAGCAAAGGCTAAATGAAGACTTGGGAGATAGGAGTGAGTGTGTGGAGAATAAGGACAGAGAGCCGCCTCCCACGCAGGCAATGGGTCAGGAACGGGTCCTGGAAATATGGTTTAGATGGAAGCCAGCTCCGTGATGGGGAGGGAAGAAGGAAGGGAGACAATAATGGATCGTGTAACTTTGGAAAACGTAGATGGAGATTTGTTATTAAAGTAAAAAAAATGTTTAAGATGGCAGTTCTGGTAGGATTAAAGCTATGTAACAGATCCCATGGAGACCATTTGCCTTATTTCTCTTCCCTGTCCTCAGACTAAATGAGCCCAGACTTCCCCAAAAGAAAAAAATGCTGACTCCAGCCCCAGACAGATCTAGCTTCTCATAGTTATTGTTTAAACTCTCACCTTCCATCTTAGAATCAATACTGTATAGTAGTTCCAAGGCAGAAGAGCAGTCAGGGCTAGGAAGTGGGGGGTTAAGTGACTTGCTTAACCAGGGTCAGTCACACAGCTGGGAAATGTCTAAGGTCAGATCTGAACCCAGGACATCCTGTCTCTAAGCCTGGCTCTGAATCCACTGAGCTACCTAACTGCCCATTTCTTTCCATAGTTTTGGAGAGTGATAAGCAGATGGCTGAGCCTACCTGCCTTGGTACAACAACAATAATAACTTAACATTTGCATAATACAAATTTTTACAAAGCACTTTATAAACATTTATTTTTATATAAATATATACATATATTTACAATTAAATATGCATAAATATAAAAAATATTTATAAATCATTTGATTCCCATAACAACCTTGGAAGGTAGATGCTCTTCTTATACCCATTTTACAGATAAGAAAATTGGGGTGAAGTGATTTGCCAAGGGTCACACAGCTAATGTCTATGGTAGGATTTGAATTCATGTCTTCCCGACTCTAGGTCCATTGCTCTATCCATTGTATCCTAACTATATGGTTCAAGTTGTGTCCTCTTCTGCTCTCTGCTCACTCCCACCCCCAAGAAGGCCAAAAGGGAATTTTCCAGTTCTTGCCTAAACAAAACAACTCCCCCAGGGATGCTCTGCTATAAAGTAGTTGGTGCTTTGTCCGAAGCCACTAGGTGGGACTATTGTGCTGCCGTTGTTGAGGTCTCCCTCCCTGTCCTCTGGGCTCTTTCCTGTTCTACCATTATGGCCAAAGGACGTTTCCCATCCCTCGTTTTGTTTTTCAGCTTCTACAAGACTGAGGACAGAAAAACCGGTTTCCCAAGAATGCTTTTCCCCCTAGCTGTGGTTCTGTGATGTTAGGCCCTAGGAAAGCTGTCCCAGACTTCCAGGGAGACCAGGAAGGCCATGAAGCAGGAACTCAGGGGAGATTTGCCCAGGACAGGGCCCAAGAAGAATCTCCTGAACTGGATATCTTAGTAGAGCCTGCTTTGGAGAGGACCCCAGCAAAGTTTCAGGGGAGTACTCCAAGAGGTCTCTGGGAGGACCAGATGGGCTTTCCTCATGCGTGATGGACCTGGATGGTCCTTGGAAGGTAGGCAGATGGATTCGACTCCTTCCAGTCTGGTCATTCTGTGAACTTTTCTCTCCAAACCAAGAGAGGCCCAGGCCTTCCCTTCCTCTGATTTTAAAGAGAAGGGAGGTAAGACCCTGGAGTACCAGACGGCTGTTTGCTAGGGTAAGGTACATAAAACCATCTGGGAATGGAGAAGAATAAAAGAAAATAAAAATAAAATCGGTGCAGACTTTCTACTTCTTGAAATGCTTTCCCATTCATTTCTTTATTAGATTCCCAAAAAAACCTAGGATGCTCCCAGCCCAGGGGTCGGCAACGTATGGCTCTCGAGCCATCTCTGGCTCTTTTGAGGGCCAGATATGGCTCTTCCTGCAGGAGTCATAAAGTCAATTTTTTTCAGGCGCTGTTACAGGAGCTGCACTGTGAGCACTGAACGGCTCTCACGAAATTACATTTTAAAAAATGTGGCGTTTATGGCTCTCATGGCCAAAAAGGTTGCCAACCCCTGACCTAGGGTCTCTCTATTAAAAAAACAAAACAAAGCACCAGGGCAGGATTATTTTTACAGATGGGGAAAGTGAGGCAGAGAGCTACATAGATTGCCTAAGGCAATCTAGTTCTAGGTCTTAGCTCCAAACCCAGGGAGTCATGGGTCCATAAAATCATAGAACTAGAAGGGAACATGGAACATAGAATATGTCAGAGCTGGACCGGACCTTAGAATAGAGAACATCAGAACTAGAAGAGAGACCTTAGAAAACAGAATGCCGCAACTGGAAAAGAACTTAGAATATAGAATGTTAGTGTTGGAAGGGAACATAGAACACAGAACGTTAGACCTAAAAGGAACCTTAGAGTTCAAGGAGCCTTCGAACAGAGAATGTCACAACTGGAAGAGAGCTTAGAACCCAGAATGTCAGGGTTGAGGGTCCTTAGAACAAAGAATGTTAGAGCTGGAAGGGGCCATAGAACACAGAATGGGAGAGCTGGAAGGGACCTTACAAGCTAGAACGTATAAAATCAGAGCTGGAAAGGGTGTTAGCCTATTCCCATCTCCTTTGGAAGTTCACCTCATGGACCCTTCGTTTCCTCTCCTTTTCTGCATCCTCCTTCCTACAAACATATTCGTGTTTTTCCACCTTAAAAAGAATAGCATTTCACTTGACCTCCATCACTTCCACCCTAGATTTTTTTTTACCTTTTTTTTCCTTTTTCCCTTTTCTCCCTTTGACGGCCAAACTCTTACAAAGCTATTTCCATGGGCTCTCCTTTCTGTGCTCCTTCAAAGGCTACAGCAAACTCTTAACTACTAGTTCTGATATCTGACGTCCTTTTCCCCTTGATCTCTCTAGATACCATTGACCACCTCCCCCTTATGGACTCTCTGACCCCTCTTGGTTTCCAAGATACTGTTCTCTCTTGGTTCTTCTCCTGGTTTCTTCTTCTCAGACATTTTTTTTTAAATCTCCCTCCTCCTAAGAGTGAGTATTGCCCAAAGCTCTATCCTGGACCCCATTTCCTTGCTTGGCTCTTGTGGGTTCCATGACTGTCTTTGGAGCTCTCTCCCATATCTCCAAACCGAGGCTCTCTCCTGAATTTCAGTCCCAAGTCGCCGGCTGTTTTGCTGAATATTTCCATGCCTTTGCACCTCCAAACCCATAAGTTCCCATTGAAACTTAGCATGTCCCATGGCGAAAATTGTTTTGAAATTGAGGGTACCCCCATGTTTGTAGTTAGTCAGGTTTTTAATCTCAGAATCATCTCGGATCTTCCCTTCCCTTCCCTCACTCACTCTTGCCCCTCATCTAAACAGTTACCAAGTCTTCTCAATGCTGTGTCCCCAACATCTCTTGCATCTGCCCCCTTCTTTCTAGTCACACAGTCACAACTAGAACCCCCTTTGAGACCCTCATCACTTCTTCCCTGACTAGATGAGGGAACAATGGAAGGGAACCTCCTTCCTGGTCTCCTTTCTGCTAATATTTGCTCTGTCTAGTCCCTTCTTCACATAACTACCCCCCAAATGGGCACAGATTTGACCATAATTATTCCTCTGCTGAGAAACCTTTAGTGATTCTCTTCTGCCTCTTAAGAGAAGAGTGGAACCCAGTGGAACTGCTCGTTGGCAACGGGAGGGGGGTTGGAAAAGGGGAGGAAAAGAACATGAATCATGTAACCATGGAAAAATTTTCTTAATTAATTAAATAAAATTTTAAAAAGAGAGAGACCAAAGCTCTCCACAACTGGGCTTCTTGATGTTTTCTTGTGTGATTCTCTTCCATCTTTCCTTCCTTCTTTTGAACCCTTACAATTCAAAAGTATGAATTCTAAGACAGAAGAGTGGCAAGAGCTAGGCAACTGGAGTTAAATGACTTGCCCAGGGTCACACAGATAGGAAGTATCTGAGGCCACATTTGAACCCAGGATCTCCCAATTCTAAGCCTGGTGCTGTGTCTATGTGCTACCTAGCTGCATGTGTGACTCTCTTTCATGAGCTCTACATTTATAGCCAAACTGCTTTATCAGCTCCTCTCAGAATTTGACCTGCCATTTCCCGCCTCTGTGCATTTGCCTAACCACACATGTACCTCATTGCCACTTTTCAGATTCTTTATCTTCCTTCAAAGTGTCACCTTCTCCATGAAATCTTCCAGGAACACTCTTTTCCCCTGTTGTTATTACTCACCCCCTTCAAAATTTTCACTTTGTCTGATCTCTCTTATTTCCTTTCCTTCCCCCCTTCATTTTTGGGTCATTTCCTTCCAGTCCAGCATAAGGTCTTTGGGGGTTGGAACTATTTCATTTGATCTTTATATTTCTAGAATCTGATTCACTGCTTTTCATTTCAATTCAACATGTGTTTGTTTTTTTAAATTCTTACCTTCCATCTCAGAATCCCTACTGTGTATTGGTTCCAAGGTGGAAGAGTGGTGAGGGCTAGGCAATGGGGGTTAAGTGACTTGCACAGGATCACACAACTATGAAGTGTCTGAGGCTAAATTTGAACCCAGGACCTCCTGTCTCCAGGCCTGGCTCTCTTCTACTGAACCTCCTAGCTGACACTTGTTTGTTTATTTTCATTTATTTATTTATTTATCTATTTATTTATTTACTTATTTATTTATTTATTTAAACTAAACCCTTACCTTCCATCTCAGAATCCACACTGTGTATTGGTTCCAAGGCAGAAGAGTGGTGAGGGCTAGGCAACGGGGGTTAAGTGACTTGTGTAAGAGGGAAACTTAGATATTATATTTAAGGTGTGGCTGCCAGGAATCAATTAATTTGATTCCACAATTAAAGTAGACCCAAGTCAGGATGTCTTTTATGGTAGTTTATTTACAATAGGAAGGTTGAAGGTAGGGAAAGAGGGAGAGAAAGGAACTAGATGAAGATCTAGAGGTTAATTAAACAAGGCTATTAACTGCAAGGCCTACAACAATTAGAGAGGCAAAGAAGCCTCCTTGAGGTAGAGACTCTAGAAACCCCAAGGTAGGCAAAAGGAAGTAGCCTAACTTACCCACATGACAATTCAGAGGGGAAGCCGCCTGAGGTCTCAGCGAGATCTTTCAGCACTGAGTTCTAAGCTCGAACTGCCCCAACAGGAAGTTACCATCATATTTGAAGGACAGCAGCTTTCGTCACTTTACACACTTGCCCAGGGTCACACAGCTAGGAAGTGTCTGAGGTCGGATTTGAACCCAGGACCTCCCATCTCTAGGCCTGACTCTCCATCCACTGAGCTACCCAGCTGCCCCTAGCCATTCTCTTTTGAAGCTGGAAGCCAGAAGCCCCTGAAGCCACTGAACAGCCCAAAGAGCCCACGAGGACCTGAAGAAAGTTAAAGGACTTTCCAAGCTCACTTCACCCCTCCCATAGGTGGGGGGCATCGATGTCTACCTCTGCCTCCACTGCGGAGGTCCCGGGCTCTGCCGCAGCAGATCTCCTCCTTCTGTACTGTACAGTCTTGTCTCGTCCACATACTTTCTCTGGTTTCCTTTTCGCTATCAGCTTTCCACTCAACCACATAACAGTCCTTTATCCGGTGTCCTTGTGCTCGCTTGTGTCCCAGGGTCACACAGCCCCCACCAGAGGCCAGAGATCAAGGGTTCTCCTTCTGGAAGCCAAGAACAGTCTGGTCTCCGGCAGGAGCCAATTGAATGGATTAGAGGAGCATAGTGCCAAGCACATAGTAAATAATAAATTCATAATATTTTGATTAAAATAAAATACTGCAATAAAGAATACATTAGTAAATACTTGTTGACTGACTGACTATTGGAGTGGAGTGGAAAGGGGTCTTGGATTTGGAGTCAGAAGATGAAGCCTGACCACTCACTAGCTGTGTGTCCTTGGCCAAGTCACTTCCCCTTTATAGACATCAGTTTCCCAAATCGATAAAATGAGAGGACTAGAAGAACGAGGTGGCTACTAAGTCCCCCTAGAGCACCAGAGGCTCTGTCTTGACCCTTTATTTCCAGGTGATTCCTACCTGTCCCTGCTCGGGGGCTGCATTCGGTGAGATGCAGGGAGACAGAGGCAGAAGGAACCCAGCTCTCCGGAGCACCCGCCCAGCTCTCTCCCCAGGGCACATGCTGCCTCCAGCCCAGCTCACGTGCCTCAGCCGGCCACAGTGCAGGTCCCCCTCGCCCCTCCCCTCTGTGTCATTGCCGCTGATGTCAGAGTGGCCACAGACCTGGAGTCTCCCCTACCCTACACCACCCCCGAGGGCTCCTCCCCCTTCTTTAAGAAGCTCAGGGTGGAGGACCAGAAGGCACAGCCCCACCGAAGGGGCAGCCCAGCCAGCCAGCCAGCCAGCCATTGAGGCAGAAGGGGAAGAGAGACAGAGACAGAGACAGAGACAGAGACAGAGACAGAGACAGAGACAGAGACAGAGACAGAGACAGAGACAGAGGCAGAGGCAGAGACAGAGGCAGAGGCACAGAGACAGAGACAGAGACAGAGACAGAGACAGAGACAGAGACAGAGACAGAGAGACTGTTAAGACAGAAACAGAAACATCCAGCAGACATACAAGAGTCAGAGAGTCAGAGAATTTGAATCTGGAGGGGATTTTAGGGCTTATCTAGTCAAACCTCTTCACTTGAAAGATGAAGAAACAGAGGTCAAGAGAGGGGCTGTGACTTATCCAAGGTCACACAACTATTTAGGAATAGAGCTGGAACAGAGGAAGAGAGACAGAGAGAAACCGAAGGGGCTGGAGGAGTAAAGGTGGGAAAGGCAGAGAGAAACAAAAGAGGACAGTATCAGGCCAAGAGTTAGAGACCTTGGGAGAGAAGACCGAGAGGCTCCGAGACTGGGAAAGAGACCCAGTGAAAGCTGTCGGGTCACTGGCTTCAGGCGACTTTGGCTCCTACCCTTCACTGTTGCAGAAACTGGTTTCCTCCCCTCTAAACTGAGACAGCCTGGAAAACTAGAAGGGAGCTGAGCCCCAGCCCCGACTAAGGTAAGGCTCCTGGGAGGAGGGGTGTAGGGGGTAGGCAATGTCTTCTGAATCAGGTTGTTGTGAAAGCTTCTTAGAGCTGCTGACCTGGGCAGGGTGTATGTGTGTGTGTGGAGGGGGGGTGGGGGAGTGCAGAATTGCTGAGATTGTGATTGTTATTATAAAGTCATACTGAAGTGATCCACTGCCCTAATTCTCCTCTCCTCTCCTCCCTTCCTCTCCTCTTCCCTCCCCTCCTTTCCCCTCTTCTCCCCTCTCCTCCCCTTTTACTCTTCTCCTTTCCCCTCCCCTCCTCTCCCCCCTCCTCTCCTCTTCCCTCCCCTCCTTTCCCCTCTTCTCCCCTCTCCTCCCCTTTTTCTCTTCTCCTTTCCCCTCCCCTCCTCTCCCCCCTCCTCTCCTCTTCCCTCCCCTCCTTTCCCCTCTTCTCCCCTCTCCTCCCCTTTTTCTCTTCTCCTTTCCCCTCCCCTCCTCTCCCCCCTCCTCTCCTCTTCCCTCCCCTCCTTTCCCCTCTTCTCCCCTCTCCTCCCCTTTTTCTCTTCTCCTTTCCCCTCCCCTCCTCTCCCCCCTCCTCTCCTCTTCCCTCCCCTCCTTTCCCCTCTTCTCCCCTCTCCTCCCCTTTTTCTCTTCTCCTTTCCCCTCCCCTCCTCTCCCCCCTCCNTCCCCTCTTTTCCTTTCCTCTCATTCCTCCTCTCTCTTCCCCTCCCCTCTTCTCCCTTTTCTTCCCTCTTCTCCCTCTCCCTTACCCCCTCTCCTCCTTCTCCTTTCCTCTCCACTTTTCTCCCCTCCCCTCTTCTCCTTTCCCCTCCCCCCTCTCCCACTCTCCTGTCCCTTTTCAGCTTTGCTCCTTACCCTCCACCTCAGGAGGCATCATCCCTTGAAATCAGGTCCTCTCCCCACTCCCCATTAGTTGAGGGACTAGATTAAGCCAGAGGGCTAGGTAATGGGGCCCCTGATTCCATCACAGCTCCTTCCTCTAGCTTTTTCCTCACTGGGAGTCTCATCCCTCTCCCTGGATTGTGAGCTCCTGAAGGCCTGCTCCATCTCTTTCCCTCCCTCAGGGGAGTGAGTGTCCAGGAAGCACGGTATGATAGAGCCAGAATTGGACTTGAGTTAGAAGGTTTAGGTTTAAGTCCTGACTCTGATACTTAACTAATGTACAATCTTCCTGGCCTCAGTTTTTCCATCTGAAAAATGGAGATAACGCTTGTCCTACCCACATCACCAGACTGTTAGGAGAACCACACTTTGTAAACCTTTCAGAAATGTGAATTGTTATCCTTGTTCTTCTTCAAGGGAGGAGAAAGGGCTTCTCTGAAGAGAAATATCACTCAATTCCACAAGTCTGTATTCAGTACTTCCTGTTTGCCAAGAGCCCTGTTGGGGAAATAGGGATGAACAAGCACTAGATGCCTGATTCATGGGTTAGGAGTGGGATGGAAGTCAGGCCTGGGGCTGCCTACAACACGAGCTTAAGGGCCATGGAGGAAAGAGGCATTACTTGAGGAGAATTCAATGGTGGAAGGGATTATATTACCTCGGGAGGATCAAGGTAGGCTTCCTGGTCCCCTGTATTGCTCATGGCTTCCCATTGACATTATCTACAATTTCTCCTGGATCCCTCTAGTTTGGACTTAAATATTTACCTGTTACCTCCCCGATTAAACTGTGGGCTCCTTGGGGGCAGGGACTGTTTTTGCCTTGTTTTGTCTCTTTGGTGCTTGACACATAGTAGGATCTTTTAAAAAAAAAAAACCAACCTTATCTTTAGTCTCAGAATTGGTATTGCAAGGTAGAAAAACAGGAGGAGCTAGGCAATTGGGTTAAGTGACTTGCTTGGGGTCATACAGCTAGGAAGTCAAATTTGAACCCAGCACTTTCCATCTCCAAGCCTGACACTATCCACTGTGCCACCTAGCTGCCCTGAACACTTTTTTTTTTTTAACCTTACCTTCTGTCTTGGAATCAAGATGGTGTGTTGGTTCTAAGGCAACAGAGTGATAAGGTAAGGGCTAGCCAATGAGAGTTAAGCAACTTGCCCAAGATTCACACAGCTAGGAAATGTCTGAGGTCAAATTTGAACTCAGAACTTTCCATTTGTAGGTCTGATTCTCTCTCTACTGAGCCAAATAGCTCCTCCCCCACAGGCTCTTAATAAATGCTTCTTGACTTGACCTTGAGCTGGGCTTTGAATGGGCAGGATTTTGCCAAGGTGTATATGGTGGGGATGACATCTAAGTTCAGCCCAGGAAGGGCAAGAAGGCACTTGGGAGTGAAAAATGGAGTGGACGGGAGAGCACTCTGGCTAATGCTTAGAAGATGTAAGGATAAAGAGGAACAGGGAAGGCAAGAGAGACAGGGAGAAGCCAGCTACAAGAGATCTTAAATGCTAATCCTATTGTGACTCACCCAAGTGGAGTGGGTTGGAGATTCTAACCCCAGCAGGTCAGGCGCCCAGTTTACCCATGTTCCCTGGACACCTGGGCTCATATTTGAGGTTCTCAGATCACAGATAGCCTTTCCCTCAGCTTGAGGATCTTCCCATAAGAAGTTGTGGGGAGGCGGGGAGATAGAAGAGAGGGGGAAGGACTTATTGGCTCTGCTCTAACATGTTTTGGGAGTTTCTTATCCGTTCAGCTCTGGAAACATAGACAGGGATAGACAAGACAAGACTGGAAAGATAATGAGAGATGGAATCAGAGACCTAGGGTTCAAATCCTGCCCCTGCTACTACCTAGATCTGGGTGACCCAAAACAAGTCACATTCCCTCTCTGATCTTTAGTTTTCTTCCCTGAAATGAGGGATTTGGACTGGATTATCTCTAATGCCCCTCCTAGCTCTCAACTGTATGATCTAGAATACCACCAAAAATGGGGACTAGTATGACCTTATTCTGGGAAAGGAGAAGGAGAGGAAAGGAAAATCCACCCTCTCTTCTTGAGGTCCTGGACCAAAGCAGGAAAGGGACCAGGGCATCAGGATACTCAGGGTCTAGCCTGTCCTTTAACTCATAGTAAAAGCTGAAACAAGTCCTTTTCCCAGTCTGGGTCTCCTAAGTCTTCAGGAAAGGTGGTTTATCAAGAGGGCTCAAGGGGTAGCTAGGTGACTCAGTGGATTGGGAACCAGATGTGGGGACAGGAGGTCCTGGGTTCAAATCTGGTCTCAGACACTTCCTAGCTGTGTGACGCTGGGTAAGTCACTTAACCCCAATTGCCTAGCCCTTACTAGCCTTCTTCCTTGGAACCAATTCTTACTATTGCTTCTAAGACAGAAGGCAAGTCTTTTAAAAAAAGAAGAGAGAATGTTCAGGCAGCTAGGTGGCCCAGTAGATAGAGTGTCTAGCTGAGACTCAAGAAGACTCATCTTTTTTCTGAGTTCAAATCTGGCCTCAGATACTTACTAGCTTTGTGACCTGGGGCAAGTCACTTCCCCCTGGTTGTGTTAAAAAAAAAAAACAAACAAACAAACAAAAAACAAAAACAACAACTGGGTGGCACCTGGGTAGCTCAGTGAATTGAGAGCCAGGCCTAGAGATGGGAGGTCCTCGGTTCAAATATGGCCTCAGACACTTCCTAGCTGTGTGACCCTGGGCAAGTCACTTGACCCCCATTGCCCAGCCCTTACCACTCTTCTGCCTTGGAGCCAATACACAGTATTGACTCCAAGATGGAAGGTAAGGGTTTTAGAAAAAAAAAACAAAACTATTCTCCCTTTTTCTGAGGTTCAAAGGAGATCATGGACTGGAGACTCCTTCCTCTGGGAAGCTTTCTCTGCCAGCCTCCCTACTCCCAGTCAACAATAACCTTCCCCCTCCAATGGCAGAGTAAACATGTTCTTTACCCTGCTCAAATGGCCATGCTGTATGAGTATCTTTCATCCCTACCACTAGACTAAGCTCCCTGAGGGTAGCCTCATTCTCCCCAGACCTAGCACTGGGGTCAGCAAACAGCAAACAGTGTTTAATAAATGTTTGGTGAATTGAATGGAATGAGCCCTGGAGACCAGGTCTAGCTGAAGGAGCTGGAGATGGGCCTGAGGAAGAGAAGACTTGGGGTAGGGTTGAAAAGGGAGGAATGACGGCTTCCTTCAAGAACCAGAAGACCTGTCCTGTAGATGAGGAAGACCAGGCTTGACAATCCCGAAAAGCAGTCAAACCCATTCCTGAGGGGTAAATGCTCTGACTGAAAACTCACCGGCCAGCAGACTCGTGGCGATAACGCCCAATATTTCATGAGCACTTTCATGGCTAATTGTTACGACATGCTCCAGATCAGCCATTTAGATCTGCAGGATTATCAAATCTGGAAAGGATCTGCTTCTAGCAGAGAAATAGTGAGTAAAGCTCTTCCTCTCTCCAGCCTTCGGTTTCCTCTCTTGTAACTTAAGGGATTGGAGGAGATAGTTTCTTGGGTCCATTCCAGATCTGACATTCTCTATTGTTGTTGTTTTTTCCTGAATTTCAAAAATGATTTTATTAGAAGTGAGAGCAAATGTTAAGTCACAGCAATACATCGTTTTTTCAAGTAACGAAAATTCTTCCAACGGTTGTTTGAAACAAATTGCTCCCAAAATAAACTTTCAATGAAGACGTCATTCACTCTCTAATCACAAAAAGATCATAATATCAAATGATGTTCTATATTCGAAGATTCCCTACCCCAGTCAAAGAGGCTACGAGTTAAAGTCTTATTTAACTTGGATGATCTGAGTTCTAATATCATACATTCCAATTGTCTCATTTTAGAGTTGAGGAAATGGAGACCCAAAGACCCCACTGGATTTGCTTAAGGGCCATCAATTGAATTGGTTAATGGTAAAGCTGGGGATTGGTTGTAGTTCTCTACATTCCTTATCTCAAATTATTTCCATTCTACTGTACAGAGTGCTCCAAACATCTTGTTGCAATTTTGAGCTATTAAAAGTTATTGGGGCAAATAAGGTAGGTGGCTCAGTGGAAAGAGTACCAGGACTGGAGTCAAGAGGAGCTTGGTACAAATCTGGCCTCAGACACTTCCTAACTGTGTGACCCTGGGCAAGTCACTTAACCCCAATTGCCTTGCCTTTACCACCTTGGAACCAATATTTGGTATCAATTCTAAGACAGAAGGTAAGAGTTTAATTTTAAACAATTATATATATATATTTTTGTAAGTATATATAAGGTCCTAAGACTTTTAGGATTCATTATACTTTCTCTTTGCCCCTTTACTGAATGGCCCCAGGCCACTATACGTCATGATTTTATGTGTCTGCTTTTAATTATTCACCTGTCTTCTCCCTCCTGTATTATCCAAGCTCTCTCCAGTGTTAATTCCTTGTGATGGCTAAGAACCCAAAAACCAAGTCAGTTAGAATTCTAGGTAAAAGGGGCGCTAAGAGGCTCAGGGGATTGAGAGTCAGACCTAGACTGCATATTGATTCCAAGGCAGAAGAGCAATAAGGACTAGGCAATGGGAGGTTAAGTGACTTGCCCAGGGCCACATAGCTAGGGAGTGTCTGAGGCCAGACTTGAAATGAGGTGTACTTGACTACAGGCCTGGTGCTATTTATTGTGCTTCCTAGCTGGCCCTCTGTAGACTTTCAAGAAATCAGGTTACTGTGGGTCCTGGAAGGCTTAGACCAGGCACCCTCCAGCCTGGGGTATAGTGAATATTTGGTAAATAACTATATTCCCCTATTGAAACCAATCAACTAAAACAGCTCTTTCCAAAATGACCAACGATCCCCTAAATGTCAAATCTTGTGGCATTTTCTCAGTCCTCATCCTTTTTAACTTTCCTTTGGCACTTGACACTGTCAATCTCCATCTTCTCTTGGATACTCTTTCCAATTGACATTGCCAATCACCCTCTTCTCTTGGATACTCTTTCCTCTTTAGGTTTTCATTACACTACTCTCTGGGCTCTCCTACTGTATGACTATTGTTTCTCAGTCTCCTCAGCTGGATTTTCATTCAGGACACATCCACTAACAATAGGTGTCCCTCACAATATACCTGGTCTTCTTCTCTTATCCCTTCATGCTATCTTGATTGGTGATCTTATCAACTTCCCTGGATTCAATTATTGTGCCCATTTGAGTTGCCCATTCCTCAGTTGAGGAAACTGAGGCAGACAGAAGTTAAACAAATTGCCCAGGATCACCCAACTAGTGTCTGAGGCTGGATTTAAACTCGGTTCTTCCTGAGTCCAGGAGAAAAAAAAGAGTGGAGAAAGAGAAAGGTATGAACTTTTTCAGGGAAAATAGTCACTTAAAAAAACCCCTCATCTTCTGTCTTAGAATCAATACTGTATGTTGGTTCCAAGGCAGAAGAGCAGTAAAATCCAGGCAACAGGAAAGTTAAGTGACTTGCCCGTAGGCACACTATGGGCACTAAGAAGTGCCTGAAGTCAGACTTGAACCCAGGACCTCTAGTCTTTAAGCTTGACTCTCTATCAACTAAGCCACTTGGTTACCTCCTAAAGTCATTCTTAAAAGAACAGAAGAAGAGATTCAAAGAGAGAAGAAAGAAGGATTTTGAAGAGATGGAATGAAAATTTGGACCTGTATCTGGAGGGTGGAAGACTATGACGTAGAGAAGAAAAGGAAAGGACCATTGGAGCATTGCCTTCCGTGCAATAGACATGAATTTCTTTCCCACAGAGAGCAGAGCTTCCCTATGGGGAAAGACATTTCTTGTACTTTAAGGAACCACAGGTACCACCAGTGGAGAGGTCCTATAATGACGATCAGAGAATTAACTACAAGACCAGTAACAGTGGCTGATACCTAATGAAGAGTGTGGGGGTAACCAAATGTTAAAGAACAAAAGAAAGGTTTGCAATCCTTCTGGGGCATGCAGCTAGAACTCTAAGGATTATGAATCCTGGACAAGAAACTGAAGACTTTGGGGGATCCAGATGATACTTTCATCAGGACTTCTAACTGAAGATGAGGACTTTGGAAGATAAAGATGAACTTTGGAAATGAACAGCTGGCAATGAAGATGGTGTCTGAAAGCAGGATCTGGATGTTTGACCCACTACTTAAAACCAAAGAAGGAAAGTTTTCTCAGGTAGAGTCTACCTAAATGCCTACTTTAAAATTGTGGATTCCTACAAATCAGATCTTGAGGGTTTTTAGGTGGAATAGGTGAGGGTTTTGCCCAAATACATCTGCCAAGCCAGATACCATGGAAAGTAAATGGGCACTACATATGAGGAATTATGGCAGAGAAGACCAGTAATTCATAAAAAACAGTACCCAAGAGAAATTCAGAGTCTCTCTAAAGAGATACACCAAGTATGGTTAGAAGCAAAGGGAACAAGAGATCATAACACAAGGAGTCATAGTTAAACTCAGGAATCATTGAGAGGATTCATAATGGAATATGGCTCTGAAAGAATGTAGCTTGTTCAAAAGAAACAAGATAAGCACTAGATAGTTGCGCTCAAGTGAGGAAATATAGGAGCTGGAGCAGAAAAGCCTAGTGGAGAGCATTTGGGTGGAGATCAACGGAAGAAAAAACAAATGATAATGCAATTGGGTTCACTGTAGGCAACCTGGATAGGAGAACATAGAAGAGAGTTCAGGAAACATCATGAACCTGGTGTGGAGGTGGGATGTGGTAGAGGTGCAACTGTCTATTTCTCTTCTGTCTCCTCTTTCTGCCTCTTTGTCCATCTTTCTTGTCTGTCTCTCGTTTCCTTTCTCTCTCTTCTCTCAATCTCCTCTCTCCTTCTCTCTCTCTTTCTTCTCTTTTTTCTTTTCTCTCTCTGCCTCTCTTTACCATTTCTCTCCTTTCTCTTCTCTCTTGGTCTTCTCTTTCTCCATTTCTTTCTTGCTGACTTTTTCTTCTCCCCGCCCCCTCCCCCACCAGTTTCTCTTTTTTCTTTTGGTGTCTCTTTTCTCACTGCCTCTTTCTATTCTCTCTTTGTCTTTCTTGGTCTTTCTTTCTGTCTCTATCTCTCTCATCTATCTCTTTCTCTCTGTTTCTGTCACCTCCTGTTTCTGTTTTCCCTCTCTCTCCTTTGTCTTTATTCATCTACCTCTTCTAGTTCTTTGTTTCCTACTATCTCTCCTCTCTCTCCCTCTCTTCCTTACTCTCCTTTTTCCCCTTTTCCCTCTGCCTCTTTCTGTCTCACCCTCATTCTTTCTCTTCTTTCTGTTTCCTCTCTTTCCCTCCTTATCTCTCTTCTCTCTTTTTCTCCTCCTTCTTGCTCTTTCTTTTTCTTTCTCTGTCTCTCTTCCTCTCTTTCTCCTCTCTCTTACTTTCTTGGTCTTTCTCTGTCTCTCTGTCATTCTTATTTCTCGCTGACTCTGTCTCTCTCTTTCTCTTTCCCCTCTCTGTTTATCTGTCTACCTCTTTCTGTCTCTGTTTCTCTCTGTCTCTCCTCTCTCTCTGTCTGCTTGCCTCTGCCTGTCTTGTATCTGCCAAAAGCAGAAAAGCTGATGAATTCTCAGCTTACCCATATGATAATTTAATTCTTTAAAAGGACTATCAAGAGGAAAACTATTCTAGACCAATTTTGATCAATCCAGAGGAACTGGTTGCAACTAAAATAGCAAACTTTATCAATTACATGAATGAAAATGTAGGTCCCTATATTGAGCATCAGATAGAACCTTAGAGACCATCTAGTCCAACTACCTCATTTTTCACATGAGGGAACTGAGGCCCAGGAATGTTAAACTATTTGTCTAGAGCGATCCAGGGGGCAAATATCAGAATCAGGATTTTAATCCAGGTTCTGTTTTTCTAAAGTTAGCATTCCCCCCCTCTCTATCCACATTTCTGTGATTTCCTGGTGACCATTCATCCTCAGTAAAGCCAACAGCCTTGACTTGAGAGGCGAGAAGGTCATGGGGCCATCCTCAGGGTCTCAAAGTCCTCGAGAAGTCCTCGAATGCAACAAGATGTAGCCTAGTCAGGGAGAGGGCCCAAAGTCCCTTCAACGGAGAGCCCTGGGGCCCTCACAGGGCTTTCAGGGACAGCTCTAAGCCTGTCCTCCATCTCCATGGGAACCCAGGGTTTTCAGGGTCACATATCACAGAGCACAGGAGACAGAGGGAGGAGGGGAGAAAGATTATGACAGGGCAGGGACAGGGAGACACAATGGGCAGCACATGGAGAGACAAACAGTGAGACACTGAGAAAGAGAGATAGTAGCAAAGAAAGGAATCAGAAACACTGAGAACAAGTGAGAAAGAAACAGAGAGCCAGAGAGAAGCTAAAAGTGATATAGAGCACTTTAAGGTTTACAAAGCATTCTATATGCATTATCCCAAGTTGATGGACAGGATTGGAACCACTGAGGCAGAATGAGCCTTGAAACAGATCTCCTCTTTTTTCTCCGTCCATCTCTGTTTCTCTCTCTCTCATAGCCTGGACATTTGGTTACACTGGAGTCCTCAGTTCAAATTCTGGCTCAATGGATTCATTGCCAATGCCATGCCTCAGTCTCCTCACCTTTAAAATGGGCACTACATATACAAATACTTCGTGTACTGTAACCCACTAAGATAATGGTAGTTACTGCTTATCATCATCCTTGTTCTCATCACAGCCCGGATTCTTTCATCCCCGGGCCAGCTCCAGCCCTCAGCTGCCATTCTAATTGCTTCGGTACAAAGGCAGCCAGGCCTCCTCAGGTTGCATGCCTTCCGCCCCCACCATCCACCTGGATCTGATGCCTCTAGTGACCCAGGGTTGGATTCCTGGGTGGCTGAGTTAGCTTAGAGGAAAGGAAGGTCAAGGCTCCAGTTACAGCGGGGTGGGTGGGGGATTAAATAGCGGGGTAACTTTCTGAATGAGAGAGTATAAGAAATTGATGCCACTTCCCTGATGGGCCTCAAGGAAAACCATGTGAAGGAGGTTGGAGAGAAGGAGTATACATTTCCAGGGCGGGCTCTGTGTGTGTCAGGAGCCAAGCATTTTGGACATTTTCTCCCAGAGGCCAAAGAGTAATGCCTTCCTCTGATGCTCGTAGCCAAGCAGGGTAGAGCGATGTTGGCTTTTAAAGGATGTGTAGGAATTTAATATTCAACTCCAATACTCCCATTTAATATTCAACTCCAATACTCCCCTAGGAAACTTCCACCCATGCCCTTTGTAGTTGTATTCATAGGATGGTTGACATGGAAGGGTCCTTAGAAATCCATAAGCCCAATTCACCCATTTTAGAAATGAGGAAATTGAGACCCAGGAGAGTAGAGTGACTTGTCCAGAGTCATGCAGGCAGTAAGCACCAGTAAGGATTCAAATCTGTATCTCTTTCTAGTCCATTGTTCTTTGTGCTTTGTCATATGGTCTAATGGCATTCTCTTTCAGAAACCAAATTGCTTCTTTTTTGGGGGAGAGGGGGTACCTCTCTAATACATTTATCCTATAACAGTTATTCTTGTTATCTCATGAATATAGCCAATTTATAATTTACAGTTACTTGTGATTTACAATTATTATCTCATCTGATATTTACAACAACCTTGATTGGCAAGTATGGTCTCCATTTTATGGGAAACTAAGGTAAATAAAGATTAAATGACTTGCCTTAGGGTCACACAACCAGCTAAGTATCTGAGGCCAAATTTGAACTCCTTTCAGGCCCAGACCTTTATCTACTATACCACCTAAAGCCACTGAGTCCCCCCTACTCAGCAGGAGTTAAAGGGTCCAACCTGGAGACCAAGCCAAAAGCTCCAACTCCATTTCTCTCTCCCCTCTTGTAGATCTGTTTCTGGCCCCTGCGGATGCGTTTAAACAAGAACAATGGTGATTCTACAACAGGTAAGGTCTTTGGATTGGGGGACATTGGGGGACAGAGTATGTGATTCCTTGGGATTGACAAAGCCCAAAAAGTAAAGGCATGTGATGGGAAAAGCTCTGGTCTCAGAGCTTGGAAGCCTGGAAGCCTGGATCCAACACTTGGGAGTCAGGCAGCCTCTCTGGGTCTCATCTGGAGCTAATGACACTTGCACCACTGACCTTGAAGCGTTCTAGTAAGGAACCTGGTTAGTCAGTGTTAAAGTGCCACAGGAATGTGGCTTATTCTTTAATCCTTCAAAGATCTGTGGGAATCTTCCTTCAGTGACATAGCTCAACCCCTTTACAACTTATAATAATAACTAACATTTATATGATGCCGTAATATTTCCAAAGTGCTTTGTACATATGCATATGTATGTGCATATTTCTATATCTGTATAATTTGATCCTAACAACAATCTGGTAAAGTAGATACTATTGTTATCTCTACGTTACAGATGAGGAAACTGAGGCTGAAAGTGGCTTGCTTAGGGTCACATAGCTAATCGGTGTCTGAGGCAATGTTTCCACTTCAGTCTTTCTGACTTCCAGGCCAACATCTTGAGTACACCATCTACATGTTAGTTTTTAAGAGTTTCTATGGCAGCTAAGTGGCCGATCTGGAGTCAGGAAGGTTCATCTTCAAGAGTTCAAATCTGGCCTCAGACACTTATTATCTATGTGACTCTGAACAGATCATTTAACCCTGCTTACCTCAGTTTCCTCATCTATAAAATGAGCTGGAGAAGGAAATGGCAAACTACTCCAGTATCTTTGCCAAGAGAACCCCAAATGGGATCACAAAGAGTCAGACACAACTGAAAACTTCCTCCCAGATCCAGAAATATAGAATTCTAGAGTTTGAAAGGACCTCAGAGGCCATCTAGTCCAACCCATATGGTCCTGTTCTTCTCTAACCCATACATCACCAAGGCCAAATCTATCTAACAAGCCTGGCAGGTTTCTAGTCTTGGTTTGAAGACCCTTTAAAGGAAGACAAACCCATTTCTTCCTTTAAAAAAAAAAACCAAAACTCTTACCTTCTGCCACAGAATTGATACTGGCAGAATATCAATTCTAATACTCAGAACTAATCTAATTTCAGATCTAATCTAATTAGATTATTCAGATAATTAGACAATTCAGAATTGATTTAATCTAAATTCAGAATTCTTAAGGCAGAAAAGCAGTAAGGACTAGGCAATGGGGGCTGAGTGACTTGCCCAGGGTCACACAGCTAGGAAGTATCTGAGATCAAATTTGAACCCAGGATATCCTGATTTCAGGCCTGTTTCTCTATCCACCAAGCCAACTAGTTGTACTCCAACCCACTACCTTTTGAAGAAGGTCCTTCCTACTTTGGATTAACTTGAATTCCTCTCTTTAGGTCCCAACTAAAATATTAGCTTTTCAGGAAGATTTCCCAATTCCTCTTAATTGTAGTGCCTCCTCTCTTGTAATAATTTCCATTTTAGCCTGAGTAGAGCTTCTCTGTACATATTTGCCTGCTTGCTGTCTCTCCCAATAGACCATGAGCTCCCTGAGAGCAGGGACTGATTATCTGTTACTTTTCTGCCTCTAGATGGATGGTCTGGTGATTTAGAGAGGAGCACTGTGTTCTTAAATAAAGTTAGAGGAAGAATTAGAGTGTCGTAGTGAACTAGGAATCAGAAGAGCTACTTAGGTTCTCCTGGTTCACATATTGATGTATGACTTTAAGGAATTAAGTTCCCTCCCCTGTCTGGCCTCAGTTTCCCAGTTGGTAAAACAAAATGGTTGGATTAAATAATTTCTTTTATCTTTAATTTTTTTAATAACAAATTTCCACATAAATTTTCCAAAGTTATATGATTCATGTTGTCTCTCTTCCTTCTCCCGGAATCGACAAGCAATCCAATCTGGGTTGTACATGTATTATCACACATACAGATTAAATCATTTCTAAGGTGTTTTCTAGCTCTGACATTCTGTGTTCTAAGTTCCTGCCAGCACTAACACTCAATGTTCTTGAGAGACATTATTTATGAACCTCATCTTTTCTTTGATGGTTCTGGGAGATACGGAATGATGGGGCAGGACTCAGGTTATCCAGATTTTTAGGGCGTGAACCTGACTGTAAGGGACTTCTTGCTTAGGAAAAGACAGAACAAGCCAGTGTTATTCCACAGTGGGGGACTTTCAATCTTCCCAAGAGCACAACCTATCAGCTCTTGGTTGGCCAATCTACTACAGCAGCTCCCTAGGGGGCTCTAGGGAAAGAGGTCATCCCCCTGGCTGCTTGGGGAACTAACGAGCTCATTTGTCACCGGGATTCAAGCCAAAGAATGTGTCAGCCTGTGCCAGGTCTGAGCTGGCACCCCTCCTTCTGCCCCACTACTCCCATCCCACTCCAGCCTTCGACCAGAGGCGAGAGAAGGGGACACAGATTTGGGAGCTGATTGGAAACCATCCTACAACTTGTCCAACTTGTCTGTTCTGCATTCCAATCCCATAGGCCTTTGCTCTCTCCTAGGGCTAATAGAGTTCGAGAAAGTTAGTGCTGGGAGTGTAAAGAGATTAATTTAATGAGAGAAACACTTGTTAAATGTCTATCGTGCACAAGGTTTTCTGGGCAGCATTGGGGATAGATACAAGGATGGGAATCTCATCTATTTAGTCATCTTTCTTCTCCTACCTATACTTGAGGAAATGGAGGCTCAGGGACAAGCCCAGAATTCCACATTTATTAGTGGCTAGCAAGGGTTGAATTCGCTCTCTGTCCTGCTCCTCCCTTCTTGGCCATTTCCAAACTATAGAGCAGTTACCCCCTTGGCCCATATGGACCCTTGTTCCTAGAACATAGACTCCTCAGGCTGGAAGGACCCCCAAGAGGTCATCTAGGACCCCTCCCCTTCCCCACATGCCCCAGCCAGAGGTCCAGATTCAGCCAAAAGAGCACCTCCAGGCAGGGGAGGAAGAATCATATTTTAAAGGATTTGTCCAGCCTTGCCACTGAAGGCATGTGGGGACCCACACCGCCATTCCCGGCATGAATCGTCCCCATTTACCATTGCTGAATAATTCACAGCTCTTCTGATGTGGGGCTGAGCTGGGCTGCCACTTCTCCCAGGAGACCTATAAGGCTGTAATGAAGAGTCCAGCCTGCTTGGACACAGGGTACATTTGCATATAGATTGAAACACATCCCCCCTGGGATAGGCCAAGGGACCGTTCCTTATCTCTGGGCCTGAGGGTTGTTTGCCAGGGCCTCCTCTACTCCCCAGCTGGAATCTTCTTTCCATCTAGTCTATGCCCAGAGGAAAAAAATTGGTATTGGGAGGGAGTAGACCTAGGCTCTAGACTTAGGGCTTTCATCAATGACCCATGCCAAACATAAAATGGGGGAGATGTCTAACTCTGAGATCATATGAATATATATGTTTGCATGTATACACACACGTGTGTGTGTGTGTGTGTATTTCTAATTTCCAAAGATTCTACATAGTATAAGAGAGAGAACTCTAATTTTGGGATCAGAGTCTCTGGGTTTGAGTCTTGTTTCTGATTCTTACTACTTGGGGGACCCTAGACAAATTACTTACCTTTTATGGGTCTTCTTCATCTATAAAATGAGGAATTTATGAGTGGCAACTAGGCAGTTCAGTGGCTTGACAAGGCAGGCCTATAGACAGGAGGTCCTAGGTTCAAATGTGGTCTCAGACACTTTCTAGCTGTGTGACCCTGGGTAAATCACTTAACCCCCGTTGTCTAGCCCTTACTGCACTTCTGCCTTGGAACCAATACACTGAGTTGATTCTAAGATGGAAGGTAAAATGGAGGCCAGATATGAACCATCCTCTTGACTCCAGCCCTATTGCTACTTAGCAGCCCCCTCCAAATGGTATTTAAATGCATGACATTAAATAGTCATAATAAAAAAAAATAAAAAAATATACTGAAATAGTTATCACAATATTTCTTTTTTTAAAGTTCATAGACAGGGGGCAGCTGGGTAGCTCAGTGGATTGAGAGCCAGGCCTAGAGATGGGAGTTCCTAGGTTCAAATCTGGCCTCAGACACTTCCCAGCTGTGTGACCCTGGGCAAGTCACTTAACCCCCATTGCCTATCCTTACCACTCTTCTGACTTGGAGCCAATACACAGTATTGACTCCAGGATGGAAGGTAAGGGTTTAAAAAAAAAAAAAAAAGTTCATAGACCTTAAGTGCTCTAGAAATGCTGATCTGGAACCATGTTCTTTCCACTGTGCTGAGTTGCCTCCTGCAAGTGAACCCGGGCATTATGTTTACTTGTCAGGGAGAAAAACCCAACCCAACCCCAGCTGAAGGTCTTCCTGTGGCTCCTTAGGGTACTGGGATAACTCCCAACTCAAAAGAATGCATTCCCTCCTCCATGCCCCACTACAGAATTAGGGAATTTCAGAGAGGATGCATGGAACCCTCTCCTCCTTCAGAGACGTTGCAGAACAGAAACCTCACTTATTTGGCCAAAAATTGGGTTCTAGACTTGGCTCGGGTCCTCACTCACTCCTTTGCCTTTCTGTCTCAGCGGCAATGCCAGGGGAGGAGAGCAAGCCAATGCCTGGCACTGCCCAGCTAGAAAGACTTCAAGGATGGTCCTGGTGAGAGAGGGTTCATCTGCTGTCTGTTGCAGCGTGGCTTGGGGCCAAAAGGCTCATCCCCAGAGGGCTGGGCTCCAAGGGATGAGATCCTGGCCATAGTAATTCAAGAGCACCATCTAGGTGCTAGAACATTCCCACTTGGAGTAGGAGAATGGGGATGGGAACCGGCCTTGGGAATGTACTAACTATGTGTCCCCGGACAGGTCAGTCAATGGTGGTCAGCCTCAGTTTCCTAGCTTGTAAAATGGGGATGATAATAATAGTATCCACTTTAGTGAGAATCACATGAAATACCATACACAAAGTTGTGGCCTCCTAGATGCATCACACTCTATGTTCCATCTCTAGATGCAGCTAGGCAGTACAGTGGATAGAGCACTATTCTGGTCCTGAAAGTCAGGAAACTTGAGTTCCAATCCAGCCTCTCAGATTTCTGGCTGTGTGACTCTGGACAAGTCACTTGGTCTTTGCTTTCCTCAACTATGAAGTGGAGATGATAGCATCTACCTGTCAGGGTTCTGAAAGGATCCAGTGAGATGGCATTTGTAAACATTTAGCCCGGTGCCTGGCACCTAGGAAGCCCTTAAATGCTTCTTCCTTTTCTTTTCTCCCAATTTTGCAGATAAGGAAGCCTTAAAGACCAGAGAGGCTCCGGGATCAGGCCAAGATCTGACACAACAAATTGGGATTAGAAATAGGATTAAAAGTCAGGTCCCCTTCAGATACAACAAGGGGGGGGGGGGGAGGAAACAGGGTGGATTAGAAGAAAGAGCTCTGGGTCACAGCTCAGACCCAGGTTTGAATTAAAGTTCTTCTCCTACCTTGTTTTGTGACCTTAGGCAAGTCACTTCCTTCTCTGGCCCCAGGGTTTCTGAAGTCCCTCAGGCTCTGATACTCTGTTGTCTAAGGTCCTGTCCACCCCTGACATTTGTGACTCAGGAAGGGGGCCGAGGCTGGGGGGAGATCTCCAGGGAGTGACCTTTGTAGCAGCTGGGCTCAAGCTCTCTGGGGAATGGGTGCTGTCACCCTGGGAAGATGCACGGCTACTCCCGAGGCCTGGGAGCTGGCATGCGTCTCATCAAACACCCATCGGACTGTCATGTGCTAGATTTATAACATCTCCTTAGCATTTACGACACATTCGGTGGCAATTACAGCCTAATCCTCTAAAGCCGGCCAGTGAATGCCCTTTGAACAGATTCCTTTGGGAGGACATAAAGAATCCTTAGACAGTTAAAGCTGGAAGAGATCTCGGAATACCTGATATCAGTGGGAAGGGGCCTTGGAACACAGAATGTCAAAATTAGAACGGACTTTAGAACAGGGAGTGCCAACGGGAATGGGGAGAGAAGAGGGGACGGAGAGAAAAGGAGTCATGTAACCTCTGGAAAATATTTAAAAAGAAATAAAAGAAAAAGAAAAAAGAAAAAACAGGAAGTATAAGAGCTACCAGAGACTTTAGAATCCAGAATGTCAGCTCTAAAAGGAGCTTAGAGCCAGAAACAGCCTTAGAACACACAATGTTAGAGCTAGAAAGAACCTTTGTACAGAGAATATTGAGCGGAGAAGGAGGCATTAGAACAAGGATTGTCAGAGCTAGAAGGGACCTCAGAACAGGGAATGTCAGAGCTACTGAGAACTGGGAACATCAGAACTAGAGGGATCCTCAGAACAGGGAATGACAGAACTAGAAGGGGTCTTAGACCATAGAATGTCACAGCTAGTAGAACTCAGAATGTAGGAGCCAGGAGGGATCTTCCTTAGAACATAGAATGCCAGAATGGGAAGGAGCTTTGAACACAGAATATTACAACCAAAAGGGATCTTCAAGGTCACCTACCTCTCATTTGCAAAGTTTACATAAAAGGAAATTGCAATTTAATGAAACAGTTTACTCAAGAACACACAATGCATTCATGGCCTTTGGGACTTAAATACGTAGGCCAGAGCTCCTGGTTAGGAAGTTCTAGAAGGTTCTGTTCTTATTTAAATACACTCACAATCACAGAGCTTCCCCCTCAAGTGCTCCCCTCATCCCCATCCTGCAAAAGCCAAGCCCAGGATCCAGCCCTTTGGTGATAAACCTCTCCTCCTTTAGGCCAGTCCTTAGGCACCAGATACCAGTTCCATCAATGGGTCTAAACTAAAGTTTTTCCATTCTAGTAGAACCTCGGAGAGTCTGGGCTCTGCTGTCCCAGCCTGCAAGTCCCCAGGGTCGCCTCCACGTCAGGAGACTGCATCTATTTGCAGTGGTCAGAAAGGGGGATAAATGAAAATACATCACAGCGTTTGTCAGGAACGTCACTGATCATTCATGTCTGGAATTGGAATTTAAGGAACCTTCCAGTTCTGAAATTCTGGGCTCTTCTCTAAAGCCAAGGTTTTTGCTAGTATGGACACTAGAGGGCACGCTGAGAGAAGGTTCCATTTTACCTATCTTTAACGACCAGCTTGGGGAGCCTCAAGACTTCAAAAAATACTAGTAATAACTCAGCTTTCTTTCTTTCTTTCTTTCTTTCTTTCTTTCTTTCTTTCTTTCTGTTTCAGAATCAGTACTATCTATTGCTTCCAAAGAAAAGATCAGTAAGGGCTAGGCATTGGGAGTTAAGTGACTTGCTCA
This sequence comes from Gracilinanus agilis, assembly GCF_016433145.1. NCBI lineage: Eukaryota > Metazoa > Chordata > Mammalia > Didelphimorphia > Didelphidae > Gracilinanus > Gracilinanus agilis. Next base: position 100,044,580 of record NC_058132.1, read on the forward strand.
GGGTCACACAGCTAGGAAGTGTCTGAGGCCAGATTTGAACCTAGGACCTCCTGTCTCTAGCCCTGACTCTCATCCCTCTGAGCCACCTAGCTGCCCCCTATACCTCATATTTCTAAAGCACTTTGTACTATACAGACAACTTCTAATGTCTAGCTTCCAACAACCAAACTTTCCAATTTTGTTTCATACTAAATACTCAACTAAGTTGACACCAGTTTAGCTAAACATTTCGATTTCTTACCTTCTCCATTTTTGCACAAGCCATTCCCCTTACCTGGAATGCATTTCCTCCTTGTCCTTTGTCTTTCAGCATTCCTCAATCAGTTAATTCATAAGCATTTATTAAGCTCCTACTATGTGCCTGACAATATTCTAAATACTAGAGATCCAAAGACAAACAGAAAATGATCCTGAGTCTCAAAGAGCTTACAGTGTTCTTTTTTTTTTTAAATTTAGAATATTTTTCCATGGTTACATGATTCAAGATTCCCTCCCTTCCCTTCCCACTCCCAAAGCTGACAAGCAGCTCCACTGAGTTATACATTATTGTATCATTGTTCAGAACCAATTTCCATGTTATTCATATCTGCAGTAGAGCGATCTTCTAATATCAAAACTCTAATCATATCCCCATCAAACCACGGGATCGATCATGTGTTTTTCTTCTGCATTTCCGCTCCCACGGTTCTTTCTCTGGATGTGAATAACATTCTTTTCCATAAGTCCCTCAGAATTCTCCTGGATCATTTCGTTGCTGCTAGTAGAGAAGTCCATTACAATTGGTTGTGCCATAATCTTATGGTGTTCTATATGGGAGGAGGAGGAAGATAACACATAGACATACATGTAAATAAATATGCAGTCATGGCAGTCATGCTAGTATAAAGGTAAGAAAAGGCTTCTGTGACTACTTGGAGGAGGAGAGGGAGGCAGTGACAGTATCCCAGGGATGGAGGGCGGCTACCACAAAGGATGGAGTGCCATGTGAGAGGAAAAGCAAGAAGGTCAGCTTGACCAGACAGTAGACTGGGAGCCAGGGAGCCATGCATGGATAATAAGATTGAAAAGGTAGGGTAGGTCCAAGTCATTAAAAGGCTTTAAAAATCAAATTCAGAAGTTTTATATTTAATCCTAGAGGCATAAGGGAATCCCTGGCATTTACTGAGTGAGGAAAACCACTTTTACATCTGATATGAGGACGGATGGTAAGGATACTAGTTAGGAGGCCATCCCAATGATCTAGTGAGAGGTGATGAAGGCCTGAACTAAACTAGCCTTGGCTTAGTTGTCGGTAGTCTTCCTTGATCTAATTGCTGGTGCTTTCTCTTTGTATGGGATGTTTCTCCCAACACCCCTCTCTAGGAAAATGATATATATTTTCCTTTTGACACAAAGTCTACTTCCCAACAAACACCCAAGCAGATTCTTCTATATAAAGTACATTTCCTTCAAAAATTTAGGAATCATTAACCACAAAGAGGAGTATATTCTAAGATTAACTGGTATATGAGACCAATTTTGTTGCTTTCCAAGCATTGTAGTCACTATGTGGGAGAGGTATGGTGCAATGGAAAGAGGGATGAACTTGGGGTCAAAGGACCCCAATTCAGACTCTACTACATTGTCTATGTGACTGGTCACTCACACTTCCCACACAGATGTAACACTCCCAAGGGCAATCTAACCAGATTCAAATATAATTACAAAATATTTAACAAAATAAATAAAAATACAATAAAACATAGACAACATTATATTTTTAAACTGTCCATAAGGACCTTATGTAAGGTTTAATGGCTCCAGTTCCTTTGTTTGTTTTTTTAATTTTATTTAATTAATTAATTTAGAATATTTTTCCATGGTGACATGATTCATGTTCTTTCCCTCCCCTCCTCCTTCTCTCTCTTGTAGCCAACAAGCAGTTCCACAGGGTTTTACATGTATCATTGATCAAGACCTATTTCCATATTATTAATGTTTGCAGTAGGGTGATCATTTAGAGTCTACATCCCCAATCATGTCCCCATCAAACAATGTGATCAAGCAAATGTTTTTCTTCTGTGTTTCTACTCCCACAGTTCTTTCTCTGATGTGGATAGTTTTCTTTCTTATAAGTCCCTCAGAATTGTCCTGGATTATTGCATTACTGCTAGTAGAGAAGTCCGTTATGTTCGATTTTATCACAGTGTATCAGGCTCTGTGTACAGTGTTCTCCTGGTTCTGCTCCTTTCACTCTGCATCAATTCCTGGAGGTCATTCCAGTTCACATGGAATTCCTCCACTTCTTTATTCCTTTGAGCACAATAGTATTCTATCACCAACAGATATCACAATTTTTTCAGCCATTCCCCAATCAAAGGGCATCCTCTCATTTTCCAATTTTTTGCCACCACAAAGGGCACGAATGGCCCCAGTTCTGATGTGAGTTTTATACTATTTCACATCAAGCCAGAAAATTCTGGATTCAAATCCTGCCTTAGATACTTAACTCTATGACCCTGGGCCAATCACTTAACCTCTGAATCTCTGTTTCATCATCCATAAAATGAGGGATTTGAATGAGTGACCTCTTGGTTAGGGATCTTAACCTGTGTTTTATGAATTTATTTATATGTATATTTCAGTGTAATTCATTTCCTTTATAATCCTGTGATTATATAGACATATATTATAAGTCATCTTAGTTGTATCTGACTCTTTATAACCCCATGTGTGATTTTCTTGGCAAAAATATAAGCGATTTGCCATTTCCTTTTCTACCTCATTTGACAGATGAGGAAACTGAGACAAATAGGATGTCTTGCCCAGGGTTACACAGCTAGTAAACAACAAAGGATAGATTTGAACTCAGAAAAATGAAGCTTCCAGGGGCAGCTAGGTAGCACAATGGATAGAGTCCCAAATCTGGAGTCAAAAGGACCTGGGTTCAAATTTGACTTCAGACACTTCCTAGCAGGTCTTTTAACCCCAGTTGCCTAGCCCTTGATACTCTTTTGTCTTAGAATTGATACTAAGGTAAAAAATAATGTTATTGTTGTTTGTGTGTTTTTTTTTTAAATAAGTCTTCCTGGCTCCAGTCCTGGCACTCTATCCACTGTGCCACCTAGCTGTCCTTGTAATCCTATGTATTTTGGTTTTTGCATCTAAAAAGATTCTTCTGAGAAGGAGAATATGGGCTTCCCCTGACTTCCAAAGGGGTTCATGACACACAAGAGGTAAAGAACTTCTGTGTTAAGGTCCCTTTTAGCTCTATGACCCCCTTCTTCCCTCATGAAGAGCAGCTTCCTTTCAGAGACCTCCAATAGTTAAGAAGCTTTTCCCTCTCAGGAACCTGAATCTGATTTTGCTTAAAGGCTTCCACACATGCCCCTAGTTCTGTCCTCTGGGGCCAAATACAAGTCTCAGATTTGAACAGACCTTCAAATATTCAAAGATGCTAGTTACCGTGCTAGCTGCTGTAACTCCCTTAAGTCTTGCCTCCTTCTTGCTGAACATCCTTCAAGCCATTCCTTCCTGCCATTGATCCTGTAGGAGACTGTCCCTTCCAGGCCATTGATAGCTTCAGTTCTACCATCCTGGCCAGACCTCTTGGGCTAAAGGTTCTTTTCTCATTTTTAAAGGGCAGTTGCCCCTAGGTGGGGGATGGAACATTTTGAGTTGTTTCTCAGTCCCATTTATAAGGAGTTTGTCAGCCCTTTTTCCTGGGAGCAGGCTTACATGATGAAGGGAGAAAGTGTGGGAACACAGTAGAAGAGTCATTGGGTTTAGAGTCAAGGTACCTGGGCTGAATCCTTGTTTTGCTCAATGGTATTATGTCTGCAACCTTAGGGGAAGTCGTCTCTCTCAGCCTCAGTTTCTCCATTGGTTACTTCTTGGTTATTCATTTCTCCTTGATTACTCCTCTGAGGGTAGGACTACATGATCTCGAAGGTTCCATCCTGCTTTAGATGCTACAAGCCTGGAAACCTCATAAGGCAGCATGGTCCAGTGGTTAGAGTATTGGCCTTGAAAGTAGAAAAACTTGGGTTCGAATACTGCCTCTAACATGAACTCTGTGACCTTGGGCAAGTCCCTTAGCCACTTTGAGTCTAGATTCTCAAAATGAACTGCTGAGGGACAGAAAGGGGGAGTGGGAGGGTCTGACTTTGTCTGCTTCCCAGTTCTCTCTCTAGGACCAGTTGAGGAACAAAAAGGAGGGAAGGCTGAGGTAAGGGTACAAACCAATGCTGAATGTCCTGGAGATAATCTGGGCACAAGTCTGGCAGGTGATGTTAGTCAGACCAGACTTCCAGGAGGAGGTGGGTTAAAGCAGGCTTTGGAGGGAATTGGGAGAACATTCTGCACACGAAGGGAGCAAAGTCAGGCTTTCTTCTCTCTGCCCAGTGCTGGAGGATTCATACTATTCGATGAGCTTGGGCTTTGCTGCTCACTGAATTATTCAGAATCTCTCTTTGGCTACTCTTTACTGTGTGCGGCAGGGTTGGAAGGGCGATGGGGGCTCAGGGCTCTCAGCAAGGGCCGAGTTTGGGTATAGAGATTTAATGAGTGACTGCTTTGGGCATGCAAGGAAATGGGGAAAGGAATAAGACAGGAAGGAAGTTCAGAGGCCAGATGTGGTCAGCAGCAGAAGAGAGCTTTGGATCTGAAATTCAAAAGGGTCTGGGTCTGAATGCCCTCCAAACTACTGCTGGGTAAATGTGGGCAAGTCCTATCACCTTGAGTCTCACAGGGGTTGGATGGATGACCGCTAAATTACCTTCTAGTCCTGAACCCAGGATTTAGTCTAGTCGGTACCTTTTCAAAGATCTCTGACAAAAGCTACTGAGTTTCCTCTTGAAGACCCCCAGAAATGGGGAGCTCACTACATCCCTAAGCAGACCATTCTACTTTCAGACAACCCTCACTGATAAAATTCTTCCTTATTTTGCTTCAAATTTGCCTTCCTAATAACTCTCATCATCTAAGACTCCAATAATTGTTCCCAGTTCTTCCCTCTGGAGTCAAGCAACAAATTTAAAGCCTCTGCTCTGTGACCATTTTTTAAAAACCCTTACCTTCTGTCTTAGAACCAATACTGTGTGCTGGCTCCAAGGCAGAGGAATGATAAGGGCGAGGTAATGAGAGGGTTAAGTGACTTGCCCAGAGTCACACAGCTGGGAAGTGTCTGAGGCCAGATTTGAACCTGGGACATCCTGTCTCTAGGCCTGGCTCTCAATCCACTGATCCATTCAGCTACCCCCAGATGTTGTCTTAATATTCCACACCAAGAGCTGGAAGAGACCTCAGAAATATTCTCATCCAACCCCCCTCATTTTACAGATAAAGAAACCAAGGACTAGGGACGTTAAGTAATTTGTCCAAGGTCACCAGGAAGATTAAATGTCAGAAGCAAGATTTGAACCTTTGAGCCAGAGCCAGAGCTTTTTCCATTGTATTTTACCTTCATGATTAGTCCGAGACTATCAGTCAGTCAACTGAGCTCTCTTTATGGAGTCCAGGAGATGTGGAAGGCTTTTTGTGGGGCACTGTAACAGTCTGGAACCTCAGAGAGCTCACAAAGTAAAGTTGACTAGACAGGCTCATTTCTGTGTTGTGCGGAACAGATTAGAACCCTGAGTCTCTTAGCTCTAATATTGCACTTGCTTTCTGGGCGACACAATATACAGCACCTGCCCTCCTCCTCCAATCCCTGGGGGACAGCCAGGGCACAGAGCGGCCCAGCTGGGGTGGGGGGGTGCTGTGATCTAGGTCATGAATTTTGCAAACTTAGCTCCTCTTTCCTCTAGAGCCCAGCCATAGGCTGGCGGGACACCCTCACTACAGGAACCTAATGCTCTGGGCTCCCTATCCTCTCCCCACCCCCAACTCCCCTCCCTGGCTCCCAGTCCCTCTGAAGTCAGCTATGGAACAGAAAATGTTAGAGCCCTAAGGTACCTTGGAACATAGAATGTTAGAACATGGGAAATAGAACGTTAACATTTGGAGGGGCCTTAGAACTTGGGGACCTTGGAACACTCACTGCCCAGAAAGTTTTGTTGAATGAGGATTCCATACCTCAATGTTTTTGAGCCATTGGTTTAGCAAACTTTTTGTATACACTGAGTGCTATTTCTGGTCGGTTCGATTTCTTGATTCTTTTTCTTCCTTTTCATCTTTTATTTTTATTGTCATGCAAAACCCACTTCCATATTGGTCATCCTTGTAAGAGCACATTCTGTGCATGACCAAAACCCCCAAATAAAGCTACAAACACGCTGATGTGACAGAGGCTCCGAGTTCTTCCTCTGGAGGTGGATAGCTTTCCCCATCATAAGTCCTTCAGGATTGTCCCACTTGATCCTTTTCTAGTACTAACATTGGTGGGGGTTTTCTTCAAAACCTTTGCCAATCATCTTAGAATCAATAGCAGGTATGGCAGAAGAGTGATAAGGGCTAGGCAATTTGGGTTAAGTGACTTGCTCAGGGTTACACAGCTAGAAAGTATCTGAGGCCACATTTGAACCCAGGATCTTTTTTTTTTCTTTAATATTTTCCCCTAGTTACATATTTCATGTTCTTTCCCTCTCCCCCAAAACCCCCTAATCCCCTTAGCCAATGCACAATTTGAACCCAGGATCTTATGCCTGTCTCTAGGGCTGGTTCTCTATCTATGGACTCACCTATCTATCCCTACTAATAGTTTTACAATGATTATTCTTTTGTAGATAATAAATCAATTTAGTGTAGTAGCAGGATAAAAGATGAGCCCAAAGAAGCCATAGTAAGAGTAAACATGGTTTAATGGACAGAGTACCAACTCTGTCCAGAGGAGCTGGGCTCAAATTTTACCTTTGATGACTAACAGTCAGCATGACCTTGGGCAAGTCACTTAACTTTCTAGCTCCTCCCTTTCTTCATCTATAAAATGAAGGAATTGGACTAAGTGGCCTTTGTGGTCTTAGCACAGAAATCAGAAGCCTGGGGTTTGAATCTACCTTCCTGTTCTAGTTATTTAACTTCTTGGCCTCAGTTTCCTTGTTTCGTCAAATTCTTGGGTTTGCACAAGGAGATAGGAGGAAGCCCAGATGGGGGTAGACTTGCCCAAGTTCACACAGTGGGTGAGTGAGTGAGTGAGCGACCCAGGTTCCAAATTCACATCTTTCTCCTCACTACCTTGAAGCTGCTGAGAGGCTTCTCCAGAGAGATTAATGCCTTTTAAAGTTTAACAAAGGAAGTTGGATGATAAACGGAGCAGCCGGCTTACTTGGGACTCTGCAGTCCCGTGGCCTCAGACTAGTGGGGGGAGGAGG
>NC_058132.1:100056846-100099284 GCF_016433145.1 Gracilinanus agilis
TGGACCTGAATTCAAATGCTACCTCCAGATGCTTACTAGGTACATGACCTTGGGCAAGTCATTTAACTTCTGTCTGCCTCAGTGTCCTCCATTGCAAAATAGGGATAATAATGTCTACCTCCCAAAGGTTTTGTGAAGATAAAATGAAATAATATTTGTAAGGTATGTAACAGTGTCTGGCACATAGAAGACATTTAATAAATGTAAACTATAATAATTGCCATCATTATTGCCACTCTACTCACTGTAAACATCTCATCATTCACAATATTCGACCCTAACAACACCTGAAACTTGCATAGCATTTATAATCTTCAGGTCTCTTTGCAGTCTACAAAATGCCTTCACATCTATAATTTCTTTTGCACCCAGGAATTATTATCCCATTTTATATCTGTGGAAAATGAGACTGGGGGGGAGGAGAGGTGATATTTCAAGAATCACACAGTGAATCTATGCCAAAGGCAGGACTTCAGAGCTAGAAAGGTTTCCAGTCATTTCAATTTGCAGGTGAAACTGAGATCTAGAGGAGGGAAATCCCTTGCTCAAGGCTATAATTAGTCATTATTAGTAATGGTTAGCAGAACTAGGATTTGAACTCTGGCCTTTTCACTTTTAATTGTGGTTCTCTTTCCACCAAGTCACTCTGACTTGTTTCCAGGGTTTGAACAAGAATCCTCTATGGAACATGCGTAATTTAGCTTCAGTCAGTCAATTAGTGTTTATTTATTTTGCCCTTGCTTTCTATCTTATTATTGATTCTTAGACCAAAGAACAGCAAGGGCTAGGCAATCAAGGTTAAGTGACTTACCCAGGGTCACACAGCTAGGAAGTATCTGAGACTCAATAAGTACTTATTAAACCTCTACTCTGTGCTAAATGCTAGGGATTCAAAACAAAGACAAAAGATCCTGCCTTCAAGGAGCTTCCGATCTAATGTGATCTAGTGAAAGGAGCTTAGGGTTGGGAATCGGGATACTAACTACTGCCTACATGATCTCTCCTTGTCAAGAAGGCTGTAAAGGGAACGTTCCCTCCGTGAGTAGGAGGCATCTAGATGTACTCTCTCTGAGGTTACTTTGGCATTCAAAGATTTCTCTCTCTCTGGGCTTTGGTTTTTGTATCTGTAAAATGGAGGGAAAATTCTTGAAAAAAACATTTTAAACCCTTAGCTTCTGTCCTGGTATCAATTCTAAGACAGAAGAGCAGGGAGAGCTAGGCAATTGGGGTTAAGTGACTTGCCCAGGGTCACACTGCTAAGAAGTATCTGAGGCCAGATAGGAACCCAGGTCTTTCTGACTCCAGGCCTGGAGCTCTATGGACTGTGACCCCTAAAGCAAAGGATTCTAGCCTTACCTGCTGTGAGAATTAAATGAAATCAAACATCCTCCTGGATGCGAGAGGACTTGATCGACTGCGTGTCAGTAACGATAAAGCACTTTGTCCATGGTAAAAGACTATGTTGGTGTGAAGGACTGTGACAAATAATTGGGCGTGTTTGCTGTCACAGAAAATCTCAATTGCCTTTCTCTTCCTTTTTTTGTTTTTTTCTGGACCCGCCCCTTTGATTTGGAGGACTGCCGGCCATTATTTTGGGGACGTCTGGAAGAGATTGGAAGCTACCGGGTGTCATTGGGTTTCTTGGCAGTTATGAATATTTAAAGAGTTTCCAATTTCCCAACCACTTCCAGAAGGGTCAGAGTCACGTGCAGGGGCTCCTCTGCCCTTTGTGGGGAGGACTTCTCTCTTTGTTTCAGAGACGTGAGTGAGGAGAAGCGACACTATATATAAATAGATATCAGCTTACAGGTAACTGGCTTCCAGTCTACCATTCACACCTTACTTTAGAGCAGGGCTTCTTAGCCTCTTTGGTGTCTTGGACCCCTTAGGTAGTCTGCCCAGTCTTGGGAGCCTTTCTCAGACTGATGTTTTTGTTTAAATTCCTAATGGTAAAATAAAAAGATAAAAAGTAAAATAAAATAAAAAGTAAAAAGTAAAATAAAATAAAAAGTAAAATAAAAAAAGTAAAAAGTAAAAAGTAAAAAAAAAATGCTAAATTGGTGAAAATAGAGATGTATTTTTTTTTCTCATTTGAGTTCACAGACCGCCCTGAAATCTATCACAGACCCCAAGACAGCCTGCTTGTTGGTGCCACTTTCAGAGTCTTGACCCTTGTGTGTGTGTGTGTGTGGGGGGGGGGGGGTCCATGGATCCCAGGTTGAGAACACCTGGTTTATAAGATGATATAGATTTAGAGGTGGAAGGGATCTTAGAGATCAAGACTAGCCCCCTCATCATATAGATGAGAAAACAGAAGTTAAATAATGTGTTCAGGGGATACACAGATAGTCAGTGGCTTCATCAGGATTTGAACTCCGTCCTTTGCACTATAATTCTAGCATTGTTCCATTTTTTTTACCATTTGTTCTTTTATTAATATAATTTTTTACTAATTACATATAATCATTTTTAACATATTTTCCAAAATGTTGAGATCCAAATTCTTTTCCTCCTCCCTTCCCTGAGATGATAAGACATTTTTTCTAGGTTTATCTAGTTTTTTCTAGGCTATACATACAGGATCCATGAGTTCCATCGTGCTAAACACTCAGAAACTATTCTCTTCACGAATGGATCTTTGAGTTATAACTAGAGTCCATTAATGTGTTCAGTTTTTCCTTTATTTTGGTTTGGACCTCTGATTGCTTTAATGTGGGAAATTCCCAGTGTGGAAACTCCCTTCACATATGCAGACTGGTAATTCAGCTGTAACTGGTAGTCGTAGAGCTCCGCCAGAGGACACTAAGTGGTGAAGAGACTTGTCTGAAGTACACAGGAAATACAACTGGCAGCACCAGGATTTGAACCCCAGCCCTCTGACTCCAAATTCAGATCTTTTTCTCTGTCCTCCACACATAAAGAAGTGGTTAAGCTTTTCCTAAATGAATTTCCTTAATTTATGGTTAACTTTGATACTTGTATTTCTTTAATAGTGACTCATATTTCTCTAGTGTGAGCTTTCCTTACAACTGAGGCAGAGAATCAAGCCAACAAGCATGGACAGTTATCACTTCCACATTACAAGGATTGGGGTACAGCGATCTGGAAAATCCCAAGGAAAATTTTTTTGGCCTTCCCTTCATACCACAGAAGAAGTTTACAGTTTTTTCTTTTTCTTTTTTTTTTTTTTTAAACCCTTAACTTCTGTGTATTGGCTCCTTGGTGGAAGAGTGGTAAGGGTGGGCAATGGGGGTCAAGTGACTTGCCCAGGGTCACACAGTTTTTCTTTTTCTATTATGAGGTGTCTATAGTACCTGATTGTAAATTTGGAGTCAAGTATGCATTTCCGAGTTTCTAAACTTTTTCTGTCTTCTGCTGGCCTTTGCATGTTGTCTTCAGCTTCTGTAAAACTCCCTCAAAGTTCCCATTTAATTTCTAGGCCTGGCTCTCAATCCACTGAGCTACCCAGCTGCCCCCTTGAAGGTGGGACTTTAGCTGAGCCTTAAAGGGAGTCAGGGAAGCCAACAATTCGAGTTGTCTTGTAAGCAGTTGGAATTGAGAGACTAGAAGTCAGGAGAGATGATTGGACAAATAAATCTGAAAATCAAAAGAAGCGGAGGGAAGGTAATACATGCATTATTTCCACATAAAGATAAGGAAGTTAGGATTTGAGAAATTAGGTGACTTGACTAAGGTCTCACGGGCAGGATTGGAAACCATGTCCTAAATCTCAGTCTAGCTCTCTAAGTAGAACCATTGTGGTGCAGTGAATAGATTCAGAATTGGGAAGGAGAATATTCATATTATATATAGTTCTGTCTCTGCCACTTAGCCAGTGTGACTTTGGATAGGCCACTAGTCTTGCTTTGTGCCTCAGTTTCCCCACCTGCAAAAGTATAAAACTATGAGACTGATGCTCTCTAGGATCCCTTTCAGTTCTGACATTCATTTCAGATGCCACAGACAAACTGTACAACAACCACAGGAGAAGAACTGGGATAATAATGCCATAGGAGACTCAGTTTCTCTTATTGGGGATGTTAGCCTGAAAAAGAAAAGAATAAAGACGAGTAAGAGGGTTGTCTTCAAATATTTAAGTATATGGAAGAAAGGTTTTATTTCTTCCATTCTGCCAGAAGACAGAATAGGAAGCAGTGGGTGAAATAAATTTAGGCTAGATTTAAGGGAAAACCTCTTAACCTAAAGCCCCAAAGTGGAATGGGCCCTCGGGTACTACTTCTCCCTACTAAGGGAGCTTCTAGCTAATAGCTAATAGATCCTCTGCACAAGTACCTACCCTTCCCCCAAGGTTCTGAAGCTATGATTTCTTTTGGCTGGGTTCTGTCTCATCCCGCCTTTCTTGAGTAAAGGGTTTTTTTTTTTAAATTTACTTACTTGCTTATTTGTAACATTTAAAATATTAAGATAGTAAATTAATTCCCTACATTAGAGAAGGCATCATCTGTCAAAGAACTGATAAGACATGGTATATATATACCATGTCTTATCAGTTCTTCCTCCAGAGGTGGACATACACAAGTCATTCTTCAAAGAATATTTCTGTTGTATAATGTTCTCTTGGTTCAGCTTATAATTTTATGTTTTTCCAAAATTAATCTGTTCATAATTTCTTATGAAGCAGTAATATTCCCTCACAATAACATGCTACAACCTGTTTAATTATTCCCTTCCTCTTTAATTTTATTTTTAAACCTTACCGAAGGGCTAGGCAATCAGGGTTAAGTGACTTGCCCAGGGTCACACAACTAGGAAGTGTCTGAGGCCAGATTTGACCCTAGATCCTCCCAACTCCAGGCCTAGAGCTTTGTCCACTATGCTGCCTTGCTTCTCTTTCTTCACTCCCTCTTCCCCTTTAATCTTTGAAGGTGGAAAGGTCTAGAGAGAGTGAGAAAGAGTGTGAAAGTGTGAAAGAGAGTGAAAAAATGTATTTATTGAACCATTTATTGGCTTTGATCTTAAAAAGAAAATCTTAAGGAAAAAAGGAAGAGGAGGTCATGAGCCTGGATGACTGGAAAAGAGGGCAGTAATAGAGAAGTTTGGAAGATTTTGGAGGATGGGAGATAACAAGTTCGTTTTGGACATGCTGAGTTTAAGATTACCATCAATTTCCTGGCTTCCTCTCTCTTCCCAAATTGGTTTGTGGTAGATGAAAATGCAGTTGATCCTCTTTAATCTTTGAATTTGCCTACTTGCTAAAATTTATTTGAAATCCCCAAATCAATACTCCTAACACTTCTGTGGTGATTTGAGGGCACATGCAGAATGCTGAAAAATGAGTCATCCAAACGCACACTTTTTCAGCCAATGTCGAACAAGGAGAAATCAGCTTTTTTGTGTCCGCTCTCATACTGTGAACAAGTATCATTTTTGCTATCTATTTAGTGTCACTTTTTTGGGGGGGGAATTTTGAGCTTTTTGTTGTTTTAAATGGTCCCCAAGTGCCAACGTGCTATCCATGTTTGTAAATGCAGGAAGGCAGTGATGTGCCTTATGGAGTGTGCTAGAATGTTTTATTCAGGCAACAGTTTTAGTACTCTTTTCCACGGGTTTAGCATTTATGAACAACACTATATATCCAAAAAAAAAAAAGAAGAAGAGGAAATTTGCTGTTCTGGAAACTGCTAAAGTTAGTGTTCTCCCTAGAGGCTGCCAGGGCCTGAACTCTGTATTTCCCTTAGGAGCAACAGTTCAGTATTCACTAATTCAGAGTTTGGAACAACTTTATAGAACATAACTACTGCAAATGATGAGAAGCAACTGTATTCTTAATTATACTTCTGCTCAGGGAGATAGTGAGCTCCCCACTACTGAAGATATTCAAGTAGAGGGCTATACCCTCTTGCTGAGGAGGTCTTAGAGGGGACCCCATCCAGATGCAAGTTGGATTAACTCAGATGTTCTTAGCCTGGGTCTTTGAGAGCTTAAGGGATTTCCACTTGCCCGTGGCCACTGAATTTCAGGAGGTCCATGAACTTGTGTGGACAACAAAAATTACATCTTTGTTTTTACTCATCTTTGGTTTCCTTCACAATTCTATGTATTTTGTTTTATGTATTTAAAACTATTATTCTGTAAAGGAGTCCACAGGCTTCACAAAGTTGCCAAAAGAATCCTGGATACAAAAAAAAATAAGAATCCTTGGCCTAGATGGACGTGGTTTGGTACAGAGGGTCAGTAAGGACATATAAGAAAATGACATCCCCAACCGTACTTTCATCGATTCCCCTGATTGTTAGTTTCTTCCCTCTTCAACTGTACTTATTTGGTGAATGCCCCCTTCTCCCAAAGAATATAAGCTTGAGTCAGACAGGGGCAAGGAGAACAGGATTAGGGGGCAAAGGAGCCCCATGCAGGTTTATCAAGTTCATGAGGGATTCTTGGATGAGCCAGAATCCAGAACTTCTCCATAGAATTTGTCTGATGATGATGAATGATTATCTCACCCTCAAGCTAAGTAGCCTCATCTGGAACTCTTGGGTTCTTTTGGACTCTGAGGAGATAGTTAGAGAGGCAGTATGGGTGGGGGGGAGAAGAGTGTTAGATTTGGAGAAAGAAGGTCAGGATTCAAATGTCACCTCTGACACTAAGCTATTCCTGCCCTCAAGGAGCTGACCTTCTGTTAGAGGAAACAACACATATGAGTAGACCAAGAATGTTAGAATGCATATATAACTACAGGGCAATGGGAAAGGAGGGAAACTGTAGCAGCTGAGGGAAGAATAAATAAGAAAGTATTTACTGGCTGTGTTAACTTTGGCAAAACTCACTCTCTCTCAATTCTTCTCTCTCTCTCTTTCTCTCTCTCTGTCTCTCTCTGTCTCTTTCTCTCTCTCCCTTTCAATTCCTCTTTCTCTCTCTCTCTGAATATATGTGTGATATATGATGTACATTGACATGGATATATATGTGTGTGAGATGGGAATGAGGAGTACATGGTATAGTGAAAAGAGGGCTCACTTTGGAATCATCTCTTTCCTCTGACACAGAGTGATTGTACTTGTGATCCCAGGCAAATAATTTAACCACTCAGTCCTCCCCAGGCAACTCTTGAAACTGGGAGTCATAGATCAGTTATTGATTTGCATTGGTAGAAGGAATTTCCACACTGGAACTTTCCAGGACCATTGAAATCATAGGCCTGGTCAAGGTGGAAAAAATGGGGATTATTGCACTGATCGACCTCATGAGGTAGTTTTGAGGGAAGTGATTCATGAGAAAGACATAAAGTGTTATAGAAATATGGATTGGTGTTAGTACAGATTGGATACAGTGATTCCATCTTCATCTCTTTCCTATGCTCGCTTAAACTATGAACCCGAGTTCTTGATGAACAGAGCAAAGAGTTATATGAGCTCAATCAAGATAGGCTTCCTGGAGGTGGTGACACAGTTTGAGCTAAGGTTATGTTCTCCTCCATCAGGCCCAACTTGGTACCACCTTCTCTCTGATAACTTCCCTTTCCTCCCTCCTCCAGCTGAGAATGTTTTTGTGAGCCTCAAATTCCCCTAGATCACTTTTCCCTGAATCTCTCCTTTATCCCATATCACACCCTTTCTTGTGTTATTTAATTGTGTTGTGTTTAATTGTGTATGTGGTATATTTCCACACATGCATGTTATATTACAAGTTCTTAGAGGGCAGTGACATTGTCACCTCTCATCTTTGTGTCCTCAGGCCAGAGCACTGGACCATTCATATAACAGGCACTTAAAAATGCTTGTTGGATTGAGTACTGACAGGCTGTTTTTTTTTCTACAGGGTGACTATGTCTGGATGGACCTCAAAACAGGGCAGGAGTTTGATGTTCCCATTGGGGCAGTGGTGAAGCTCTGCGACTCCGGGCAAATACAGGTGGTGGACGATGAAGGGAATGTAAGTCTTTCTCCTGTTCATGATCCCTTCTTCCACAGGGGGAGATGGGGGGTGCTCATTCTGTCTAGGGTGCCTTGTGAATACAGCAGCTAATCAGAATGTCTCAAAGCCTAGGCAAAGTGGGTGGCTGCCTGTCTGATGTGATATGGAAAGTCTTCAACTCACCCACAATCCCAAACCCAAAAGACCCATCATTGTCCCTAGAATTCTATCACTATTTCCTGTTTTGGGTCAAAACATATAAGTCCGTGTTAATCTATCATCAGCCATTAAAATTTCAGTGTGAGTTTTAAAATAACAAAATAATTCAACAAACATGTATCTCTCAGATGGGCTGGTTACATGTCATGGACAAAGATGACAGGTGTATATAGCCAAAGGGCTCCACTGGTGCCCTGGAAATGTCAGGAGAAATAGAGAAAGACCTCTAGCCCATTAGGTTGATTCCCTATGGTGTATTTATGAGAAATCATGGACAAGAGCCATATGGAATCTTGATTGAGTGGAATCAGCATCATTGGAAGGAACCTCTGAATTGATAGAAGCATAGACCCATTTGGGTACTTGGCAAGTGTCCATGGTATTCGAGGCCCTGATCCAGATCTGGGGATATAGTCCCTGACTTCTAGGACCTGGTGACCCAATGGGGAAAATATAATAAACACCTAGAAATATGCACAGCCAGGTATTCTGTGATGTTCAGATTGATCTCTTGTAGATGAAAAAGAAAGTTAAAAACTTTCATAGTAAATTTTGAGATTTGAAATCTGGAAAAAGACTGAGATAGCTCAAGTTCAGAGCCAGCCAAAAACTTTCAGAGCAATCAAAGTCCTCTCCCTGGTTCATGATAGTCCTAGTCTTTGTCTTGGTGGGGAAAGAATGCTACCTCTCTGGATTACAAAACCCAGAATTCATAGTTCATTTCCCCACCTTTTCCTCATCCATTGAGTGATCCGTATACATATTCCCAAATCCCAGGTTTCAGGTGTCAGTTCCAAGAGTTAGGAACTGTCTCATCTAAACTATGTACTTTCCCAGGGGCTGAACATCCCACGGGCTAAATAAGCATTTAATAACGGTTGGTTATATTAAAAAGGAGAGTACAAAAGAGAGATAAAGAGAGTCACAGAATGTTATAAAGGCCCTTAGAAATCAAACCTCTCATTTTACAGATGGGGAAAATGACCCTCAGAAAGAAGTGAATTGATTTGACCAATGTCACACAGCTTCCATCACATTTCAGAGGGAAGACTAGAGCCTAGACTTCTGGCTTCAAGTCCAGTGTACCTTCCACTAGACCACACTACAACCAAATTACCTTCAAAAAAGATGTCACACCCTTTCTAGGGACATTTGTCCAACTGAGCACTTGTACTCACAGATTGGAATTCCCATAAGGTAATGACTATGAGCCCCCACCAATGTAGTCCTCTGTCAGGTGGCTTACTATATCCATCTATGGCCATGCTTATCTGTATTTGGTTATCCTCTGAATGCATTCTCTTCTAATGGTCCCATCTCTCCAATAGCACATGTTTGGGGTTGGGAGTGAAGTTGGGGGAAAAAATTCTCTCCTCCCAAAGAGAGATTCCCTCTCAAGGTCTTGCCTGGAATCCTCCCATCTGTAGTTTTTCTACCATAAGATTGATCTACCACTTAACTAATTGCTGAACTTCCTCTTGCTATTTAAAGTATGCAGATGTGTAGTTAACTTGGTGGGTTAACCAATCAACTGCTCGTTCCCTGACCTAATAAAAAAAGATTCAAATCTCATAAAGAGATCATAGGGTATAGACCATTATTCATACATTTGAAATCTTAAATGCCTTTGCACCGATTTTATTACATTAATTGAAGTGAGGAGGTGTGTAGAACTTCCCTGCTCCTTTATAAAGTAAAGATGGATCATTCAGGGATACATCAAATAAGGGAGATGTTCCTGAAAGGAGTGGCCTCCTGAGATGAGCAGCAAGCAAATGGGCAATAGAACACAGTGAAGCTAGGGCACTTTGGGTTGAACAAATCCCATGGTAACAAAGTCTATCCTTCTTGCTCAGGACACTCACTGTGTACAGTGCTAAATTAAAGGGATTTCTACTGATCTATCTCCTTAAAGCTTCCAAGTCACCCCTAGTCAGAGAGGTCCCACCCAGAGGTCAAATTTGGAGATGGCTTTCAATGGAAAGCATATTAACTTTGGAGTGTTATCCTGGATCTGCACTAATCTTCTGAATGACCTTGAACAAGTTACAACCGTCATGGAATCTTTTTTTAATGCAAAGAAGAAAACAGAAATCAGTCAGTCAACAAGCATTATATGTCCCAGGCACCATCCTATGTGATAGGGATACAAAGAAAGAGTTTTTAAAAGTTCCTGCCCTCAAGGAACTTGCCTTCTATAGTCTAATAGGGGAGTCAGCATGTAAATAGTTAAGGACATGTAAGATACATAGAGTGGATGGACGTTAATCTCAGAAGGTAGAACCTGAAGTGATTAGGAAAGACTTCTTGCAGAAGGAACCACAGACAAGCAGGACAGCTTTGAAAGTTACATAATAAATTCATCATGCACTTAAAAAGGAAAGCAAGCTACACTTAATAGATACTCACAGTTTCATGTACAATCCTCTTTTTGTGTTCTCCTATGTATATGAAAATGCCCATTTTACTTGGGATTAAATTCAAAAAATTTTTAAAGTTACAGCTCCCTCTCTAGGCTTCAGTTTCATCTTCTATAAGGAAGTTAAGCAGTACAGTGGATAGATGATTCAGTCTGCAGTCAGAAAGACCCGAGTTCAAGTCTGGTCCCAGATACTTACTAGCTGTGGCATACTAGCTGTAAAATGAGAATAATAATAGCATCTGCCTTCTAAGACTGTTGTGAGGATGAAATGAGATAATATTTGTAACGTGCTTAGTACAGTGTCTGCCACACAGTAGGGACTTAGAAAATGTTTGGGTCAGCTAGGTAGCACAGTGGATAGAGTGCTGGTTCTGGAGTTAGGAAGACCTAAGTTCAAATCTGGCCTTAAACACTTATTACCTGCACAAGTCATGTAACCCTGTCTGCCTCAGTTTCCTCATCTATAAAATGAGCTGGAGAAGGAAAGGGCAAAGTGCTTCAGTATCGTTACCAAGAAAATTCCAAATGGGGTCACAAAGAGTCAGACACAACTGAAAAAAACAACTGAACAAAAGGACTTCCATAGGTGAAGAAGGAGGGAAAAGGCCCCCATTTCCTCTGGGAATAAAGAACAGTGTGAACAAAAGCCTGGATGTTGGAAAGTGCTTGTGTGGTCAGTGGGTAAAGAGTAGTCCATTTTAGCTAGAAACTTGAGTATAGAAAAATGACTGGAAAGGTGAGTGACACCATTTTGTAGAAGACCTTGGATGCTTGGGAAACTGGGCCATGGATTTTGGGGGCAAGAGAGATTCTGAAAGCAGAGCTGCGGAGATACACTGAAGTCAAAATTAGAATGTAAACTTCTCAAGGGCAAGTACAGTTTTGTTTTCCTCTTTGCAGGTCCAGTGCTTAGAACAGTGGCTGGTACACACTGGTGTTTGTACTTAGTAAATAAGCTTGTTGAACCAGATTGAATTCCTTAGCCCTGACTCCTCTGGCCCTGGGTCTGGGAAATGCCCCTTCCCCATTGTCCCTGGGAATTCTAAGGCAGAGTTCCTAAGAATTTTTTTCACCAAAGTATGGTGAAAGCCAGAACCTTGGGACTGCAATCCTCCCACCCCGAGCTTCCCTGGGATGAGGATAAGTGTGGATAGCAGGGACTGAGGGATGTGGAGGCCACCTGGTGATAATCTAGGATCAAATTTCTCGTGGTTTGTTTTGCATGTCAGGTGGTGTCTGGTAACTCCATGTCACCCCATCTGCCTTTAAGTACATCCTGACACTCATTCCTCTTGTCAACCACCTCACCTGCTCTCATGAGGATGAGACAGGCCGGAGGCAGTGCGATGTGGCCTTGCAAAAACTACTTTCCATCCTTGGGCTTTACTCTCCTATAAAATAATGTTGTAGTAGATAATCAAAGAGTGTCAGAGACCCAAGATCATCTGATTCACCCTCCCATTTTACAGATGAGGAAACTGAGACATAAAAAGGAAACATGACTTGAGTCACATAATTTCAGAGACATGTGATTTTAGGTCCATCTATCCCAAATTCTACACAAACACGACTTTTTATTTTATTTTACAAGATGCCCAAACCTTGAAGACCTCTCTCTAGCTGGGGGAAACCTACTATAATCCAAGGCAGCCTTGACACTTTGGAATGGCCTTGTGGAAAGAGCATTGCACAAGGAGTCAGGAAAGATGTAGATTTAAATACTGTTTCTGACATATTAATAATATGACCCTGGAGAGTTCACTGAACTCCAGTCTTCTTATCTGTAAAATTGGGATAATACCTACAGCTCCTAGCTTGAAGGATTGTTGTGAGGTTCAAACAAAATAATGCATATAAAAAACCTTGCAAAATCTTAAAGCATATTTTAAAGCACAAATAAAGTACATTTGTTAGGGTCAGCAGGGTGGTGCAATGGATAGAGTGCCTCACCTCAATTCAAGAAGACTCATCATTATGAGTTCAAATCTGACCTGAGACCCTGGGCAAGCCACTTAACCTCGTTTGCCTCAGTTTTCTCATATGTAAAATGAGCTGGAGAAAGAAATAGCAAACTACTCTAGTATCTTTGCCAAGAAGCAAATGGGGCCATAGAGTCGGACACAACTGAAATGACTGAACATCAAAAACACATATTTGTTGCAATTATTATTGTTGTTAACTGTGTGACAGTTTGTGTATGTGAACAGTAAGTATGTACCTAATACGTAGTGAGATATAACTTGGTAGCTAGGATTATAATCAGAAATTCATGGTTTTTTATGACCTGACAGATGGCAAATCCCCTAATAACCAATACAATCCTCAAACCAATAAACTGTATTGGACCTAGAACATTATCACAGATCAAACTGTTGCCTACAATCACTCAGGAATTGTATCAATTCATAACCTAAAGAATGATGTTTTTTTTAAATAAATTTTTATTGTTATTGCCTTTGTTTTTACATCCTGTAAATTTCCTTTTGTAACCTTCCCCATTCCCTTTTTTTTTTTTTTCCTTTTTTTTTTTTTTTTTTTGAACCCTTAACTTCTGTGTACTGGCTCATAGGTGGAAGAGTGGTAAGGGTGGGCAATGGGGGTCAAGTGACTTGCCCAGGGTCACCCAGCTGGGAAGTGTCTGAGGTCGGATTTGAACCTAGGACCTCCCGTCTCTAGGTCTGACTCTCAATCCACTGAGCTACCCAGCTGCCCCCCCCTTTTTTTTTTAAACCCTTGTACTTTTGGTGTATTGTCTCATAGGTGGAAGAGTGGTAAGGGTGGGCAATGGGGGTCAAGTGACTTGCCCAGGGTCACACAGCTGGGAAGTGGCTGAGGCCGGGTTTGAACCTAGGACCTCCTGTCTCTAGGCCTGACTCTCACTCCACTGAGCTACCCAGCTGCACCCCCCCCCCCCATTCCCTTTCCCCCATTCCCTTTTCGTGGAGTTAGAAACTTAGAAACAAAGACTTTTTTAAAAAGTAGAAAAAAAATTTAGAAAACTTATCAGCACATCAAAAAATTTGATATTACATGCAATGTTTTAAAACCACAGGCTCCCTCCAAACTGCTAATACACATCTCTCAAAGGAGTAGAGGGAGGTGTCTTCTCCTTCTCTTCTTTGTGGCTAAATTTGTTCTTTGTAATTTTGCAACATTCGTTTTCATTTATTTTATGGATATAAGGACAATGTTCTTAGTGGTTGTTGACATACCAAAAACTCATAATGCCAAAGCTACGTGAAACAAAAAACTTGCAAAACATAGAGACCTAGCAGAGGCAGTCAGAATTACATGGAAACCACATAAGATACTGTCATACCAGTGGTCCTTTCTGCTACTGGGGTTGTATGGAGGATGTTTTCAGGGAGCCTAGAGGAGATGAACTGACATCCTAGTACTATGCTTTCATTCAGCAACAAAAAGTATTTTAAAAAATCTGCTCATGCCAGATTCCACAGGACACACAATATAAAAAAATAGTAACAGAGTAAGTTTGTTCCAGGATCATTTCTATCTAAGCTCTATCAAACAAGATGAGAAGAATGAGATAATGAACATATTGATTGTAATTAGTAGTCATTGCTACTGAAACCCAGGCTTCTTTAATAAAAATAATAATAACAACCTGTTTGAATGAGTTAATGCCAAGATTCACCATCTAAAGGAAGCCTTTCCTGACTAATAACTACTATGTTGAAGGGTCTCAAATTCATGACAGAATATAAATTAAACTAGTAATGTTTAGCCTGGAGAAAGAGAATAGTTGGAAAGGAGCAGATGGGGTAAGGATATAATCACTTTCTTGAAGTATTTGAAGGGTTATAAAGAGATAGTAGCCTTGTTTTTCTTTGCGTCAGTGCCTAGAAAAATGTGGGGGAAGTTGCAGAGGGGCAGGTTTTAGCTCAATTAAGAACTTAAAAAAACAGAGATATTTACTAACGGAACAATCTTCTTTGGAAGAAGTATTTCCATTTCTGGAAATATTCAAGCAAATACTGGCTGGATAGGAATCTTAGAAAAATTTATTCAAATGAGAAAAAGGCAGTGGGAGGAGGGGGAGAAAAATGGGAAGAAGGTGGGGAGCAAGAGAAGGATTCATGTGTCCACCTTCCTCTATCCACAGGAGCACTGGATTTCTCCACAGAATGCCACCAACATTAAACCCATGCACCCCACTTCTGTCCATGGAGTGGAGGACATGATCCGCCTGGGGGACCTGAATGAGGCTGGAATCCTGAGAAACCTGCTTATCCGGTACCGGGATCATGTCATTTATGTGAGTTACCTCCCAATGAAGACTCCCTCCCTTACTTTTTCCTTTTCCTGTCCCCCAACTTCTATCTCCAATAGACTTCTTTCAGATGTTTTCATAGATCTCCCCGATGAATCTTGGGTCTAAGGGAGATTGGAGGGAGCAGCATCTTTTACTTCAATGCCTGGACAGTACAAAGGATGCCCTTTAGCACAGAGTCATAACATTTTAGAATTATAAAGGACTTCAGGACTGATCATTTTAGAGCATATCATATCAGGGATGAAAGAAATCATAGCAAATGGAAAGTCAGAGCTGGGAGGACTCATAGAATATAAAAGGTTATAACATAGACAGACTGGAAGGGATCTTAGAATAGAATGTTAGAGCAAGAAGAGTACTTAGGAAGGAAAGAAATAAGTATTTTTTTAAGAGCCTACTATGTGCTAGGCACTGTGTTAAGTATTTTGTATATAATATCTCACTTGATCCTCACAACAACCTTGGGAAATAAGTGCTATTATTATTCCTGTTTTTACTCCTGAAGAAACTGAGATCGTTTGAAAGGTGAAGCAATTTGCTCAGGATCACATAGTTAGTAAGTGCCTGTGGCTAGATTTGAATTCAAGTCTATCCTTACTCCAAATTCAGCCCTTCAACCATTCTACCACCAAGCTGCCTCTAACTTAGAACATAAAATGTTATCACATGGTTAAACCTAAAAGGGACCTTGTAACATAGGATGTTAGAAGACAAACTTGAAAGGGACCTTAGAACATGGAATACTAGAGTATAGATCTGGAAGGAACTTTAGGATAGAGAATGTGAGAAGATGGTTAAGCCTGGAAGGGACCTTAGAACATAAAATGTTAGAACACAGACGTGGGAGGGACCTTGGGACATGGGATATTAGAACATGGCTAGGCCTGGAAGAGACCTTAGACCAGTGGTTCCCAAACTTTTTTGGCCTACCACCCCCTTTCCAGAAAAAATATTACTTAGCGCCCTGGAAATTAATTTTTAAAAATTTTGATAGCAATTAATAGGAAAGATAAATGCACCTGTGGCCATCGCTGCCTCCTTGGATCGCTGCAGCACCCACCAGGGGGCGGTGGCGCCCACTTTGGGAATCACTGTCTTAGAACATAGAATGTAGGATAAGAATGTCAGAGCTAGAGTAGACCTTGAAGCTCTTACAGTTCAATGCCCTTATTTGACAAAAAGAACTCTCTTATTTGGGGAAAGTAAAACCTTGATCAGAGAACTGATTTGTTCAAGATCACACAGTAAGTTAGTGGAAACAACAGGATTCAAGTTATGGTCTTCCAATGTTCCAGGCAGCCTCCTAACCATTGTGTCACTTCTTCCAATGGAGAACTTTGGGAAAGGGGTGGACTTGGGAAGAAACATAATGAGTTCTGCTTGAACAGATTGAGTTTGAGATGTTTGCGGGGCATACAGCTCTAAGAGTCCAATAGTTAGTTGGTGAGGAGGGTTTCAGGCTCAGGAGAGGGACTAGAGCTGATATATAGATCAGGAAACCATTTTCATAGAGATGATAATGTACACCACAGAGCTGATTAAGGTGAGAGAGAGAGAGAGAGAGAGAGAGAGAGAGAGAGAGAGAGAGAGAGATCCCAGGACACACATCCTTTAACCATGTTGCCTCCCAATTCTTTGCTTGTGCCAACATGCAAACATTTGTTCCCTGTCTTCTTGGTTATGAGAGCAGTCTTTACAGTGGTTTGGTATATGCCATCATCTCTTTGGACTAAACTCATGGTTGGATCAGTTGTATGATCTGTATGATTATCTGACTCCTACTTTCATAATAGTCGAAACAGGCAATCACTTATCGTATTTACAGTATAGTAAGATGTTTTGGACAGATACTGGCTCTGTAAATTATATCTATGCATACTGTGATCTGTACCTTGATGTGGTTCATTTAGCTGACATGATTCTTTAGGAAGGAAAGCTACGTCCAGAGAAAGAACTGTTGGAGTTGTCTTTCACATGACCAATATGGAAAGTGGGTTTTACATGACAATAAAAAGAACATTTTTTAAAAAGGAATAGAGGGATAGGGGTAGTCTGATCCAATTTATGGGGGTGGGAAACTAAGGTGGGGTTCCTAGGGGGATCTCTCCTCCAAGTAAGTTGGATTTAGGTACTTAACCTGATGTCCCTGAACTTTTTTTTTTAATTCTGTTAACACTGTTTCAGTCTAAATAGCTTCTCTTATAGTCCTATGTATTAGTTTCTTTTATAATTCTATGTATTTTATTTTATGCATTTAAAGGCATTATTCTGAGTGGAGGTCCATAGATTTCACCAGACTGAAGATGAGAACCCCTGGACTAGATAATCTCTAAAGGTCTCTTTCAGATCTAAAGTTCTGTCGTTGTATGATTCTAAGGTCCCTTCTAATTCTAACATTCTGTGCTCCAAATTCCTTTCTAGCTCCAATGTTTTCTGTACTAATGACCTTCCAGCTCTGACATTTTATAATTCTAAGGTCTTTCCTGCTGTAATTTTTTCCAGGTCTGTGATACCATGGAATGTTTGAAGAGGGCAAAGGTGGCAATTGAGATCTGACTAAGGGTAGACAAAACGACTTGTTGATTCTAGAAATAGGTACTTGTCCCTCATCTTTTTCTACCCTTGAAGCAGCTAAGCGGTACAATGGATATAGCATTGGGCTTGGAATCAGGAAGATTCTTCTTCGTGAGTTCAAGTCTGGCCTTAGACACTAGCTGTCTTTAACCAATCACTTAACCCTTTTTTTGCCTCAGTTCCCTCATCTGTAAAATGATGTGGGGAAGGAAAGGGCAAACTAAACAAAATAACAATAAGAAATTTTGGACAGAGTAAGAATCCTCTCTACTGGGCAAAGTATATGGAACAGACCTAATTATTTCAAGAGAAAACATAACCTTATATGTGAGAGTAGATTAAGTGATTAGATCTGGAAGGGGCCTTAGGGAACCATCTATAGAAGATATCTATCTATCTATCTATCTATCTATCTATCTATCTATCTATCTATCTGTGTATTATATATGTACACACACACACACACACACACACACACACACATATATACCCTAAACTTGCCCAGTGTTATGTGGGAAAGTATTATTAGTGAATCATAGAATATAAAACATAGACTGTCAGCATTGGAAAAACCTTTAGGATATAGAACATGGAATGTTAGATCTGGAATGCCAATGCTGGAAATAAAAATAATAACAGCAATAAGAGTCAGCATTTCTATAGCATAAATTTAAGATTCCCAAAGTACTTTTTTTTTAAACCCTTACCTTCTGTCTTAGAATCAACACTGTATTGATTCCAAGACAGAAGAGCAGTAAGGGCTAGTCAATGGGGGTCAAGTGACTTGCCCAGGGTCACACAGCTGGGACGTGTCTGAGGCCAGATTTGAACCTATGAACCTCCCACCTGTAGGCCTGGCTCTCAATCTACTGAGCTACCCAGCTGTCCCCTTCCAAAGTACTTTAAAAGTATTATTTCATTTTTATCTTCATAACAACCTTTGGAGAAAGGTGCCATTATTATCACTGCTTTAAAGATGAGGAAAGTGATGCAGACAGAGGTTAAGTGACTTGCTCAGGGTCTCTAAGAAGTATCTGAAGTAGGATTTGAACTTATATCTTTCTCATTCTATGTCCAATACTCTGCCTATTGTGCCATCAAGCTATGACATTCTATCTTCTAAAGGCCCTTACAACTCCGATATTAAACATAGCTTGATGGAATATAGAATGTCAGTACTCAAAAGAACCTTAAAGCCTGCACTTTTAGAGATGGAAAGGTCTTTAGAACATAGAGCGTCCAAGCTGGAACATCCTTTTCTTTCTCTGTGAAATGATGAGAACTATAGTTGCACTGAATCCCTTTCAAAGCTACTGGGAGGAAAGTTCTTTAGAAGCCTTTAGACCTCTAGAAAAGGAAGCTGAATTATAGAATTTAGAACTGGAAGGGACCTTAGAGATAATCTGATCAAGCCAATCTTTCAATTTACACATGAGAAAACTGAGGTCCAGAGAGATTAAGTGATTGGCCCAGTGTCACAGCTCATAAAATTCGAACCTAGATATGCTTAATCTAAATCCAAAGCTTTTCCTCTACTACACCATAATCATTATGCTTTAAAAGAATAGTTTGAAGGAGCTAGGGATGTTTAGTCAGAAAAAAAGACTTTGGAAGACTTGATAGCTGTGTTTAAATGCCTAAACATTTCATAGGATCACAGTCTTCGAGCTAGAAGGGGCTTTAGAAGCGATTGAGTCCAGCTCCCTCAGGAAATGGGGGCACAGAGGTTGAGTGCCTTGTCCACGGTCACACAGCTTTTAACTTCTAAGTTAAGCTTTTTACTGTCTGAACTCAAGTCTTCTCAACTACAAGCCCAAGATCTTATGAGTCATATTTATTTAATGTGGCCCCAGTGGGAAGAATGAAGACCAGTGAGGGAAAGTTACCAAGAGACTGATTTCAATACAATATCAGCAAGAACTTTATAATATTTAAAACTGGCCCATAGTAGAATGGGCCACTTCAGTGAGGAATGAGCTCTCAACACTGGAGTTATTCAGCAATAGGCTGGATGGCCTCCACTAAGGAATGTCCTAGAACTGGATAGTGGGTTGGACTGGATGCTCCCTGAAGTCCCCTCCTAGATCCAGAGATAGGAAGGACCTTAGAGGCTGTTTAGTTTAAAACTCTCTTTTTTACAAATTAGAAACTGAAACTTAAGAGTGACTTGGTCAAACAGATAATAAACTTGAAAGGCACAATTTGAAGTCAAGTTTCTGGACTCTAAAACCAGTTCTTTGAACGGTGCCACAGACACCTAAGATTTTATGGATGTCCTGTGTAAGGTGGTCCTTGAGATGAGTCTTTTTAAAAAAATCTCTTATCTTCTGTCTTAGGATCAATACTGTGTACTAGATCCAAACCAGAAGAGCAGTAAGGGCTAGGCAATGGGGGTGAAATGACTTGCCCGGGGTCACACAGCTAGGAAGTGTCTAAGGTCAGATCTGAACCCAGGACCTTCTGTCTCTAGGCTTATTGAGATGAGTCTTGAAGGATGATGGGTTTAGTTTGGCTGGAAAGAACATCAAGTCCCAAGAACCAATTAGAAATGTGAGAATTTGGCCTTTGACTTCCTTGTTCTCCCCAGTGACGGCACTAAGGCACCGATCCTTAGCTATGGCAACCCTCACTCCTTAGATAGAGTTACCCCCAGAAGCCTCCCACTCAGCATCTTCTCAAATTACCAGCCTGCATGCATCCGTTGGCAGCTGGGCCACCTGCCCACTGGAGTACCAGATGTCACATTCTTTAGAATGAAGGTGCCAACCCAGCGTGTGTGTGTGTGCGTGTGTGCGTGTGTGCGTGTGTGTGTGTGTGTGTGTGTGTGTGTGTGTGTGTGTGTGTGTGAGGATGGGTTGGCCCAGGGTAAGAATTCTCCAACGAGAGAGACTCTCCATGGCAATGTGCCTCTAGGACTTTCTCTTTAGTCCTTTCTTCTGCCTCCTTGTATTCTTCTTGACAATTTTTTTTCAGTTCCTCTAATGTAAGTGATTTCCAAACTCATTTCTCTAATTCAGTCTGATTCAATAAATATTTGAGAGAGAGAGAGAGAGCAGAGTTTCTTGTCTGACAGCTGGCTGTGTGTGCTCTTAACCTCTCAGTCTCCTTGGCAACTGGCTAAGAGTTGAATTTGTGTTAAGAGAGGGGGTTCCCTATACCAATAAAATCTCATGTCTAATTCCTGTCCTATCTTAAATAGTTAGCAGTATCAAGTGCCTAGTGTATGCCATGCTCTATGCCAGGTTCCAAGAAGGAAAGGCAGCAATGCGATCTGAAGTCAGGGCATCTGGGTTTGAATGTTGGACCTGCTCCTAAATGTAAGACCTTGGTCAAGTCCCTTAACTGAGATGGAGATCCAAAGAAATTAGAGGACTTGTTCCTTCCTCCTGGAGTGGAGGGAGAGGAGATTGGGTTACATCTCTAAGGCTTCTTCTAGCTCTATATTCTGTGATCCTATTCTTTCCTTAGGGAAGAGAGAAGTGGACTTGTGTTATTTTTGATCAGAACATATTAAAAGTGTTATGTTTATTTTGAAGTGCCTCTTCTAGGAACCCTTCCACTAGATACAGTCTCTCCCCCATTATATACCATAGTACTAATTTGATCCTCACAATAACACCTTGGTGGGTGCTATTATTAACTCCATTTTACCACTGAGGAAAGTAAGACAGGCAGAGGACAAGTGATTTACCCAGAGTCACACAGCTAGTTAGTGTCTGAGACTGGGTTTAAACTCAGGTCTTCCTGACTCTAGGACTAAGGTTCTATGAAATAAGCCACTTCGCTATCTGCCTGGCTTTGAATATAGTAGGTCAGTTGGTCAATATAAAGGTTTACTGTGTGCCTGGAATTGTGCTAAGCACTTGGGAACACCAAGAAAGTAAAATACAGTCCTGGATCTAAAGGTGCTCACATTCTTTCTTTCTTTGTTTGTTTATTATTTTATTTTCCCAATTACATGCAATAAAAAAAATTTTAAATAAGTTTTCCAAAATCCTAAGATCCAAATTGTGCTCCTGCCTTCCCAGAGATGGTAAGCGGTTTGATCTGGGTTATACATAAATGGTCATGCAAAACAGACTTTCAGAATAATCAAGTCATGAAAGAAGATTCATATAAAACACAAACTCCAAAATAAAAAGGGTGCTTACCTTCTAATGGGGGAGATGACATGTAATAGTTAGGAACATACAATATCTATGTGGGGTAGCTGGGAGATAGTCTCCGAAGGGAAAAGCACTTTGCTGAGGGCTTAAGGGCATCCTTCATGTAGAATGTGGGATTTGAGCTGCCTTGAGGGAAGCCAAGTGACAGAGGTGAGAAGGGAGGGCATTCTAGGCACGGGGAACAGCCAGTGCAAAGGTCTGGAGATGAGAGATGAAATGTTTTGGGGGAAGTATCACAGGTTGGCCAAGAGTTCATGCTTAGTAGATATTTGCTGAATGAAACTTTAGAAATTGCAGACCAGGACATTTGGGCGCTGAGATTCCCCATGACCCAAGGATGGATTTGCTTGATAGAAGGCCCTTCCCATCTACAGACTTGCACATCTCAGAGAGATTTAAAATCAACTAATCAATAGCATTGCCTGAACCTTTCCCTTGTGCTCAGTTCTAAGCTGGGGGATTTGGAGGAGGCAGAAGGAGGAGAGAGTCCCTGTTCCCTTTGTAGTCTAGGAGATTCCTCTAATGCAATGAAAACAATGAACATTTAATGAGGAGACGGCCTCTTTGAGGCTCCTGAGAGAAGGGGGTTATAGCAGAGGGTCTTGCTCCCAGATCTCAGATCTATCACTCACTCTTTATTTTGACCTTCAACATACAGCCTCCCTTCTCTGGATCTCCGTTTTCCCTTCTGTAAAATGGGCAGAATCCTACTCATTCCACCAAACTTATAGGGAGAGCACTTGGTAAATCTTGCTTTTTATTATTCTCTTTCTGACAAATTGGAGGACCGTGCTCCCCTTGTTTCTTTTAGATCCATGCAGGAATTATACAGCCTTTGTCCTTAGCTGTCCTGAGTTAGGCTTCCTTCGAGTAATTGGCCAGGACTCTTTTTTCCCCTTATCTCTTTCACTGGCCTCCTCCCAGGGAAGAGTTTTATTACCCACGCCTGGTGTGAGGCCACAGCGAGGCTGTCTCTTCATTAACCCTCTGATGATCACCTGTGCAGGGCTTATGTATGGACTCATCCCCTGCTGCGTAGGACCTTGGAATCCCAGTGAAGGAAGCACCTTTCAGGGTTCTGGAGCCCTACGCTCAGGGGAGACTGTAGGCAGAAACCTTCAGCAAAGGCTTGGGAGGCTGAGAGCCACCAAGATCGTGTGGATAACTCCTGATGGTCCCTGGGCATTTTATTGTTTCCAAAGTCTTTGCATAGCTATTGCCTCATCTGATCAAAGTCATAGAACAGAAGAACTAGAAAGAAAACCAAGGACTAAAAGGGACATAGCATGTTAGAATGCAGAATGGCATAGGCAGGAGTCTTAGAAATCAAATCCAAGTCTATGTTTATTTTTTAAAATAAGTTTTATGGGCATGGGGCAGCTGGGTAGCCCAGTGAATTGAGAGCCAGACCAGGAGATGGGAGGTCCTGGGTTCAAATATGATCTCAGAATACTTCCTAGCTTGTGACCCTGGGCAAGTCACTTAACCTCCATTGCCTAGCCCTTACTGCTCTTCTGCCATGAAGCCAGTATATAGTATTGATTCTAAGATGGAAGATTCTAGGATGGTTTTAGAATTTAAAAAAAAAAAGCTTTATTGATGCTTTTTTGTTTTTCAGTCAGTTGTTTCTGGATATTCTCTATGCACTACTCCCAGAAATGAACCATCCATTGTAAGAAAGAAAATAATAATAATATCTAGAATTTATGTAGAGCTTTAAAGCCTGCAAAGTGCTTTAAAAGTGATAATACTTTTACAAGATTCTTACAAGAAGATTATAAAGTAAGTGCTTTTATTATACCCATTTTACAGATGACAAAATTGAGACTGAGAAGTGAAGTGACTTTCCCAGAGTCACACAGTTAGAAAATGTCTGAGCCTGGATTTGAATTCAGCCTGCCTCCAGAACTGGCACTGTGCCACCTAGCTGCCCGCTCAGGGCAGTATGGAGAATGGCTATAGCTTCTGCCTCAGGGTCTGAGGCAAGTTTTGAACTCAGGTCTTTCTGACCCTATATCCAGTGTTCTATCAGCCACCTCACTGCTACAAAAATAGCCTCTATAGGAATTCTGTCCTACCTCTTAGCAAAGGTCAGAACCAACTCCATCAAAGTGGGACAGGGAAAGACAAGAGAGGAAATGATCAGCCCATATTGGCACAATTCTGGATCTATAGGAGGAAATTAACATGTTTGTTGACCACTGATTTATTGAACCATGGAGTAAGCCAAGGAGCTTCAAGTCCTGTGGTCTTCGGACCCCAGCAGATCCTTAACAGGAAGAAAGAGTCCAAGTTGGTCCTAAGAGAAGCTGCTCCCAAGACTTGGGGCATTCTTACACCCAACTTCCTCTTGGACCTCTTGGTGCATCTTCACTCCATTCTCAATGGCCACTTTAGAGTTTTTATATGGAGGGGCCCACGGGCTTACTCAAACTTGCCTAATTGGCTTCGGGGTCACCAGCAGGGAGGTGCTAATCAGACAGGAAACCAAGAGGTTCTACCTTGGAAGGTTCTAGCTTGAGAAGTTTCCAAATGTGAGAAGCTATAGAAGAGGGAGAAAGAAGGAAACAGAATATTCAACAAGAGAGAGGAAGTATAGCTAAGTCATAGGTGGTTGGTTGGACCAAAATCCAAACCTGAACTGGGTCTGTACGTGGACCATTGTCCAGCAACACCTAAAGAAAAGTATAGGGCAGTTAGGGACAACCCAACAGGACTGGGCACACGGGCCCAGATTCAGAAAAGGCAATAGAGCTGGACACACAGGCTCTGCAAGGTTAAACTTAATATTAAAAGAGCCTAAATAGGACAGGAGGTAAATCTCACCTTTCAGCAAGAGTTTCAATTGAAGCAATGCTTCTAGGGTGGTGGGTCCAAGGCTGTACCCCACCTTTCTTCACTGGTGGCATGAAAGGAATGACAAAAAATTTTAAAGAAGAATTAGAGATTATCTTTTGGGAGAATTGTGCTTATACTTCTCTCCCATGCCCCTGCTCATCCAAAAGAGCAGAGCATCCACATTAGAAAAAGCCTGGGGTAGTAGAGAGAGGCTATAGTTAAATGGAACAGTCTAAAGAATACTTGGACTAGATTCAGGAAGACCCGAGTTCAAATCCCACCTCAGACACTTGCTGTAAGTTTTCTCATTTGTAAAATGAGAGTGATAACAACAGAACCTTCTTCACAGGGTTGTTAGGAGGTTCAAGGAAGACACATGTAAAAAGCATTGTAAGCCTTCAAGTGCTACATAAAATTTAGCTGTTATTACTCTTATTGTCTCCCTTAAGGGAATACCCCATCACTGACATACCTCAGTCATTGACTTCCTCTGCGGAAGCTTCTTCTTAAATTTACTTGGGGTCTGCTGGCTGCTCTCTTAGAACAAAGGTTAAGATATGAGGACCACAGAATCCTTCTAATAAATGTTTGTTGATTGATTGAGACTAAAAGGACTTCCCAGAGGAATTATATGAGCCAGTCATTGTTGAAAGCAATTGGCTAGTGGCAGAGAGATAGTGGATAGAGCTCCAAGCCTAGAGTCTGAAAGACCTGGATTCAAATCTGGCCTCAGATACTTTCTAGCTGTGCGATGCTGGACAAGGACCTTTTGCCTAGCACTTGCCACTCTTCTATCTTAGAATTGATACAAAGACAGAAGGTAAGGGTTAAGAAAAGGAAAAAAAACAGAAAGCAACTGACCTGTTCATTCGGCCTGCTGTGAATTTACTGTAGACAGTCAAGTGGGCACTGAGGGAAAGGAAGAAAGAAAACCAGGTTGAGTTCCATCTAAAAAATGACCCCTGCAGAGCTGTAAAGGAATGTAACTAGAGTCCACAACTTTTTTTTCCTCACTATTTCCATATTGGTTTCCTTTGTCATTCTATGTATTTTATTTTATACATTTTAAAAACAGGACTCTTAGAAGAGGTCCAAAGATTTTACCACATTTCCAAAGAGGCCTATATTCCACAAAAAAGGGAAAGACCCCCCCCCCCCCAGGGTAGAGAAATCCAACCCAGGAGCCTCAGGCAGGATGGGCTACAGGCCAAGGTAGAAGGATTAGAAGGAACCCTGGATAGTCGGATAGTCTTGTGAGAGGTGGCCGCCAGGTCTTCGTGCATCACTGAGCCAAGCTGTTGCTGGGATTCCTGGCTCCATCTTCATACCCTACTGGAGAGCTACTGTTGGGGCAGGGCAGCTTAGGTATTTATAGGGAAAGAGGAGGTTCTTCCCTGGGCACAGCTGATTGGCTTCCTGATGTTATAGGCAAGGAGGCTGCCAATCACCTAGGAAACTGGAACTTTCTAGGTTGAAAGGTGCCCCACAAAAACAATTTCCAGGTTCTAAAATGTCTAGAGAAAGGATAGGAGAGAGGAACTGCCAGACAGAAGAAACAGGTATGGTTAAGGCCGCAGGCAACCTGTTAGACTGAATAAGAATAGACCTGAGCCAAAACTACAACAAAAAACTCAAAACACACCTTAGAAATAAGACAGAGGCCACACCTGTGATTTCACTGGTGTAAGGAACTCCCTTTACCAATAAGGGTCAATTCTTTCTCTGCAATTCATAGCCTTTGGGAATTGTCTAGAGTAGTGGGCAAGTTAGTGATTTGCCCATGATCATAGAGACAGTATATGTTAGAGGTAGGCTTCAACCTAGGTTTTGTTGGCTTGGAGGTCTGTCTCTCTCTCCACCAAGCTTCCTCCTAATGGGTAGTTTTCTCACCAGGATGTTCTTTAACCAATGGAATCACAGGTCCAGCTCTATCTCTTTCCTATTCCTAACCACAGTAAGAGAAACCATCTGGGCCTCATTGCTGACTACATCTGTCTCTAGAATACATTGGAAATATCTGTGTTTTAGACCCTAACATATATTGACCTCAGAAAATCTATAGAATCTCAAAGCTGGAAGGGACTTCAGAGAACATCTAATTACGTCTCTACCCAGGGGATGTAGTTTTTCTATAGCCTTCCTAAAAAAGGGGGGGGGCATATTTAACCTATACTTGACTTTTTCAGTGATGGGGATCTCACTACTGGCAGAGAATTAAAATATTATGCATATATATATTCAAGTTATATAACATTTAGTAAGCATCTACTGTGTCCAAAACACTCTGCTTAATATGTGTGTGTGTGGGGGGGGGCAAGGGGATAAGGGGGAAAATACCAAACATAATCTCCATTATTGAATTTACAGTCAAGTAGAAACACAAGATATTAATGCAGACAACCAGAATACATAATATTACATGGTAAGTATAAATAGAAGAATGGAAATAAAAATCTTTATGGGGTTCCCTGGGAAAAAAGGTCAACTTATTTTATTCTCTAACCATTTCTTCTTGTCTCCTTGATTTCCTTTCCAACTTAAGACTAATTGTGGAGGACGGGTGAGTATGTACCCAGTGGTCCTCCATTTGAATCATTTTCATCCACCTCTGAATTCACCCATTTCTCATTGCCTAGCTCTGTGTACCTCGCCATTCTCTTCATTCTGATGCTTTATGCCTTGGCTTTTCACCATTCCCTCTGTGGCATGGTTACTCTCCTTCTGTTGTGTCTATTTTCTTGGGAGAGAAATCTTGGCTGAATGCATCTCCTTTACCTCTGAATATGGGCAGTATATGAGAGGAGAGTATGTAAAGCAATAATAACATCACTAAATCCTTTATTAAGGATTGGATGAAACATCTTCCACATTGCCACCTTGTGAGGTAGATTGGTTCAATTAAGTCAGTTACCCACATTTGACAGATGGGGTATTGAAGGTTTGAACAGTGAATGACATAAATGTTAGGGATAGGTTTCTAAAATCCAAGTTTTCTTAGTAAATGTACTGTCAATATACTATAGACCACCTGTCCAGAAGGGGAGAAAAGATAATGAATTTTAGAAATAGATTATATAACCTAACTAGGAGGCATTCTCTACTTAGAACAGAGAAATTCAATTTTCTTCATAGCTATGACTTGAAGTCCCATACTCTTGCCAGTATGCTATTCTAAAGTCAGAATTTGAAGGGATACTTAAAATATAAAATAAGAAAGTAGAAAGGAATTTAGAGATTGAGTATAACCCTCTCTTTTTTTAAAACCTTACCTTCTGTCTTAGAATTGATGAGTTCCAAGGCAGAAGAGCAGTAAGGGCTCGGCAATTGGGGTTAAGTGACTTGTCCAGGGTAACACAACTAGGAAGCATCTGAGACCAGATTTGAACACCAGACCTCCCATCATCAGACTTGGCTCTCTATCCACTGAATTACCTAGCTGTATCCCCCTTTTTTACCCTCACATTTTACAGAGAAAGAAACTGAGGTTTAGAGGAGGGAAGCAACTTATCCTATGGCATACTCATTGTGTGAGTCAGGGGGCAAAGCCAAGGTTAAAAAAGTTTAAATTTCTTTCTGTCGAACTAGGATTGCCTTTTCTGAACAACGTCCATCCAGGTCAGTTCAGGACTCTGTCCCAGTTCTAATTACCTAGAGTTTAGTTGGCAAAAAATGGCAAAGACCTTTTATTCTGAGAATGAAAGCATTTAGCACATTTCCTAGCACACAGTAGATCCTTAATAAATGCTTGTTGACTGACATGGGGTCATGAGACCATGCCATGTCAGATAACTGAGGGCACCATTACTTGTCTGGGGAGGGAGCATGCCTAGGATGCCTATGAGAAGACTGGGAGTATCCTAGAATGCCTGAAACTTTTGCAGGTTGAGATTAGCTACAGAGTTCTAGTGTCCTACTGTACAGGCCTGGGAGTCATCCTCTGGTCTTTTACTACTCCCCAGGACTCCTTGCAGTCCATTACAAATGACCCCTTATATGTAGCCTTTCCTGAACTTGAGGCAAAGATGCTTAGGAGGGGCCTACAGATAAACTGAATAGGGAGAATATATCAAGATGTACAAAGATTCCTCCCATAAAAGCAATGGGATACCTAGTAAGTAGAGGTGAGGGGATGGGGCAACCAATTCCATGTTGGATGCTTTTGAATGCTGGCACATTCTTTTCTTACACCTAACCAAAATCTCTACCTCCTTTAGTACTAATTCTGCCTTTGAGAACCATAGACATCTGTTTCTTCTTTTGTTATTTTAGGAAAAATAATATGTTCCCCATGAGTCTTTTCTTCTCTAAGCTACAACCCTTAGAGTTTCGCATATTCCTCACATGATCTTGCCTTCAGGTCTCTCTCCAGTCTGGTATTCCTCCTATAGATGTGCCCTAGCTAATCTATCTGTACTCCTAAATTGTAGAGCTAAGAAATGGACATAGTCTTTCCAAGTATAAACTGACCAGTTGGGAGAACTGAGCCAGAGGGTCAAGATGAGTTTCCCCTTAAGCAGGGGATGAGGTATTGGGGCAAAATGTTCAGGACTTACTATTCCTCTCCACTCTACACCCATCCCAGATTTCTCTTCCCTTCCCTCTATCCCCAGTAGTCCAATATTTGTACTGCCCACAGGCACCATGTTTGTATCTCCTCAGACATATACTGGGTCCATCTTGGTGGCTGTAAACCCCTACCAGCTCCTCCCCATCTATTCACCAGAGCATATACGCCAGTACACCAACAAAAAGATTGGAGAGATGCCACCACACATCTTTGCCATTGCTGATAATTGCTACTTCAACATGAAACGGAACAGCCGAGACCAATGCTGCATCATCAGGTGGGCCTGAGGCACAAGAAAGGAAGGAAGGAAACAGAGTCATAAAACTATGGAATGTTAAAACTGGATGGGCCGTGGGGATTTGTAACATAGAATTTCCAAATGGATAGGTTCCTTAGAACATAGAACTTTAAAATTGGACAGACTTAGAACGTAAATTGTTGGAGTTGAAGAGACCTAAAGGTCAAGTAGTACGACACCTAATTTTACAAAAAGGGAAAACTAGGGAAAAAGAGAGGCAAAGAAGTTTGTCTAAAACCCAGGAGTAGGTTGGTAAATGTTTAACAACGCTCTAAAAGAAAAATACGGAGTATTG
The DNA here is from genome assembly GCF_016433145.1 of Gracilinanus agilis. Lineage (NCBI taxonomy): Eukaryota > Metazoa > Chordata > Mammalia > Didelphimorphia > Didelphidae > Gracilinanus > Gracilinanus agilis. The sequence goes on from NC_058132.1 coordinate 100,086,395, forward strand.
GTTCCAAGATAGAAGAGGTTAGATTATGGGGGCTGATTTGCCCAAAGTCACGCAGCTAGGAAGTATCTGAGATCAGGTTTGAACCCAGGACCTTCCATCTCAGGCCTGGTGCTCTATCCACTGAGCCACCTAGCTGCCTCTATTCAACATGCTTTTAAGTTTAATCTGCATTATTTTAACATTTTCTCCATTACTTTCTTAAATCTAGAGTCAATCAACAAAACAATGTCAAGCTCTGATTTGCAGCATTTTCCAATTTCAGAGGCATAAATGCTCATATCAAAGATTTAATAATTAGATCTCTTGAGCCCTGATGAACTGGCTTCAGCACACTACTGCCGATGTCACACAACTAGCTATTGGTAGAGTTGAACTAGAACCTACTCCAGTTAGGTGGGGACAAGGGATAGCCTTGGCAATTCAATTCACTCACATTAGTTCTAGCATCTAAAAGAGGATTCATTAATTCATTCATTCAACATTTATTAAGTATCTACTATTTGCTAAGCCTTTTGCTTCAATCAGAGAAAAGGTTCCTGCCCTCAGAGCAACTTATAATCTACTATTGGACATAAGACAGGGAAACAAATAATAACTATGGTATTAGAGGATAATAAAAGTGTTAGAAATATATAGAGATATACAACAGTACTAGGAGATCAGATGAGGGAAAGATATGCCGGCTAGGGAGGAATCAGGAAGTGCCCATCCTGATCCTCAGAAATGAGTTGACCTTTGACTCTGACTTGGGGCTTTGAAAGACAAGAGAGGATGTCAACAGGTGGGAAATGAAAGGAGGAAGAGGGAGAGAGATAGAGAAAGGCAGAAAGACAGAGATAGAGAGACAGAAGATGCAGGATAGAGAAGATAGAATGAGTAGAGTAGTGAACAGACTGTTGTCTTTAACTTTCCCAACAGAAAAGAAACTAGGAGATAAGACCCCAAAATAATGATAAGCAAAAGATGAGTAAAATGTGATTCAAATGATGCTGACAGCATTGGCATCAAGAACTGCCTATCACGTTTATTTAGTACTTTCCGGTTCACAAAGGTGTTTACATCTGCTAAGACATTTGGTCCTTTCAGAATCCCTGTAAGGCAGGTAATATAAGTATTTTTACATCCCTCATTTTATAAATGAGGACATTAAGGCACCAAGTCCTAAAATAATAGAAGCCCTGGGATTGTAAAATTATGACAAGAATGAACCACAGAAATTTTCTTCTAATCCTCAAATGAGCAGAACCTTCCCCAACCAATTTAGAAGAGCTAATTTTAGGACAAGTAAGAATTCAGTTCCACAATTACATATTGCTTTTATGCCTTCATGCCAAGTCTGTAGGCATAAAACTGCTGGAGGTCAAATCTGGTACAAGATACTAACAGGGACACAGAGAAATAACACAATGCCCACAATGGAAAGATCCCTGGAACTGAAGTCAAAGGACACAGGTTTGACCTTCTCAAGGTCACAGAGGGAATAAATGTCAGGTGAGATCTGAACCCAGGACTTTGGACTAAAAATCTACTACTATTTTTCACTAGATGATACTGTCTGTAGGTTACACTATGATTTTATGAGTCAAACATTCTATGACTGTAATGCTAGGATACCATGACTATGACACTGATTTTTAAACTGTCATTTTAATTCTAAGATTTTGTCAGTAATTCATTGAGTCTAATATCTAAGATTTAATTATTCTATAATTCTATAATTATGTTTTTAAATCCTAAAAATCCTCTGGTTCTATAATTCTGCTACAGAGCCATCGATTCTAAATTCTAAGATTCCATAATTCTATGATTTTGTGACTATTCTGGGATTTTGAAGGTAGGATTCTATCACCAAAATAATTCTAATTCTATTATTGTTTTATTACATAATTGTGTATTATGTAAGTAATATAAGAAGATATAATAATAGAATAAATATTTGGTTATATAATTATGATATTAATATATTATTATTTGATTATATGATTCTATAATAATGTGAGAATTCTATAATTTTGGAATTAGATGGTTCTAATTTTGTGATTTCAAGATTCTATTACTAATTTATTTTAAGATTTAACAAATAAACAATTTTGACTATTATAGATATAAATAGTAAATAGATATTCTATTATTATAATATCTATAATAATGATATTATAGATATAAATAGTAAATAAGTCAACTCTTGAAAAATGTATGCATGACACACTTTTAGGAAGGAAGGAAACCAATGTTTTCTTAAATATCTACTATGTATCAGTCACTGTGCTAAGTACAAATATCATTTCATCTGATCCTCACAACCATCCTGGGAGGTAGGTGCTATTGTTGCCCTCATTATACAAATGGGGCAACTGAGGTAAAAAGAGGCTAAGCGACTTGTTCANTAGATATTATATTATAGATATAAATAGTAAATAAGTCAACTCTTGAAAAATGTATGCATGACACACTTTTAGGAAGGAAGGAAACCGATGTTTTCTTAAATATCTACTATGTATCAGTCACTGTGCTAAGCACAAATATCATTTCATCTGATCCTCACAACCATCCTGGGAGGTAGGTGCTATTGTTGCCCTCATTATACAAATGGGGCAACTGAGGTAGAAAGAGGCTAAGCGACTTGTTCAGAATCATATGGTTAAGAATCTGTGGTCTGATTTGAACTCAGGTCTTCCTAACTGCAAGCCTAGCACTTTATTCTTTAAGCCACCTAGCTACCGCTTTTAAGTCTAATCCGCATTAACATTTTTCAATCACTTTCTTAAGTCTGGATAATAAAAGAAAATAATCAAGCCGTCATTTGTAGTGTTTGCTGATTTCTGAGGTGCTAGTGCTCACTCAGAAAAATTAACAATCTACTCTTGTAAAACATTCAGAGTTGGCTTCAGCACGTCCCTGATTATAGGATCCTAAGACCATGATTCTCTTACTCTATACTTTTAAGAATCTATAACTATGATTCTAAGATTCTATGACTAATTTTAGAAATCTAAGACTGTGGCACTACAGTGATGTGCCTGCATGTGTCTAGAATTTTGGAACCCTATATTTATGATTCTATAATGATGGTCTAGGAACTTACAAATGTAATTCTAGAATTCTATGATTATAAAAATCAGTAACTATAATAATTTTATGTTTTTAAAATTCTATAACTCTTCATCTCAGATTCTAAAATTACAGGATATAGACTTTTCTGATTCTATAAGACAACCATGATTCTTTTACTATGTTTTTAAAGTCCTATATCTATCATTCTAAAGAGCCTAGAACTGTGATAGAATCATTCAAAAATTTAGTAACTTTGTTCTGGGCTTGCTAGGACTCTTGAATCTATTGTTCCAAGAATTTTTGACTATGATTCTTGGGAACTTGGATTTTATGACTACGAGTCTAGGGTTCTATGATGTTTCGATTCTGTCATTTTCTGTGATATGCGCATCTGGGATTGCATGAACATCACCTCACATTTGTTGCATTCTTTTTTTATTAGTGGTGAGTCTGGGGCTGGAAAGACAGAAAGCACCAAGCTGATCCTTCAGTTTCTGGCAGCCATCAGTGGGCAGCATTCCTGGATTGAGCAGCAAGTGTTGGAAGCCAATCCCATCCTGGAAGGTAGGCTGGGCTCCAGAGATCTCCCTAAGAGAGGACAGAAAAGGGGAGGAGAAGTCCTATGGAGTCTTTAGAGTTTATGGGCTAAGGATGATGAGAAGGAGGATGTGATCTAACAGTAGCATCAAGGGTGACTTGGAAAGCCAAAGATTGAATATAGGAAATATTTGGAAGGTTCTGGATTTTCGCATCAACATTGATTTCCAGGGTGCCACCCCCTCCGTCACCAGCATGTTATTCCCGGCACTTAGCAAGGGATAGGCAAAAAGAGGTTACTGCTGGAACTGAAGTTCTGAGGAGCATTGTCATAGAATAGAAAGAAAACTGACGAATGGTCAGTGGCCCCAGTCTAGTAACTTCTTTCTTCTGCTTACTAGCTGTGTGACATTGGACTAGTCATTTCATATTTTGGGGCAATAATATCTACCTCTAGAAAAAGGGATTTAGTGATTGCAAAGGTCCCTTCCAGTTCAAATAGTCTATGTGTAAACCAGTGTTAACGGAGGGATAGAAGTTACTTGGAAAGACTGAGGGACTTATAAGAAAAAAAACTAGCCACATTCAGAGGAAGAATTGTGAGAGGAGAAACACAAAAGAAAAACAACTGCTTGATCACGTGGGCTGACGGGAATATTATTGGGGAGGTAAACACTAAACAATAACTCTAGTTCAACTATCAATAATATGGAATTAGGTCATAATCAAGGATAAATGTAAAACCCAGTGGAATTATGCATCGGCTAAGGGGGATTAGCGGGGTTTGGGGGAGAGGGAAAGAACATGAAACATGTAACTACAGGAAAATATTAAAAAGAAAAATGAAAAGAAAAGAAAACTAGCTAAAAAAAAAGAAGTTACTTAGAAACTAGACTTTGACTGAATCTTTAAGACATCCAATTAATTAGTATTTCTGGAGCTAATACTGAATTGTCCACCCCTGTTTCAGTCACTATGCATGACAAGAGAAGGTAAAGAGGTAGCCTCTTCCCTCAAGAGATTTATTGCTAAGTTAAGAAGGCAAGATTTCTCTCCAGGAAATAGCCAGGGAAGAGTATAAAGCAGTGTAGAATGAATATTATATTGTACATTCCTAAGGAATGTAGAAATCAGAGAAAGGGCTTGGGCTTGGTGGGGATGGTCTAAGAAGGCTTGCTAGAGGAGTTGGTCTTGAGTTAAACTTTGTGGGACAGGGAGGCTTTGGAGAGGCTAGTATAGGCCCAACAAGACGTTGAACTGTAGCAATAATAGGTCACGTTAAAGAGAACAAATGCATATGGAAGAAAAGAGAAAGCTTCGTGGAGGAAAAGACACCTGAGCTGGATCTGGAAAGGTCTCAGAAGGCAGAGAGATGGAGGAGACATTTTAATAGGAGAAAAAAAGGGGAGGAAGGAAGAGAGAAGGCCAGTTTGAGGAGCAGAGAATCACATCTGTGTGTTTGGGTTCATCTGCCATTCCCAGGGAAGGCTACCACTGTAGCTAGCCTTCCTGTGAGCCTCCACTTTCTAGCTCTCTCCTTCCAAGCCCTCTTGTTCACACCATCCAGCCAAGCTTCCCAAAGTGCCATTCTTGGTTTGGGGCAGCTGGGTGGCTCAGTAGATAGAGAGCCTAACCTGGAGATGAGAAGTCTTGGGTTCAAATCTGACTTCCTTGCCGTGTAACCCTGGGCAAGTCACTTAACCCCCATTGCCTATGCCTCGAAACTGGATACTTAGTATTAATTCTAAGATAGGAGGTAAGAGGTTTTTTTAAAAAAAGAAAAAAAAGAAAAAGATGGCTCATTGAGAGGGAACAGGAGCCATGTCCAGGGTGGGGCAGGGGTAGATGTCTATGTATGAGTATGGGAGGATGCTACAACCTAGTGTTCAAAGTTTAAGGGAAATTCTAGCCAGGACTCCAGGCCTGGCACAGGGCCTCATGGTTGTGGTTAGCCTGGAAAAGGGTCTCTCCAAAGCGACATTGGCCTCAGTTGTATCTGGGGGTGCGGGTGGGGTTCTTGGGGGTCTCTCTGCAGCTTTTGGGAATGCAAAGACTATCCGCAATGACAACTCCAGCCGATTTGGGAAGTACATCGACATCCACTTTAACAAGCGAGGAGCCATCGAGGGGGCCAAGATTGAGCAGTACCTGTTGGAGAAGTCGCGAGTCTGCAGACAGGTGGGGCTGGGGTTAGACTCTAGGGCTAGGCTGGACATTTGGGGGCCCCTGTAAGGTGAGGTCAGGGACCCTTAGGGTCACTTATCTGTGAGTCAAGCCTTCCTATACATTTCAGCTAAAGTCCCACCTTTTTATAAATCATATCTACAGGGCAGCAAGGTTGCTCAGTGGATAGAGCACCAGGCCCAGAGACAGGAGGTCCTGGGTTCTAATATGGCCTATCATAGCTGTTTGACCCTGGGCAAGTCACTTAACCCCTACTACCTAGCCCTTACTGTTCTTTTACCTTGGAACCAATACACAGTATTGTGTATTGTATATTGTGTATTGATTCTAAGACAGGAGGGAAGGGCTTAAAAAAAAAAGAGCCTTCTCTTTAATCTTAGTAGCTTCCTTCTGTTTATTATTTTTAATTCATTGTGTATATAGCTTAGAGGAACATGGTTGTTTGCATGTTGTCTTCCCTGTGAGCACTTTGAAAACTGATAATTTTTTTTTACTTTATATTTCCAATGGTTAGTACAGTGCTTTAGTGGCACACAGTAGGTGCTTAATAAATGCTAGTTGACTAAGTCTATGCCTGATGGACTTTAAAGAGGTAAGGGGGCTTGAAAACCCAGCAAAGACATCTCCTCCTGTTACACTGCCTGTTATACCTTGAATCCTGGCACTAGAGCCAAACCTTCTGGTTAAAGTGCCTTCATTCTTCACTGTCATTATTAATATTATAAATATTACTACTAATAACTAATAATAAAGCCTACCATTTCTAAAGCACATGAAGGTTCACAAAGTGCTCTTTACAACTATTCTGTGAAATAATACAAATATTATCTCCATTTAAAGATGAGGAAACTGAGGCTTAGAGGGGTAAGGCTTTCCCAGGGTCACATAGCTAGTAGGAGTAATTAAAGCTGAATCTTCTGACTTTTTTTCATTACCTGAGCTGAAGTCCCTTGATCAAAGACATTCAGTTCCCTGGAAAGGGAGAAATCATAGCAGAAATGGGCAGAGGCAGCATCATTGACTGGCAGCATGTGCCAGGGGAAGGCAGTAAACGAGGTGCCAGAGGACTTGGATTTAAGTAATCCAATTCTCACTTACTAGTAATTCTCACTTACTAGCTGAGAAATAGGTCCATTTGCTTCTCAGAGCTGATGCTCCCTTCTTGGTAAGATGGGGGCTCTCTTCACAGGGGTGTTGGTAGGATCAGATGGGAAAATGGGTGTGGAGCACTTTGCAACAAGAAAATACTATGTAACTATGAACATTTATGGTTATAATTTAACTGGAGACTTTGGTTAGTCGATAAACATTGGTATTTTTAAACCCTTACCATCTAAATTAGAATGGATACTAAGTATTGGTTCCAACACTAGTAAGGGCCAGGCAGTGGGGGTTAGATGACTTTCCCAGGGTCACAAAGCTAGGAAATGTCTGTGGCTAGATTTGAACCCTGGTCCTTTCATCTCTAAGCCTGGCTCTCTCTTCATTGAGCCACCAAGTACCTACTTTTGTGTCAGGCACTATGTTAAGTACTAGTGATACAGAGAAAGGTAAAGGACAGCCTCTGCTCTTGAGGAACTCAAATAACAGGCAAGACAACTTGCAAATGGCTCTGTGCAGACAAGCTAAAAACAGGACAAATGGAGGACAATCTCAGAGGGAAGTTGTTATTGTTCAGTTGTTTCTGACTCTTCATGATCCCATTTGGGGTTTTCTTGGCAAAGACAATGGAGTGATTTACCATTTCCTTCTCTGGCTTATTTTTTTTTAATGGGGAAACAGAGGCAAATAGAGTTAAGTGACTTAAACAGAGTCACACAGCTATTAAGTGTCTGGGGTCAGATTTGAACTCAGGTCTTCTTGACTCCCATCCTGGTGCTCCATCTACTTTACCACCTAGCTGCCCTCAGAGGCTAGTGTCAGAGAGAAGACACTAGCATTAAGAGGGACTGAATAGAGCTTCCTGCTGAAGGTGGGCTTTTAGTTGGGACTAGATGGAAGCCTGGAAAGCTGGGAGGCAGAAATGGAAAATGAGAGTGTTCCAAGCATGAAAGACAGCCCGAGAGAATTCCCAGAGCTGGGAGAGGGCCTGCCTTTGTGTAGAGCAGTGGAAATAACCCCAGGCCAAGGTGTGGATGACCTGGGTTTGAATTCTGACTATTACTCACTGTTTTGACATTGAATAAGTCTCTCTGAACTTCAGACTCTTCTTCCAGAAAGAAAAAAAAAAAAACAGGCAGTTGAAATTGGATGACAACCAGCATCTCTTCTAGCTAAGGATTCCTTCACTCCTTCACCCTCTATCCTGGGGCCAGCCCTGCAAAGTAGGGCCTTATAGTCTTTGGTTTGTAGTTCTGGAGAAAGAACTTGGAGTTGGGAAACTGGACGCCTGGTCTTAAGTCCCAGCCCTGCCTCTAACTTGGTGGGTGAAGAAGCTCCTTTGCCAAAGGACTCGGGCTCCTTGCCAGGCTCTAGTCATAGCAGCAGGCAATTCAGGAAACAAGGGAATGGCTGTGCCCAGCAGGTAGACAGTATTTCTCTGGGGATTGCTCTCTGGATCTCCCTCCAATCTAAATAGGCTAGGTCCCAATGATGCTACTAAGCCATTTGGGGGCTGGCTCTTCTTCTGGGATCTCTGATGTTGTTCCTCATATCCTCATCACCCAGCCAGCCTCCCCATTGTTCCACCCACCGTGGGCACAGAGGGGGAGGAGAAAATGAGGACTTTCACACACAAAATCAGATCTCTTTCCAGTTATGATCAGAATTTAGGAGGCCCTCCCAAACCTGCCAGCTTTTGTTTCAGTCCCCTTGTTGTCTCCTCTCTCCTTGCCCCCTACTCCATTTCCCTTTCTGTCTCTCTCTTCCTATCTTTTCATCTATAATTCCTCTTTTTCTCTCCCAACTTCTCCTTCAGGCTCCAGATGAACGGAATTACCATGTTTTCTACTGTATGCTTGAAGGTATGACTGCGGACCAGAAGAGGAAATTGGGCCTGGGGCAAGCCACTGACTACAACTATCTGGCCATGGTAAGAGCTATATTTAAAAAAATATATTTTCCCATGGTTACATAGGAGATCCATGCATTTTAGGGGCAGAGGAAAGGAGATCTCAAGCAGGAAAATAATGGGGTAGGTTCAGTAGCAGAGCTCTGGTCTCTTCAGGGAAGAAACCTTACTTAACTCACTGGTAGGTGGCACACTAAGGCTGCTTCCTGGAGAGATAAATCACTGAAAATGGAGTCAGGAAGACTTGATTTCAAATCTAATTTCAGGCACTTCCTAGTTGCATGATTTAGGGCTAATCTTATCAGTGCACATATGTATATGCACACATGGATCCACACAATCTACATACCCACACTCACACCCACACAGGCACACCATTTGCCTCTTTAGCCACTTCCATAAAGTTATGGATTAAGACATCAGTAAAACACCAAGGGCCCCAGGTCAACAGGATTCTGCCAAGCTCTACACCTTTTCCTTCTCTTTCTTTTCCCACAACAGAAATAGTTCAGTCATACCAGGGTTGTATGATCTTGTCTTGGAGACCATAGAAGGAAAACCAGCAATACAAATTGCTCCCCATGGCTTAAATGTGCCAGCCAACGATAATTTTGCTACTGACAAACTTGTCTGTGCCATCAGCCCAGCTCCTTTTTGGCTCAGGTCTCAGCTGCACTGCCTTTCCTGTTGTGCTAACAGAAGTTAAGAGAAGCTGAATATACAACTTCTCTTAGTTGGTGAAACACTTACAGGGCCAATTTAGTATAAAGGATTTACCCTCTCCTGTGCCAGCCTTCCATCAGCCTAATTTAGTTCATCTAACATAATTTGTATGTCCATCTGACTCTTTGTAAACCATAGCTTTCTGCCCATGGGGTTTTCTTGGCAAAGATACAGGAATGATTTACTATTTCCTTCTCTAGTAGATTAACACAAACAGAGGTTAAGTGACTTGCCAAAGGTCACAACTTTTGTGAGTGTCAAAGGCAGGATTTGAACTCTGTTCTTCCTAACTCTAGGTCCAGAGCTTTATCCACTGAACCACCTAGCTGCCTCTATGTCCATATATAAATATACAGACACAATTCATTCATTCATTCAACAACCATTAAGCACCTCCTATATACAAAGTTCTCTCTTCCCTATTACTTTATATGTGTGCAAAGGCACACAGAAATCTGGCCAAATATATTTACTGGCCATGTGACCCTGAGCAAGTCACTTTACCCTGTTTCCTCATCTATAAAATGAACTAGAGAAGAAAATTGCAAACCACTCCAGTATATTTGCCCAAAAAAACCCAAATAGGGTCATGAAGAGTCAGACATGACTGAAAAACAACTGAAGATAAGTGGTTGTTGTCTTAAATGTTTATTCTGTAAGGAGTGAAGCGGTAAGCATTTCTGAATCCAAGTTATCAAACATGACTTTAAAAATTGAGATTGGAAAAAAACAAGTTATTCTCATTGCCCTCTGAGCATTTTAGGGATTAGAAATGGGGGTCAGCAGGGCTAAACCTGGAGTAAAGGGTCTGATGATTTTCATCTGAGTCATGGTATAGAGACACCCAACATTCAGGGGGTGGCATCCTTTTGCCCCTGGTTGGATCTCCTGAGCCCTAGTCTCATCCTGTGTGTCCGCAGGGCAACTGTACTACCTGTGATGGCCGAGACGACAGCAAGGAATACGCCAATATCCGCTCCGCCATGAAAGTGCTAATGTTCACTGACACAGAGAATTGGGAAATCTCCAAGCTCCTAGCTTCTATTTTGCACATGGGCAATCTCAAATATGAAGGTAAAGGTCAAAGGGATCTGGGTACAAGGTTAGATTCTATACCACTTGACTTGCTGTGTGACCTTGAGCAAGTCACTTGCTTCCTCTGGCTTTCCAGTCTCCTCTTCTGAAAAATGAGAGGATAGAATGAAATAACCCCTAAGGCCTCCCTTGGCTCTAAAATTCTATTTTTTATTTATTTAACTCCCCTTTCTAGTTCTGGTAGTCTAGGTTCTAACAATCTCTTTCTATGCCTACATTCTGTGTTCTGAGGTGTTGTTTTTTTTCCTGACTCTGATATCCTTTCTATGGTCCCTTCCATTTCTAACATTTTATGACTCTGTGATTATTATTCACCATCAAAGGTGCCCTGAAAAAGACTGTAATCTCATAGTGAGATATGAAAATCATCCAACATATCCTTCATCCTCTGTCTTAGGGTCACAGAACCAATTGTTAGAGCTTCATTTTTCTGGAGAAATCCTCTAAAATCCAACTATTTATAGGAGACAGAATTCATTTAGCCAATTCTCAACACAATATAGGTGACTCAGCTGTCATTTTCCTATGGACAGAAGGACCTCAAGGCCAGTTCAAGGCCAGAAGCTCTTGTTGCGAGATCCTTCTTCAGGGGAGGTTTCAGAAGGATGTATGTAGCGTGCATACCTTTGAGCCTGGGGGAACCTGCTTCCTCAATCTTTCTCCCAATTCAGTTCAAGTCAACAAACATTTTGAAGTAATTACTATTTTTTAAACCCTTTCCTTCCATCTTAGAATCAATGCTGCATATTGGTTCCAAGGCAGAAGAGTGGTAAGGGCTAGGCAATGGGGGTTAAGTGACTTGTCCAGAGTCATACAGCTGGGAAGTGTCTGAGGGCAGATTTGAATCGAGTACCTCCCGTCTGTAGGCCTGACTCCCAGTCCACTGAGTCACTTAGCCTGCCCTGGGGAAAGGGACTTAAAAAAACAACAACAACTTAACGCATGTGATATCTTGTTGATGGAGAAGGGAATATTACAAATTGATTTTAATAACCAAATGATACAATATTAAAATTAATTTTCCTCAGATCCAAGGGCAAAGTATAACATAGAGATGAAATGGCCAACTCTTGGGTCAAAATTTGGAGAGAGGAAAGTGAGGCCAGAACAGGGACCAGGAAACCAGGTAGGGGTGGCCAGACTGAAGGTCACAGTGACAGTAAAGACAGTGTGATGGAAGAAGAGGAGGTTATGATCAGAGAAGGGCACTTCTGTGTCCAGGATCTTGGAGTGTGGTTATGGCAGACGGTAGAGTATGCTATTCCAGCCCCTTCTTTCACCTTTCTCACAAGCCCAACCAGGCTGGAGCTTGAAGAGATCTTTGTTCCCAGAGGTTTCAAGCACCAGGTACACCCTCTGGACATGCAACTGCATCATCTCTGTCCCTACAACCATTCAATTTAATGGTGGGAATTTAATGGCATATAGGGCAAAAGAATACCGGATTTCACATCAAAGGATTTGGATTTGAATCCCAAGCCTGCCACCTCTGTTATTTGGGAAAATCACAAAACCTATGTCGGCTTTGACTGGATCATCTTAGAAAGAGAAGGGTGGAGAGGTAACTAGGTAGCACAGTGGCTAGAGAGCCAGGCCTGGAGACAGGAGGTCCTGGGTTCAAATCTGCCATCAGACACTTTCTAGCTGTGTGACCTCCGGCAAGTCATTTAATCCCAACTGGTTAGCCCTTGCCACTCTTCTCTCTTAGAACTGATACTAAGACAGAAGGTAAGGTTAAAAAAAAAGAGGTGGGTGGGCTAGGTGACCTCTAAGGTCCCTAGTGGATATTTGAGGTAGGATTTGAATTCGCCTGAGGTCAAGTTTAGTGCTCTATCCATGGTGCTACTTCAGTGCCTTATGGTGCTTAAAATATTTTTCTAGGCGGAGGGGGTCAGGGGAGGGAGAAGATATGCTACATAAATAGATAAGTAGAAAACGAGGTAGAAAGTAGTTAGGACAAAGGAAAGCCCCAGAGAAATTACTCTAAGAAAATGTGGAGAAGGAAGGATATGTAGCACAAACGACTCTGTTGCCAGAACACCTGGATTCAAATCTCACATCTGAAACTACCTGTGTGACCTTAGACAAGTCACTGCACCAATGAAGGAGTTGGACCCAGTGGCCTCTAAAGCCCCTTCCAAAATGCACAATCTATGATCCTGTGATCATTTCAGGTGCCCCATGAGCAGAACCTTAAAGAACTTAAATAGTTTCTCTAATTCAATAGAGAAACACAGAGGGAAACTAGTCCAGGCATGGGGGAGATCTCCAGGAGTGCCCTCCTCCT
>NC_058132.1:100099684-100141014 GCF_016433145.1 Gracilinanus agilis
TCTCCTCCTCCTTCTCCTCCTCCTCCTCTTCCTCAGGGACTGATTACCTGTCCTTGTGCCCCTACAGCCAGAACATTTGAAAACCTGGATGCCTGTGAAGTTCTCTTCTCTACTTCCTTAGCAACAACTGCAACTCTACTTGAGGTAAATCTAGAAACTGATGTTCCTCATGGGTTCCGGGGTGGGGAGGGCAGGGGAAATATTTCTGTTGCTTTTGAGGGAACATTGGGTTGAGGAAAAAACTGATAAAAGGGGCCAAAAAAGGAAGAAAGAAAGATGAAGGCTGCTTTGGGTTAGTGAAACCAGCAACCAGCAAGCAACGTCAGAAACCTTTTTTGAAACTAATTCAGGCGGGACAGCTAGATGGCTCTGTGGGTTGTGAGTCAGGCTTAGAGACAAGAGGTCCTGGGTTCAAATCTAGAATTAGATGCTCTCCCTAACTGTGTGACTCTGGGCAAGTCACTTAATCCCCATTGCCTAGGCCTTCACTCTTCAGCCATGGAGCCAATACATAGTATTGATCTTTAATAATCTGATTTAATTAATTTAATTTTTAGGGTTAAAAAAACAAGAAAAGAAATTTTTGAAAAGAAACTAATACAGCTCTAAGTTTACACTTGCCTGGCACGGATATGACTTAGTTAAGATAGAATATGAAAGCTAAGCCAAGAAGCTGCTAACATTCATAGGAAATGGTATCATGGAGAATTCATTTGGTTGGGGGTTTAGTTTTATGAGATAATGAATTCCCCATTGCTGGAGGTCTTAAAAGAGAGGTTGGATGGATACTTGTTGAGGATGTTGGAGGTATTCATGTCCATGTGAGCTGGGATAAATAGTCGCTGTGGTCCCTCCTGCCTACAAGAGTCTATTATTCTACTGCTTTAGTCTCAATTTTTTTTCTTAAATATTTAGTGCATCCTTGGACAAAGAACTTCTCTCAGGGCCTCCTCTGTAAGGAGGAAGAAACTGAACTAAATGATCTCTACTGGTCCTTCTACAGCTAAAAATTAATTAATTTTTCAAATTTTTTCCTTCTCTGTCTTAAAAGGACCCAACTCAAAGTGTTCCATCTTCAAGGGTACCAACATTCTGGTCCCTGCAAAGCTTGATGGCCTTTCTCCATCCTTACCTTTTTAAATTTCTCTGAAGTATCTTATTCTATTGATTCCTGGCTCTTCCCAAATAACCTGTTCCTAGGCTTTCATGACATGGCTCTCTCCTGGTTTCCCTTCTCCCTGTCTGACCATTCCTTCTCAGTCTTTGTCGAAGGATCATCAACCTTGTCCTATATCTTGTGTGTAGGTATATTCCAAGGTTCTGCCCTAAAACCCTCTTCTCTGATTATTTCTCTTGGTGGCCTAGTGGATAGAGAACTGGGCCAAGAGTCAGGAAGACCTGAATTCAAATCCAGTCTCAAATACTTTAATTTCCTCAACTATAAAATAAGGGATAATAACAGCACTTACTTCCCCAGGTTGCTGTGAAAATCAAATGGGATATTTGTAAAGTAGTCAGAACAGTGCCTGGCACATAGTAGGTGCTATATAAATGGTGGCAATTTCTTTCCAAGTATGAGATAGAGTAGGCACCTAATGAGGTCCCCCTAGATCTAAGATTCTGTGATTGTGAATTTTGACATCATGCTTCCAGGTCCATCCTCCAGATCTGATGAACTGCCTTACCAGCCGGACCATCATCACAAGGGGGGAGACTGTCTCTACCCCACTTAGCAAGGAGCAAGCTCTGGACGTCAGAGATGCTTTTGTCAAGGTAAGGTTTCAGAACAAGGGGGCAGGGAGATCTGGCCAGGAATGGTCCTGAGTTTTTCTTCATCAGGATGTTATTAGGAAAGGGACTTCTCTTGGTTTATTAATTAGACTAACTCAATGCTGAGTTCCTTAAAATATTATTCTAATATTAACCACCAAATAAAATGAATATTCTCTATGTAATATGAAAGACAATACATGAAACTATGAATGTTTTTCACATATACCTTGTTTTCTTTTAAGTAGACTATTTCAACATGCAACTTTCACAACTATCCAGCTTATCAGTGTTCCTTTCATCCTTCCATCTGTCATCTCTCCATTAAAAAAAATTCAGTAACTCTCTTTTCTTTCTTTTTCTTTCAAGGTTTCTTTTTACTTTGTGATTCTACAGAGGAGTCAGTAATTCTTCTCTAATTAATTGCTGATATTAGTGACAAAGGAGATAGAATATTGGGCACGGGGTCAGTAAGAGATGGGTTCAAATCCCATTTCTGACACCTACAAACTGTGTGACCTGGGCAAATCATTTCATGATTTTCCTACACCATAAGTCTTAGGATATAACCTTCCTCCCTCTTAACACATAACAACTTTCAGTGGCTACCAATTAGCTTTATGTATCCCACGATCAAGCATTAAGCTACCTTTGAAGAATAAATCTATTTTGTTCCCTCCTTAGGAAGGCCACTCCTTACCCTGGAGGCCCTCAGTGCACTAGCAGTACACTAGTAAATGTTTAACAACTGGCTCTCTAGGAAAATAAAAATATGCCCAGGATATACTTTAAAAAAACACACCTTATCTTCCATCTTAGAATCAGTGCTATAGGAAGGGGTGTCAGAGGTTGCCTACCTGATCAGGACTCTCCTATACAGTATCCTTCCAAAGTGCACCTGTTTGAACACTACCTGTGATGTGGTTTTCACCACTTGAAAGGCTGCCATTCCATTGTGGGACTGCTTAGGAAGTTCCTCCTGATTTTTAATGGAAATCTTCCTTTCTATAACTTCCCTTTATTGCACCTAGTTCTAGGATAGTTTGTACTTTACTTTTTTTAATCCTTACCTTCTGTCTTAAAATCTATATTAAATATTGTTTCCAAGGCAGAAGAGTGCTAAGGGCTAGGCAATTGGGCTTAAGTGACTTGCTCAAGGTCACACAGATGGGAAGTATCTGAGGTCAGACTTGATCCCAGGTCATCCCAACTCCAGGCCTGGATCTCAATCCACTGTGCCACCTACCTGCCCCTTGAGATTTACAAATAGCCTTTTTGAGAACCTAGAGTTACGTCCATGCCACAATGAGTCATTGGGTAGGAGGGAACTTGGGCCCATTTGGGTCAATGACCCTTCTAAATATGGTACCTACCTTTTTGATAGCAAGAAGTTTGAAGCAAAATGGGTGGCCCATCAATTAGGGGATAGAAGAACCAATTGTGGTATATGAAAATGATAGACTATTATAGTATCATAAACTATTTGGGAAAACTTATCCGAGGTGATACAGAGTTAAGTTAGAGAGCCAGGAGAAAGGTCTATTCAGTGAAAGTAAATGGAAGCAACACTTTAAAGAGAGCCCAACTTGAATTAATTGCAGTGACCAGTCTTGGTCCCAAAGAACAGATCATGAAATGCATGTCTCTCCTCTTAGTAGTTAGATGAGGAATAATGAGAGTAGAATGTTGTACACCACATGCTATCAGAAATCCATTCCATTCATTTTGCTTCTGAAGCTAAAGTCTAAATACTTTGGACGCACAAGGAGAAGAAGACAATACTCGTTGGAAAAGACTGATGTTGGGAAAGACTGAAGACAAAAAGAGAAAAGGATGGCAAAGGATGAGATAGATATTGTCATGGAAGCAACAGACATGAGCTTGGGCAGTCTTTGTGAGATAGTGGAAGAAGAATGGCCTGGCATGCTAGGGTCCATGGGGTCACAACATGTTGGATGCCTCTAAACCACTGAACAATAACTTGGGGTTTTTTACTTGTTTTTATTTGTTAGAGCGGAGAATTCATTGTGGCTATATCAGCAAATGATTGTGTTGGGGAAAACAAAAGATATCAATAAAACTGATTTTTTTTAAATGTGGTGCCTAGAATTGAATGGAATACAGAACTAAACAGGTAGTATGGCAGGTGAATAGAGTACCTGACTTTAAGTCAGGGAGACTTAGTTTCAAATCCCACCTCAGACACTTGGAAATTGTGTGACTCTAGGCAAAGTCGCTTAATTGCTCTGTGCCCCAGTTTTAGTATTAGTAAAATTAAAATAATAATAGAACTTGTTTTCTAGGATTGTTATAATGTTCAAATGAGATAGCGTATGTAGAGCACTTTGCAAACTTATAAGCATGATATAAATGTGAATTGTTGTTAATATTATTAAATACTGTAACCTAATTGCTCTTTGACGTCTGTGCCTTTTTCCATAGCATGGGGGATGAGGGGTGGGAAATATCTCTACCACCCATCACCAGGAGCAGCAATGGTAATTTACAGCAGAAGCTTATGGCAAGGGGAGATAGGTGCTCATAACCGATCTGAAAGGGGAGTTCAAGTACATTGCTACCAAGCCCCAAATCCTTGTGCAAAGGGGCTGAGATTTTGAAGTTCCTAGGCAGGGTCAGCACTGAATCTATTCTGTTAGAAATGAGACATTTTTATGCCAGCACCCTCGTAAGTATCTGAGCTCACATGGACCAGGTCTCATATTTTGGAAAGTTCTCTTTCTTTGGCTCATAAATTAATCTGGCAAAATTTCCAAAATAAAACTTCATGTTCTAGAATATCACAAATGTGTGTGGTCAGGTCCTACACAGACATACAGTATGGGTGTTGAGCATGAGACAACCTTAATTTCACCCATAAAGAAAAGGCATAAGATGCTAAGGATTCATGAGTCCATGAACAAATATAGAAACACAAAGCACTCAGATAGCCTCTTACCATTCCCCCTCCTTTGTCTTCTTTTCACTGGAAGGGAACTAACTTGAGATTGTTGTTGGGGTCACCCTCCATCATTCTAGTATCTGTTTCCTCCAGAGTCCTACACAGCCTCCCCAGGACTCATCAGTGCTACCTTGTAGTCTAGATACTCCTAAAAGATAAACATACTTGGGAACTCACTGCACCAAATAACCTCCTTCTAATGAGACTTGAAGTGTCTGCATAACTTCATGGCTTTGTTCTATAGGTAGGCCACCATGTAAGAACCACGTGGACTTTCCTTTTCTTCTCTAAGGAGCAGGGAAACGCTAGGAAATATTACCACTCTGGAGGGTCCAATGCCTAAACTCAAATTCAGGAACTTTTGAACTTGGAGTTACCCTCAAAGCCATCATTGCTAAGAAAATCTGTCTTCTTACTAGGATGCTAGTTGGATTCAATGCTTACACTTCCTAGGGACTTCAGAATCCTACCTCTGCTACACACGAGTTCATGATGCAGTAAGGATGCCCTTGGGCTCCACTTTCAGAGCACATACAAGTATGTATCTCCTCCTGCCATGTGCTTCTGCTATAGGTTGCCATTGCTGCTTCAGGTGATGGGTAAGAGAGAGACACAGCCCTACTACCCATCTCCTTTGCTGTACTCTGGAAGACCTAGTCCTCCAGAGTTAAGAACCACAAGCAACAGCAGCTGACATTTTGTAAAACTCTTCCCTTCCATCCTAGAACTAATACTGAGTATTGGTTCCAAGGCAGAAGAGCAGTAGATGCTAGGCAATGGGGGTTAAGTGACTTGCCCAGGGTCACCCAGCTAGGAAATGTCTGAATTCAGATTTGAACCCAGGACCTCCCATCTTCAGGCCTGACTCTCAATCCCTGGGCCGCCCCCCCCTCCCCCCAGCAGCTGGCTTCTATAGACGAATAGAAGTTTTAATTCAGTCTGTTAATCACTGAGTTTACTGGGTCTTATCAGCTTGATTGGGGGATTTTTCCATTTGTTCAGGGACTAACAATGGAACTCACCCTATATTTTCATTAACTTTACTGGAGAACTTAATTTGCTCAAGAATTCACCTGATGAACTCTTACATTATTCTTACTTTTATGTGGTCTGGCCAAGGAAGAAAATCGTTAGACTCCCTCTTCTCCAGACATGAGGCTTCTATAGGGTATGTGTAAATAGAAGGTGCTAGAGAAGACAAACTTGGACCCAAGGATCCCAAGAGTTAAATGTCCTGCTTGTTTTTCAGGGAATTTACGGGCGGCTCTTTGTATGGATCGTGGACAAGATCAATGCTGCAATTTATCGACCTCCGACACAAGGGGTCAAAAATACACGAAGATCTATTGGTCTTTTGGACATCTTTGGCTTTGAAAACTTTACCGTGAACAGGTACAGCATGAGACACAGTCCTTTCCTTTAAAATGACTTAGAGTCTAGTGGGTAGTTGGTTGATCAGAGTTCATATGCTGTAAGAGATTTGGCGATCAAGATAGTATTTCACCAAAGGAGGGGCCTATAAAGTTGTCCCTTTTACTCCCATATTTCTGAATGCCTTCCTGCTCTGTGGCCAACTCTTTATAGCAGCGGTTGCCAAACTTTTTTGGCCTACCGCCCCCTTTCCAGAAAAAATATTACTTAGCCCCCTGGAAATTAATTTATTTTTAATTTTAATAGCAATTCATAGGACAGATAAATGCACCTGTGGCCATCACCGCCTTCCTGGATCGCTGCAGCACCCACCAGGGGGCGGTGGCGCCCACTTTGAGAATCACTGCTTTATAGGTTTCAGCTCATAAGGCTAGCCCTGAAGAAGCTGTACATGTACATGCACTTAGGAAAAGCTGCCAATAATTAGACAACATGTTGCTTTCCAATTTAATGAAAAAAATGATCATAGAATGAGATTTTGACCTTGTAGTCAGTTAACGTACACTTATTAAGTGCCTGCTATGTGTTATGCACTAGGGATACGAAGATGGGCAAAAGATAGTCCTTACTTTCAAGGAGTCACAGTTTGAATGACTAAAATTCTTAGGCAGATAACTGAGATTGAATATCAGCAGGCTTTCCCCCTCCACTCTGCATTAAAAAAAAAAACAACCCTACAAGTAGAATACTATCAAAACAATTTTATTTCATTATTTCCCCATGATTTCATTATTTCAAATAAGCATTTAGAGCCCAGTGCTAGGTTTGGGGAGGGAAGGGGAGGATGGGAAGGATGCAAAGTTTAGATCAGATACATTCTTAGCCCTCCATGACCTCAGAGTTTGGCAGGGAAATAAGACACATCATATAGATAGCTATTACATGCAATGTCATGTGATTCCTCCATTAAATTCTTTCTATCCTTAGTGTATAATTCTCACCTTCCTCTACTCTCTGCAATCTGACCAAATTGACCTTCTTGCTTTTCTTCAATCTTGTGCCCCATCTCCCACCTCCTGTCCTCGCCCCATGCAAAAACTGTTTTGGCTTTTGTCTTTGTATCCCCCAGACGTAGCATAATGCCTGGCCCATAGTAAATACTTAATTAAAGGTTTCTGGTTAATTAAAGCTAAGGATACAGAGATAAAATATAACTAAATAATATAAAACATTATTAAATAAAATAATATTAATACAATCAGAAATTAGTTAATTAAATAAGAAATAAAATAAAATTAATAGTCCCTGCTCTCAGGTAACCTATGTTATGAATACATTATAAGAGTACAAAACACATTTGATCTTGACAATTGCTCTGAAAAATAGGCAGGAGAGGGATGGCATATTCACTTCAATTTAACAATGATTTATTAAGCCCCATTCTGTTTAAAGCACTATGTTGCTCTAGGGATGGGATGGCGGTGGAGTGGAATATACTTTAATAAGACATGGAACACTCTATCAGGAGTCAGGAGACCTGAAGTCTAGCTCTGCTGCTAACTCCCAATGTGGTCATGAGTAAATCACCTCACTTACCTGGGGCTCAGTTTTCTTTCCCTGTCAAATGAAAGGACTAGACCAGCAGTTAGTCTCTAAGGGCTCCTCTAGCTCTAAAATGAAGGACTTCAGACTTGGGGGAAAGGATTTGCTGAATGAATGACAGAATAAAGAAGAGATACCAAGACTTCCAAGTTCCAGCCCTATGCTCTTTCTGATACACTTTGATGCCCTTTGTAGGGAATAAAACTCAATAATGGAATGACAGGACCTTGGTCTCTTGACTTTCATCTTAGGCGCCTCCCATCCCTACCCAGTAAGAGCCTCCATTCCTGGGAGGAGAGACCTTGCAATCTTGTCCTGTCCCTCTTGCCCCACTGCCTCCTTCTCTCTAATTACTTTCTTCCTTTCTTTCCTGGTCCACAGTTTTGAGCAGCTCTGCATCAACTTTGCCAACGAGAACCTGCAACAGTTCTTTGTTCGGCATGTCTTCAAGCTGGAACAGGAAGAATACAATCTGGAGGACATTGACTGGCTACATATTGAGTTCACCGACAACCAGGAAGCCTTGGACATGATTGCCAATAAGCCTATGAACATCATTTCCCTTATCGATGAGGAGAGTAAATTCCCTAAGGTACATGTGCATGAGTGTGCATGTATATATGTTTAGGGGCTGAGTATAGAACATTCTTTCTTTGCATAAGTCCCATCACACCTCAGGACAGCTGACTAATCATTAAGTGTTAAAATTGTAGGAGCCCTTAGATTAGAGAACTTTAAAATAAAGAACATATAGGAGGACCTTAGCAGACAGTGGCAGTATCAGGGAAGATGAGAGGCCTAGAGATCATCCATCTATCTCACTGGAGAGAAACAGAACTGGTGACTCTCATCTCATCAAGCCTATCCAAGCTATATGAGTAGTTAAGCAGCCTGGATGGGTTCTAAGTGGCCAGAGCCAAGAGAAGGGCTGATAGGGGAAAAACAAGAGGGGAAAACAAAAGACCCACTAAAAAGGCATAGGAGACCTCTAAAGGTACCTGGATCACACTCTGAGAATCACTGTTTTAAACTACAAAATAGGAAGGAAGGAAGGAAAGAAGGAAGGAAGGAAGGAAGGAAGGAAGGGATGAAAAGGAAAAGAAAGGAAGTGATTCCTGCCCTCAAGGAGCTTACAATCTAATAGGAGAAAATAATAAACAACAGGAACCTGAAAAGGGGTAGGGGCACCAGAGGCCACACCATTCTAGGCATTATGTTTACAGAGTCAAAACCAAGTAGATCAGCTGATGGGAAATGAAGTTAGCTGGAACATTTTGGGGTCTCTATAAAGGGAGGTCCTAAGAGGAGTTTGTTGGCTTGCTCTTCAGCTCTCCAATTAGAGGAAAGGGGAAACTGAGGGTGCTGAGGAGGTGTTGGGTATCAAAGCCAAATCAAACGCCATGATGATGAGATTTCAGGTCAGGAAAGACATGATGTTTCTAGAGTCAGAACCAAGCAGAACAGCTGAAGGGAGAGGATATAGCTCGTAGGCAAACATCTGATTTCAAAGGCTTCCTCTTTAGAAAACTGCCAGTGGGAACAAACCCCTCCCAGAGCTTTAGTTTTCTTCTCTGTAAAATTATGGAATTGGACTAGATGACTAATAAGTTCCCTTCCAACTCTAAAACCTTTAATATGAAATCTCAAGTTACTTGTGGGCATAGAGACCATATTAGGAATGTGTGTAGGGAGCAAGGCATAAAAGCATATAAAGGGCCTTTAAGATAGTAACAATAAAAGCTAGCATTTATATAGCACTTTATGATGTTTCCTTGGATGAAGATTCAGTGAAGGAGACTGAGGAGTGGTCAGATAGGTAAGAAGAGAACCAGGAGAGAGTGGGATCCCAAAAACCTAGAGAGAAGATGTTCAACAGTGTCAGAGGCTGCAGAGAGGTCAAGGAAAATGAAGATTGAGAAAAGGCCATTGGATTTGTCAACTAAGAGTTCAATTGTACATTTGGAAAGAGAGTTTTGGTGAAATGATGAGGTTGGAAGCCATATTTGTACAGGGTTAAGAAGAGAGTGAGAGAGAAGGAGGTCCTGGGTCCAAATCTGGCCTCAGACATTTCCCAGCTGTGTGATCCTGGGCAAGTCCCTTAACTCCCATTGCCCAACCTTTACCATTCTTCTGCCTTGGAACCAATACATACTATTGATTTTACGATGGATGGTAAAGGTTTTTTTTTTTAAAGAAGAGATTAAGAGGAAAAGTGGAGGAAATTATCATAGATGTTATTCTCAAGGAAAAGACAGAAGATACATAGGATGATAGCAGGAATGGAAGGGAGAGTCTATTAACTGTCACTGCTGATTAGTCTAGCCCTCTAATTTTTAAAATGAATTAACAGATTTTTAGAGCTGAGTAAACTGGGTCATGAGAAGAGGTTGTCTCAGATTTCACTAGTCATAAATGGGTGAGTTGGTATTGAAATCGGGGTGCTGGTGATGGTGTAGGAGAGGTGGTCTCAAGGAAGAAAGGAGTGGGCCTGGTTCATCAGTTGAGACCTGATCTCTGCAGGGGACGGACACAACCATGTTGCATAAACTCAACTCTCAGCACAAGCTCAACACCAACTACATCCCCCCAAAGAACAACCATGAGACCCAGTTTGGAATCAATCATTTTGCTGGAATTGTCTACTATGAGACACAAGGTACCTGCTTCTGGGCCCGTGGGACTTAAAGAAACTTCCTGCTGCTTTGGGGAGGGTCTATTCTATTTGGTAGTGAGCCAGAGGGGGATTGAAAACCTGCTTGTGAACAACAGGTGGAGGGAGGTAGCAGGTGCTTTCTGCCTTCTCCCATCCTTGGAACTCATTAAACAAGAAAAAAGGAGAGCCTGGGATGCCCCTGGGAACAAGAAGTGCCCTGGAAATTGTATGCTTACCTTCCCTTCCTCCTGTCTCCTGAGGGGTCATTGGCCACCCCATAGAATCATGGAATCTCAGAGGTGGAAGAGACCTCAGAAGCATGGAGTCCAACATTTGAAGACTTTCTTTGGTGGGAGCTCATCACCTCTTGAAATAGTTCATTCTGTCTTTGGATAGCTCAAATTGTTAGGAAATTTTTCCTTCTAGTGAGGCGAAGTTTGCCTCTCTATAATTTAAGATCATCACATCTAGAGCTAGAAGAGATCTAACTTTTTTTTAAATAATCTAATCCAATCCCATCATTTTGGCATTTGCTGATTTCTGAGATGTAAATGCTTACGCTGAAAATGTAACAATCAGCTCTCCGGAGCCAGTTCAAAGTGGCTCAAATTCACTTTGAATGGACTCTACCTTCCCGTAGCAGAATTGGAACAAATTATATATATACTATGAAATAGTATACATAATACATATACAATATATACATAAATATAGATATAGAAATATACAGATATACACTTATACATACATGTGGGTACTTCATATATATGTGGAGCACATACATTCACACACATATAGGTACTCCTCACATATGTATAGTTATATTGATTATATATTAATATATTACACATTAATCAGTAAATAATTAAATAATTAATTTATATATATACATTAATATATTATATATCCATAAATATATAACACCATACACAATTCACTCATACACACAGATATTCCATATATTTACATTTATATACATTTTAAATTTTTATATATGCACAAATATATAAAAATATTTTTATATATACTCTTATGGGAAATTACTAAATTATTATTTAGGAGACAGCAGGCAGGGTTGAAGGATTCTAAATAATAATTTAGTAATCTTCCTCACAACAATACACAGATATATAAAATATTTTTTATATATACACAGATATACACTCTGTGTGTGTATGTGTGTGTGTGTGTGTGTGTGTGTATGGGTATATATCTATATCTATTTGGGGGCAGCTAGGTGGCTTAGTGGATAGAGTGCTGGGCTTGGAATTAGGAAGATTCATCTTCATGAGTTCAAATTCAGCCTTAGACACTTATTAGCTTTGTGATCCTAGGCAAGTCACTCAGCCCTGTTTGCCTCAGTTTCCTCATCTATAAAATGAGCTAGAAAAGGACATGGCCAACTCAAT
Organism: Gracilinanus agilis; assembly: GCF_016433145.1. Taxonomy (NCBI): domain Eukaryota; kingdom Metazoa; phylum Chordata; class Mammalia; order Didelphimorphia; family Didelphidae; genus Gracilinanus; species Gracilinanus agilis. The sequence continues at coordinate 100,111,449 of NC_058132.1, forward strand.
CCTTATCTTTGCCAAGAAAACCCCAAATGGGGTCACAAAGAATCAGATGCTACTAAAATTGACTAAACAGCAACAACATATCTATAGGTAGTACCTATTTGGGTGTAACAGTGTGCGTGTGTATACGTATGTGTATGCAGAGAAACAGAGACCAAAACAAAGACCAAAAGAGAGGCCAGAGCTATATGGTACAGTGGAAGGAGTGCTAAATTTAGAAATAGAGGCCTGGGGATCAAATCTTGACTTCCACTTACTACTCAGATAATCTCAGGCAAATCACTTCCAGTTTATGGGCCTCAATCTCTGCATCTATAAAATGCCTTCACCTCCTCACCACCACTACCAAGCACTGCCACCATGATGAAATTGCCAACAATTCCCGGTAGGACGGTGGGCAAAACACCTTCTCCTCCTTTGGTCTCTGAGGGTGAGGGCTTGTCCTAGTCAACCTCTAAGGCCCCTTCTACCTCTAAAAAGTCAAACCTCCCACGCCCCTGTCCCACCAACCCTACTGTATTTTATTTTGATGGAGCGGGAGTAGTTCTTAGGGATGAGAGGTTTCCTGTGACTTTTTCTCACTTCTACAGGTTTCCTGGAGAAAAACAGAGATACTCTCCATGGTGACATAATACAGCTGGTCCATTCCTCAAGGAACAAGTTTGTCAAGCAGATCTTCCAGGCCGACGTTGCCATGGTAACAGGTGTCTGGGGAGAGGGGCCCCTGGCTGGCTATCTGCCAGCCTACCCCCTTCCTGCCCTGGGCTTGGGGGAGGGTGCTATTAGAAGAGGGATGGAGGTTTGGAGGAAGAGGGCATATGGGGGCATTAGCTAGAGCCCAGCTTTCTAAGAAAAGAATATTACTCCCTGTTAGAATAATTAGCTCATTAAACTAATGATAACCCAGTCAACCTCTGGCTAGGTTCATAGAAGACTGAGAACTGAGCCTGGGTGTAAGCTTGAGTCACAGAATACCAGAGCTAGAGGTGACCTCAGAACAATAGAACGTAGATTGTTATGGCTGGAAGAGACCTTGAAAAATAAAAGAACTAGAAGTCCTTCGAACATAGAATGGTGGAGCTGGAAGGGACATTAGAACACAGAATGTCAGAGTTGGAGAGGGCCATAAGATATACAGAGTTTGAGCTGGAAGAGAAATGTTGGAAAGTTTTCCAAAATTGAGCTCTCTTCCTTAGAGGTGTTTACCCTTTCCTAAGTTGGTGAGAGTAGGATGTGCAAAAATATTCTTGGAATCTCTCCATGGTTTGGGGCCTTATTCCTTGCCTTTCACACTGTGGACTTTTCCTCTCCTGTTTCTTTGTTTTTTGTTTTTTTGTTTAGAAGAAATATATCCTAGTTCTAGGGAGACTCAGTATGACTGGGGAGAAAGGGGTTAGGGAGCAGGAAGGATACGATTGATAAAACTGGTGCCAGGAGATATTGGCTGCAACAGGCACAAATAGGCTGATAAGAATTTCCATTGGCATGGCCCTTCCTTCCTCCATGATGTCATCAATATAGTAGAGTGTTTGGTTTTTTAAAACTTTGTTTTTGCCTTTATTTCCCTCAATTGTGAGCCCCTTTTTCAGGGCTCTTTATAAAGGATGAATGCGAAAAGATGGATGCAAGAATGTACCAGTAAATGTTTAACAAACTGCTCTATGAAAATGTATAACATCCTTTTAATTTAAACTGTATTATTAACATCTTCTTCATCACTTTCTTAAGTCTAGATATCAACAACATAATATACCAAACCCTGATTTGTAGTGTTTTCTGATTTCAAAATGTAATTGCTCTCACTGAGAATTGCACATTTGGCTCTTGGGAACTAGTAGGAGCTGGCATGAGCACACCTATGGGTGGATGGATGGATAGATGGAATAGAGATTGAAAGGGGGATGAATAGACAAATAAATATTTGGAATACAGAGGAACAGATAGACATAGTGTTGGAGTGATACATAGATAGATGGCTATAGAGAGTGATATGGCAGGATGTCTGTCCCTGAAGCTAAGGGGGACATAGAAAATGCCTTTCTATAAAACAGTTGAGAAAGTCCCAAAATCAGGGTATAGATGGATGGGAGGGAGTATTGAAGGACTTAAAGGGGGGAATCAGGTGACTGAAGGAGGTGACAGATCAGAGAGGGAATAGTAGTTCTATGTTTTTTCTTAGCAACTTTAATTCTGCTTTCTCACATTTGAGGTAGAACATCTGTTCCAGTACAAATCCTTGCCTTCTTCCTCCTTCCTGTATATTCACAATCCCCCTCTCCCTTCCATTTCTCCTCTCCAATCTCCTCTCCTCCTTTCTTTTCTTCCCTCTTCCTCCTCTAACAATTCAATAAACATTAGTGCTACATACTAGGCATGCTAGTATATATTTTTGGATACATATTTGGATCTAGAGATCCAAAGCTAAAACAGTTTTGGATTTTAGACTGGAGACAAAGTAGAGCCATCGAAAATTTTCAAATAAAGTAAGAGTGGTATGAACAAATCTTTGTTTTGATAATATTAGCCTGGCAGCTATGAGGAGGCAGGATTGGAAAAAGGAGAGACCTGAGACAGAGACACAAACTGAGGTAACAGCAATGTGTAACTGAGAGGGGATTGAGGGCATGGACCAAGGTAGAGGCTGAGTGGGAAGGAGATAGATGGGATAGAGTTTGTGGAGGAAAAATTAATAAGACTTGGCAACTGATTGGATATGATGGTGGAGGCTGAGGCCTGTTGAGGACAAGAGAAGGAAGAGTCAAAGATAACTCCAAAGATGGTGGTGCCCTTAACAGGAACAAAGAAGTTTGGAGAAGGTATGGATGATATATGAAGTTAGAGAAACCTACATGTAAATATGTCCAGATGAAAATGGCCAGAGGGCAATTGAGAATATAGTTCTGGAATCCAGGAGAGAGGTTAGGGCTACAAATAAAGATCAACAAGTTAGTTAAGAGTTAGGGTGGTATAGGTGGATAGAATGCTGGGCTTGGAGTCAAGAAGACTTAGGTTCAAATCCAGATTCAGACTACTTGTGTGACTCTGGGTAAGTCACTTAACTGTATTTGCCTCAATTTCCTCATCTGTAAAATGAGCTGAAGAAGGAAATGGCAAACCACTCCAGTACTGTGGCCCAAAAAAGGCTCTTGAAGAGTCAGACCTGACTGAAAATAACTAAATAACAACAAGGGGTTAATTACTTTCATAGAGATAAAAGTGCCCATAGAAGGTGATGGATTCACTATTGTAGAAAAAGTGATAAGGACCTTAACTAGAGTGATGGCTATAGAGGTGGAAAGGGGGCTCAGACAGAAATCCAATTTGGATTGGATTAGATTTTAGAGGAAGAATCACATCTTGTCAATTGATTGGGTGTGGAGAGTTAGAGAGAGGAAAGAGTCAGAGACAGCTCTGATGTTCTGGGGGAGGGAGGCATTAGCAGAAATAGGGAAGTGAATAGAATGGTACATTTAAGAGAAAAGATAATGTGTTCAGATTTGAGTGAGCAGAATTTGAAATAAGAACAGGATATCCTCTTTCCTTTCTTTTCTCTTTTCCCCCACCTCCCTTATTCCCTCTTTCACTTTCCCTCCTTGCTTTATTTCCTATTTTGTCTTTCCTCCTTCCCTTCCTCCTTTCTTTTTCTCTCCTTCTCTCCTTTCATCTCTTTCCCTCCTTCTGTTCATTTGCTCTCTTCTTCCCTCCCTTCCCTCTCCTTTCCCCCTTCTCTTTCCTTTCCCCTCATCCTTACTTCTTTCTTCCTTCCCTCATGCTTAGAGCCCTAACCTGGGCTCAGTTAAGGGGGTTTTGTAAATTGAGTGCAAGAAGAGGGCAATTATTCTTGTACCCCTTTCTCTCTCCTTGAGTCCTGCAGGGAAGTGCCAGCCACCTTGCCCTCGGCCTCCCATCCTGCCCCCATTCTCATTATGATCAGCTTTCTCAGTCCTGGGAAAGGGCCAGAACACCATCTCAGAACTCTGTCTTGCCTGTAAAACTTCCTCTTTTCATTTTTTGTTGTGGTATTTTTTTTTCCTTTTCTATCCCCCACCCTCTCTCTGTCTTCTCTCTTGCCCCCGCCCCTCCCTTGTTGCTCCCATAGTTTCTCTGTGGCTATGCATCCGGTTCTTTTGGCCAGTCAGCAGCCTCCTCAGCAAAGGTAAAAACCCCATTGTTAGCAGTGCTAAGACCATCCCCCAAAGCCCATGCTCTGGGCTCTGGTTGGACTCCTGGGTTTGCTGTTGGGGATTTGGAAGGGGTGGGGGCTTTGGAGTTGGGGAAGGGGCGTGCCTTTGAGTGCCATGAGCTTGCTGGTTGCTGTGCGGGTAACAATCAAGTAGAGGATGTGGGAAAAGGCAAGTTTCATAGAAGAGATGGAGAATGGAGGGCTTTATAACCAAAGGGCAGCCTAAGTTAATTCAATACTCTTAGCAATCACAGAGGAGCAGGGGTGTGGTGGATTGAGGACAGCTAGCCTTAGAGTCAGGAAGACCTACATTTAAATCCTAATGCCTTGCCAACTCTGGGATCCTGGGGAACACTCTAAGACCCACAGGTGAGTTGATGATCTGCATTCATGGAAGGAGTTTCCACACCAGAAATTCCCCCACAGTGATGAAATTACAGATCTGGTCCAAAATGTAAAGAGTAGCAACACGTGTCTAGAGTATTTTTAAGGTTTGCAAAGTGCTTTACTCATACCACCTCCCCTGTGAAATAGGTAGTACAGTTATTTTTATTCCCACTTCACAGATAAGAAAACTGAAGTTCACAAAGAAGGAGTGACTTGCCCAAGGTCATACAGTTATTACATGGCAGAGTCAGGATTCAAATCGAGTTGTACTGACTCCAAAGCCAGTGTTTCTTACCAAGCTAGAAGAAATCTTCGAAATCCTTCATTTTAGTACTCTAAAACTTTTCTCTAGCACTTTAATATGGTTTCCTAAAATAGCCATGGGACACACAAAGCACAAATGTTGTCATTCCTGTTTTACAGGGAAGGAAAACCCAAAAAGGCAATAAATTTTGCTTAGGTGATATGGCAAATAAGAGGCAGAATCAGGCCTTTAACCCAGGTCGGCTCTCCTGACTCTCAGTCTCAATTGGCATCAAGTACTTATCATATGCCAGGTACTATAATATGTGCTAGAGACACAAAGACAAAAATTTGAACAATTCCTGTCCTCGAGAAGCTTGTAATCTACTGAACCAAAACTCTTTCCACCACGCCAATGCCACGTGCCTTGCTTGGCTTTCCCTACATGGGTGCACACTTTCCCAACACTGTCAGGGCTCAGCCTTGTCTGGAGGTGGGGGTTGAGTAGAGTTGTCGTGGCATTCTGGGCTTATTCTTAATCTAGTTACTAGAGCATACACTCCGGAAAAGAATAAAGGACCCACTCATTGGGAAATAGCACAAATCACAGAGAGAACTAAGCTATCAGTTAGGTGAACAGTGGTTCCCCAGAAGAGGCTGATAATATGATCCTGTCAATAAGCCTTCCTTGGGCTGGCAGGTAGGTGGCTAAGTGGATTGAGAGCCAGGCCTAGAGATGGGAGGTCCTGGGTTCAAATCTGGCCTCAGATACTTCCCAGCTGTGTGACCTTGGACAAGTCACTTAACCCCCATTACCTACCCTTATCACTCTTCTGCCTTGGAGCCAATATACAGTATTGACTCCAAGATGGAAGGAAAAGGGTTTAAAAAAAAAATAAACCTTCCATCTAAGTCCAAGGACACAGTCATAGGGAGAAGTCATTCATGCTGGAATCATAGAATATCAGAACTGAGAGACACCTTGGAACATGCAACAAAAAGTGTCAGAACTGGAAGAGATCTTAATATATAGAACATAATGAATACAAAATTATGGGCAGTGCGTATCCTGCGGACAAGCTCTCCTAGTTAAGAAAAGCTGGAGAAATCACACATGCCTGAATCATAGGATGTCAGAGTTAGAAACACAGTTTGAACACAGTTTCTGAGGACAAAAGAACCTTAGGACCCAGAACATCAGAACGTCCATTGGACCAATTCCCACATTTTACAGAGGAAACTATCGAGTCCCTGATAAGGCAGTGACTTGCTTAGAACTCAAGGTTTCTAACTCTTAAGTATGGCTGGCTCATTCTATTAGTGTATCATCTCTCCAGCCTGTGGTGTGATGGGTGGGTGTCTGACATTTTTTTAAGGCTTCATGTAAGAGATATATCTGTTTCTCAGCCATAGAATGAATTTTGCTCTATGCATTCATTTCTGAATTTGGGGGCATCCCCTTAGCAAAAGCTGTAAGGAACCTTAGAACACAGAGCATCAGAGCCAGAAGGGACTTTAGAACACAAAATATTAGAACACAGAACATCAGAATTGGAAGGAAACATAAAGCATAGAATGTCAGGATTGGAATGCACCTTAGAACATAAAATATTAGAATATGGAACATTAAAATTGGAAGAGAATATAGAACAGAAATGTTATAGACCTGTAGATAGATGCTACTAGAGACAGAAGGTGCCTCAGGACACGATCTAGTGAAAGATATCCTTTTGTGCCCATTTAGTCCCTTGCTTGTGATTCCACATCTTTCAACCATCCTGAGAAGTCAGATGATTAGCTTCTTTGTCCTCATTTTACCCTCAAAACTGGACTCTGGGAAGGGAGCTTGACTTGGTCAAGGCCATAGGATAAATTAATTTGGACCCAGAACCAAAATTTAACATTCTTCCCTGTACTCAGAAGGGACTTTAGTAATTAGAATATCAAATATGAGAATTGAAAGAAATCTTGGGAAAAGAGAATATTAGAACTAGATTGTCTTTTAAACGTCCATTGGACCAATTCCCACATTTTACAGAGGAAACTATCGAGTCCCTGATAAGGCAGTGACTTGCTTAGAACTCAAGGTTTCTAACTCTTAAGTATGGCTGGCTCATTCTATTAGTGTATCATCTCTCCAGCCTGTGGTGTGATGGGTGGGTGTCTGACATTTTTTTAAGGCTTCATGTAAGAGATATATCTGTTTCTCAGCCATAGAATGAATTTTGCTCTATGCATTCATTTCTGAATTTGGGGGCATCCCCTTAGCAAAAGCTGTAAGTTTGGGCCCTGGGCCAGCAGCGACCTTTGGGGAATAGGAGAAATGCTAGCAAACTGGGTTATGCAACCGATTGATTCTCTGCCAGGGAATTCCCAGCAGATGCATAGGGAATCCCTTGGGTTCCTAGGATCATCTGGACTGGGTTAGATGCCCCACTTGATGCCTCTGTATCCTGAAGGAGGGCTCCCAAATGGGAGTGCTTCTCTCTGACGCCAGCTCCGATTCCCACTCCCTCACCCCTTTTGGCTTAGGGCCAAGGAAAGTTCTGAAGCCAAAGTGGAAGAGAGTAATTTCTTAGAATCTTGTAACATTATAACTGGAAGGGACCTTGGAACAAAGAACATAGAGTGTCAGAGCTGGAAGGGATCTTAGAAATTAGTCCCGAAATAACCCATTTCACCGATTTACAGATGAAGGAGCTAAGGCTCAGAAAGAAAGGATTTCTCCAGGCACACAGTTCATGTTTATTATGTCTGTGTAATATATTTTCACTAGTTTTACACCCACACATGTTCTCCTTGATCTCATTTGAGCCTTGCAAGATAGTGAAGAAAGCAGGACAAACAAGGACACTGGGGCTTAAGTGAAGTGATTTGACCAAGGTCATGCAGGGCAAGCTGAGAGTTAGAACCAATGATGGAATTTCTTACACTTTCCTATACTAGGAGTCAGCCCCACAGTCCTCTAGGATTATATTTTGTATGATCCTCCTTCTTCCCCACTCCCAAAGGGCTTTCATATCCATTTTCACCTTTGATACCTCACACTAGCCCTGAGGCAGGTCATTTTACAGATAGGGAAGCCAAAGCCCAGAAATGTTGTGACTTGTCCAAGATCACACAGCATCATATCATTGGTAGACTTGAGACTCAGACCTGAGAACCATCCTGAAAGGATTGACGACAGCCTTCATTTCTCTATCGCTTTTATGGTTCACATCAATCTTTGTTCACAGCAACACTTCTAGGGAGGTAGTTGCCAACCAGTAAGTCAGTAAGCATTTATTATGCACTTACTATATGCCAGACACTCTGCTAATTAATAGCAAGAATAGACTCCACCCTCAAGCAGCTCATGTTCTAATGGGGAGACAATAGGTAAATACTGTATGTGTAAGCACAGTACATACAGTCCAGGTAAATAAAGCTATAGATAAGGCATCCCCCAATGTACAATGTCAAGCTTTTAAAGAACTTTGGGGCCCTCTGTATGAGAGAGGTACAGCAAAGTTGGAAGATAATCTTGGAGAGGAAGGCACTAGCGTCTGGGAGGACCTTGAACAATCTCCTGTAGAAGATGAACTTGAAGTCTGAGTCATGAAGGAAGCTGGGGAAACTAAGACATGGAGGTCAAGAGGGAGAGAGCATTCCAGGCATGGAGGGCTACCATTGAGAATTAGAGTTTTGTCTTTGAGAAATAACATCGAGGCACATTGTAGGGGAAGGGCAATGACTTGCCCTCTGGTGAGTACCGGAGCCTCATGAGAGAAACCCCAACAGGCAACTGGAAGGCAGGTTCCCCAAGCCCTAGGAAGAGCAGCTCAGGAAAGATTAGCCTACTTCTCCAATGCTCCTTCCCCCACACCACAGCTCCTTCCATTCCCCACAGGAGGATTTGACCGAGCAAATCTCATTAAGGATCATGGGATCAGTTAAAATAAGGTCTCAGGGCTGAGGGCCTCTGACTGACAGCAGATCCCCAGGAAGGGGAGGAGATCCTGGCTTTACTGGGCTTGGCCCCTGTGGGCTGTTTTAGAACATCAGCACCCTCTTCATTTTCCCAGGGGCTTCTCTCTCTCTCTCTCTCTCTCTCCCTGGGTCCTGAACTACCTGGTGGTACAGCCAGGAGGATTCCAGAATCCCAGATTCCCTGACCCAAAAGGGACTTCAGCTGATCTCGGGTGACAAAACTCTCCTGATCCTGCTCATGTCGATCTTTATCAGTTTATACAAATCCTCAAAATTATTCATTTTTATTCTGTTGATATTATAGGAAAAATTGTTCTAGCTCTGTCCAGAGGACAGGTGATTTGTCCACGATCATACAACTTTTTAAAAAACCTTTCCCTGCCATCTTAGAATCAATACTGTATATTGATTCCGAGGCAGAAGAGCTATAAGGGCTAGGCAATGATGGGTTAAATGACTCACCCAGGGTCACACAACTAGGAAGTGTCTGAGGCCAGATTTGAATGCAAGACCTCTGTCTCTAGCCTGGCACCCAACTGCCTTACCATGCAACTACTTCTTACAGAAGCAGCCTGTTCCATTTTGGATTGACCCTGATTGTTAGGAAATCAACCTTCAAGTTGATCTGAAAACTGCCATCTCAAGCTCAGCTCCTAATTCTTCCCTAGGAGTACTAAGCAAAGAGCCCCTTTCAGAGGGGGTTGGCTTTGTTTTATATTTTCTCTTTCCCTAGAAGAAATGGCTTTTGGTCCCTTCCATGAATGGTCGTCTTCCAGCTTGGCCCCTCTTAACCCTTGCTCCTGGAAGGGTTTAGTTATAAGACACTGGGTATTAGTACTGGATCCTAGGGAAACTGAGGATTGGAGCAAGAAAGGTAAATCCAAAAAGTAATCAGGAAGGGCTTCATGGAGGAGGTAAGCTTGGAGTCATAGGACCATTAAAAATAACAATGATGATATGAATATTAATGACAAATGCACATTTACATAGTACTTTAACATTAAGTTGTTATAGAAATGGAAATTAGTTATTAATTATTTTTATGGTTTACAAAACATTTCTCAGCAGGGAGAGAATGAATTAGGTGGAGAATGGTGGATAGAGCCCTACGTTTGGAGTTAGGAAGACTTAAATTTAGCTTTTGCTTCAGACATTTAGTAGCTATCTGACCTCACGCAAGTCACTTAAACTTGTTTCAGACTCATTTTCCTCATCTGTAAAATGGGGGTTATCTATCTCACAGAGTTACTGTGAGAATCAAATAAAGGAGTATTTGCAAAGCACTTTGGCAACCTAAAAGTCCTATAAAAATGCTAGCTGAATATTAAGACCAATTTGATTTTCTCATTAAATTTTTACTTTTTTAATGAACAAAAATCTATTTTCTTTCCCACATCACTAGGGGAAAAAGAAAAAGGAAAAGGAAAAGGAATTCCTTCTAAGAAACATGCAGAGTCAAGCAAAATAAATTCCTTCATTGGCCTTGTTCAAATAAATATGTCTGATGCTGTACCTTGAATGCATTACCTCTCAGACAGGGGGTGGATAGCAGGCATCCCACTGGTTCTGCTCACTTCATTCTTCATCAGTTTACCCAAGTCCTCAGAATTATTCATGTTCTAGTCCTGCCCAGAGGACAGGTGATTTGGCCAAGGTCTTACAACTGTTGCTTGAATCAAAAGAGGCCTTGGGGATTTTCTAGTCCAGCCCTTTCATTTGACAAGAGAGATAACTGAGGGCCAGTGATATTTTATGATGGCCACAAAAACTAACGTTAAGCTATTCAAGGATAAACCCACACTAAGACTTTGGGGATGAACTACATAAGCGGCAAGTGTTAAAGTCAGAATTCCGTCTCGGGTTCTCTCACTCTACATTTGGTGCCCTTAGGGCTTCTGGATGTTTATAATTTTTTTTGAAAGGCTCAAAAGCAGAGAAATTGCCTCAGAGAGAGGGGAAAAAAAAACACAACAAACCCTAACCCCAGCCCCTTCCGTTTCCCATTCCCTCAGCTGGGCCTTCTGGCTGTGTCCCTGGCCTCCTCTGACCTCCTTCCCTTCCCTCCCTCCCTCCCTTGGTCAGTCAGCCTAGGTCCAGGGCCTGTGGGGGGTAGGGGAGGAAGAGCGTGCCCTCCCCACCTCCCAAATGTCACTCCTCCCCTTCCTGAGCCTGACGAGTTCTCTGTCCTCCTCTCCTATCCTCTCCTGTCCCAGGGAGCAGAGACCAGGAAGCGATCCCCCACTCTCAGCAGCCAGTTCAAACGCTCGCTGGAGCTGCTGATGCGAACCCTCAGCGTCTGCCAGCCCTTCTTTGTACGCTGCATTAAGCCCAATGAGTTCAAGAGGCCCATGGTGAGTTGTGGGAAGGGCCCTGGCTCTCCTGGGGGGGTGTCTGGGGATCATGGGGGAAACCGTGGGGAGAGAAGGGCAAGGGTACATTCGGTCAAGTCAGTGCCTTAGTTCTTAGAGTTATGGTGTTAGAGCTGGAAAACAACTTGGAGCTTACAACACAATGTCAGAGCTGGAAGAGACCTTAGAACATAGAATGTCAGAACTGGAAGAGTCTTTAGAACACAGAATGTCAGAGCTGGGAGGGACCTGAGAACACAGAATGTCAGAGCTGGGAGGGACCTGAGAACACAGAATGTCAGAACTGGAAAAGACCTTAGAACATAGAATGTCAGAACTGGAAGAGCCTTTAGAACACAGAATGTCAGAGCTGGGAGAAACCTTAGAACATAGAATGTCAGAGCTGGAAAAGACCTTAGAACATTAGAATGTCAGAGATGGGAGAGACCTTAGAACATAGAATGTCAGAGCTGGGAAGGGTCTTAGAGTATAGAATGTCAGGACTGGAAGAGGTCTTGTAACACAGATTGTCAGAGCTAGGAAAGGTCTTAGAACACAGAATGTCAGAGCTGGAAAAGACTTTAGAATACAAAATGTCGGAACTGGGAAGAGCCTTAGAATATCGAATATCAGAGCTAGAAGAAACCTTAGGACATAGAATGTTAAATTTAGGAAGAACCTGAGAAAACAAAATGTCAGAGCTAGAAGGGATCTTAAGAACACAGAAATCTCAGAACTGGAAGGAAATTTCAAATATTGACTCTCAGGGCTGGAAGAGACCTTAGACCACATCATTTCTGAGCCCACAGAAAACAGGAATAATTATATTGTTGGTGGTGATGATGATAACTCATAGGTATGTAGTTCTCTAATGTTTATAAAATGCTTTGCCCCCAACAACTCTATGAGGGACATAGTCATTATTAAAATGATAGCTTCACTGTCAAGGAAATTAAACCTTAAAGAAGTAACATCCCTTACCCATAGTCACACAGAGTTACTGTACTATTAATTTATATTTAATGCAGCTAACCTGAGGGAGGAATTAATCAGCGGCAATGGCCCCATTTTAATGCCCATAAAAGCAGCAGAAGGGGTCTTACTCTGTCTGGAGATAGACCTTCTAGCTCAATCCTGGTCAGCTCCTAGAAACTTCTCCTGGAGATATTCCCACATTTCTTCTCTTAGATGATCCTTATTTTATCTCATCACTTTAAGTTGGTTAAAATGAATACTCAGTTATAACTAGCAATTTTAGCACCTGGGACAAAATGCATCTCAGACAGGCTGTATAAAACTGCTCCCAAATCAACTTTTTAATTCTTGATGAGAAAGTAATACCAGAAAGAGTTAAGGAGAAGCTAGGTGGCTCAATGGATAGAGCACCAGGTCTAGAGACTAGAGGTCCTGGGTTTGAATCTGGTCTCAGACACTTCCTAGCTGTGTGATCTTGGGCAAGTCACTTAACCACAATTGTTTCACCTTTACCACTCTTTTGCCTTGGAACTGATAACTTAATATCAATTATAAGGTAGAAGGTAAGAGGTGTGTTTTTTTTTTAAAGAAAAAATAGCAATTAAGAAGAAGAAATCTTTTACTATGGTAGCCTCTGCCATTAGAGGGCATCATTCTAGGACAAAGCCCAGGTTGCCCCACCCTAGTTCTAGTTCTTCTTGTGTTTGTTCTTAGGTAGCAAATTAGCTTGAGAAGAAATGGGAAGCCATGGGAATGAGAAACTTCTCAGAAATGTTTATTGACTAAGAAATGATGTCAGGGCCATTTCAAAGTAGCCATGGAACTAGGTGGCAATGACTCACTGGGAGTAATTACCAGTAATTACAATTGTAAAGGCAGTATTCTCTTCAGAGAGTGATATAGAATCATAGAACATGGGGTGTCAGAACCGGAAGAAACCTTAGAACATTGAATTCCAGGAATGAGAGGTACCCTACAGATCATTTACCCTAGAGGTTCTTGATCTAGTGCTTGTGAACTTTGTTAAGACATTTTTTTTTTCCATAACTGTATTTTCAACATACTTGACTTCTTTGGAATCCAATGTATTATTTTTTATGCATATAAAAACATTATTCTGAGGAGTCCATAGGCTCTACCAGACTGCTAAAGGAATCCTTGCTATAAGAAAAGGTCAACAATCCCTGAAGTAGAAAGCCACCTTCCTCCTCCTCTTAATTTTAAGAGATAGACTTTAAATTCTAGAGATATTACGTGATTTAAGATCATAGTACTAAGCTGGAAAGGATCTCAGAGGTAATCTAGTCCTGCCCCCTCATTTTACAGATGAGGAAATTGAGGTCCAGAGAGTTAAGTGTCTTGTCCAAGGTCAAAAGTTGTTAAGTGTCAGAACCAGGGACCAAATTCAGGTCACCTTCAATGTACCTATACATCTCCTGGTTTTGGTCCAGAAGAATCAGGAGCATTGGAAGAGATTAAAAGGAGACCAATTTGAGTTCATCATATGAAAGAGCTCAAGAGCAACCAGAACTATCCCCAAGTGGTAAGCTTCCTTAAGTGTTACCATTGGATGACCATTTGACAAGGAGACCAAAGGACATTCCTATTTAGGTTGGACTAGAGAGAAAAACTATGGGTTCCCTTCCAGCTTTGAGATTCTGTGACTTTAATTCAGTTGGGAAAGCACCCACAGTAGTTCCTTAGGGGAGCTTTTAAATTGTTGCTAGAAAAGCAGACATCTTTCTTTCTCACATGGCCCTTCTACATTTGAGATAAGCTTTGGTACATTTAATGGGGAGATAGGGAATTCATCTCAGGGTCCTTTTTGGGGTTTAATATATCACTATGGTTGTCCTGGGGCTGCTAGGTGGTGAAGTGGACAGAGAGCGATCCTTCAAGTCAGGAAGATTCATCTTTCTGAGTTCAAATATGGCCTCAGACATTTGCTAGCTGTGTAACATTGGGCAAGTCATTGAACCCTGTTTGCCTCAGTTTCCTCATCTGTCAAAAGAGTTGGAGAAGGAAATAACAGACCACTCCAGTATCTTTGCCAAGAAAATCCCAAATGGGGTCACAAAGAGTCAGATAAAACTAAAACAACTATACCACAAAATGATTGTTCTAGACAGCATGCTTTGTGGGGATAAGAAAAGGTAATGATGGTGCTGATGATCAGAGAGGATGCTGATGATAAATGTTTACATTTCTATAGTATTTCACAGACTTCAAAGTATTTCCCTTATGCTTTGTATTTTTCTTGTGTGTTCTGTTTGAAATGTACCATTTATATGTGTTATCCCCCCTATTCGAATGTAAGCTGCTTGAAGAGATAGCTTTTGCTTTTCTTTTGTATCTCATAGCCCAATCCCTGGCACAAAAGGATGGAGACTAGACTGTGATTTCACTGGTATAGGGACCTGAGTCCATTGATCAATAAACATTTATTAAGTGCCTACTATATGCTAAGGATTGTGCTTAGATAGGAAAAGAGGCAAAAGATAGTCCCTGCCTTCAAGAAGCTTAAATCCAATGGGTAATATAAATGTGTGATGTAAACATGTAAACAGACATATACAAAGCCTACTTATACAGGGTATATAGGAAATAATTAACAAAGGTAAGGCACCAGAATTAACAGGGGTTAGAAAAGTCTTCCTGTAAAAGAAGGAGCTTTAGTTGGGACTTAAAGGAAGTCAGGGAGTTTAGAAGGTAGAGATGAGGAGTGAGAGCATTCCAGGCAAGGGTAATAATTAGGGAAAATGCCCGAGTCTGGAGTGTCTTGTTTGACAGCATGGAACAGAAGTTTTGTTTACTGTAAAGCAAGGAAAATCGATTTTTTCAAAACCCTTCCCGAGCCCCACATCTGAGGGGCTAAATAAGGGGATAACTGGAGCTCTGGGAGGGAAAGACACTATAACTTCAGTGATCTCAGCAAATGCTACCTTGGTCACTTAGTAGGTGTGTGACTGAGCAAGTCATTTAACTTCTTCTCTATCTCAATTTCCTCATCTGTGAAATGAGGATAATAATAACAACTGCCCTCAAGGGTTGTTATGAAGATAAAATGAAATATTTATAAAGTGCTTCCCAAACCTCAACCTACCTTCAGGGCTTGTTGTGATGAGAGATAATAAAGATCTATTGAAATGAGAGGTATAATTGTTACTACCATTACTGGTGGCCTCTAAGTAGACCTGGAGTCATCTTCCTAAGTTCAAATCCAGCCTCTGACACCTACTAACTGTGTGACCCTGAGCAAGTCACTTAGTCTTGTTTGTCTCTCTTTCCTCATCTATCAATAGAGAAGGAAACCGTAAGCCACTTCAGTATCTTTGCCCAAAAAATCCCAGATGGGGTTATGAAGAGTCAGACATACCTAAAAAACAACTCAACAACTCACTAATACTCATTCCAGTTTGCTTACCCAGAGTGTCTTTTATAGCAAGTGTTTTCCAACCCTCTCTTATTTCTAGTGCCTTCCCTCAGTTAATTATTTCCTATTTAGCCCATATATTTCTGGCTTTGTATATATTTGTTTGTATATTGTCTTCCCCATTAGATCGTGAGCTCTTTAAGGCAGGAGTTATCTTCTGCCTCTTTTTGTATCTCTATCACTTAGTATAGTGCTTGGCACTTAATAAATGTTAGTAGGCACTTAAATGGATAGGTACTTAAAATGTTAGTAGGCACTTAATAAATTAATAGGTACTTAATAAATGTTAATAGGCACTTAACATTAAGAAAAACTTAATAAATATTGATTGAGTGTAAGCTCCTTGAAGGCAGTCTGTCTTTCACTTCTTTTTGTATTTCCTTAGCACAGTCTCTGGCACATAGGAGGCACTTAATAAATGCTTATTGACTCAGTTCCTTATGCCAGTGAAATTGTTGGAATACACCAGTGAAATATATGGGATAAATAGGAAATAATTGACTGAGGGAAGGCACTAGAAATAAGAGAGGGTTTGTAGGATGAGGGTTTGGGGGCAGGGCTTAACGAGACTTGGTGAGCAGGAAGACTGGTGGGATAGGGTATTGGAATGTTTCAGCTCCTCATTGCATCCAAAGAACCTTGCTCACTCAGGGTCCTGAGAAAAGAAAATACTTCTTTTCTGGGAAAGCTGGAGCAGGCAGCCTTTCCACCTGCATTTTGACTCAGGGGTGCTCCCTCCTAGCATGGGGTACCTAAGGATAAGGGGAAAGCTCCTTCCTTTTTTCTTGGCAATGAGATGAAGAGAGCTGTTGGTCTTAATTTCACTTGATGAGAGCTCATAGTTAGAAAGTGCTTTAAAGGTTATGAGTACTCCAACTAGAATCTGAGGACCTGGCTCCTTTATCTGTTTACTGCCTGTGTGGACACGGTTGTTTAATCACGGTTGTTTAATCAGGTCTCAGTTTCCTAATTTGTAAAATGATAGAATTGGAGTAGAGGACTGGTAAATGCCTTTTTGGCTCTGAATCTATAATCCTATAAATACTAAATTTTGGATCAGAGGACTTGGGTTTGAATCTCAACCTATACATGAGACCTTGCATTATTTAAATTCTGTCTCAGTCCTCTAAAAGTCCAGCTCAGACCTGATCCTGTGAATAACCTCTTGGGGTAGAGAGTTCAATTATTATTATTCCCATTTTGCCAAGGAGAAAAATGAGGCTGAGGGAGAGAAAGAATATTGTCTGAAATGACACAGTAAGAGGTTGAGCTGAGATTGCCACCCATGCCCTTGGGCTCCAAACCTTGGTTTTAGGGTTTTCTCCCCCCTAGATACCTCTGCCAAATGCCAGGAGGAAGGCAGACAAAGGGCTAGGGGGAAGATCTGTTTCTCACTTGTTCTGTTTTCCCATCCAGCTGTTTGACCGGCACCTGTGTGTGCGCCAGCTGAGATATTCTGGGATGATGGAGACCATAAGGATCCGCCGGGCTGGCTACCCAATCCGCTACACCTTCGTGGAGTTTGTGGAGCGCTACCGTGTGCTTATGCCTGGAGTGAAGCCAGCTTACAAGCAGGTAGAGCCGGGCAGACTGTGCAGAAGCCCCCAAATGTTTGGAAGATCTTTGCCAAGACAATGAAGACTACGATAAACGAGGCTCTGAAATAGCCATGTTTCTGGGTAGCTGCTGCCAAAATGGCATAAGAAAGGGAAAGAAAAAGACCAAGGCAGGGCCCAGGGGGTGGACAAAGGGGCCCAAAGGCCAGTAGGAAGGCATTCAGTCAAATTCACCAAATTTGTGCCAGAACCCTATATTCAATCCTAGGCATACAGAGATAGAAAACAACATAGGCTCTCACTTCAAGGAATTTACAGTCTATAGAGAGAGGGTACAGCATGATGTATGCAGATGGGTAGGATAAAAGGGAAACTTCAGTAAGAACAAAAGAGAAATCCAAAGAAAGTGCTTTGTGGAGATTTGTTGCAAGAGTGAACTCTTCCAACTGAGGAATTCACGGAAGATTTCATGGACTCCATACGTTAGACTAGACCTGGGGAAAGTGGGACATCTCAACTGGTAGAGGTGAAGAGGTAGTGTGTTCTCAGCCTGAGAGGTCAGCACCAATAGACAGGTATACACAGTCAGAGAGGGCAGGGGCCAGCTAGTTGTCTAGATTAGCTGGAATATAGACTATATGAAGGTGAAGAACATGAGAGTAACTCAGAGAGGTAGGTTGGAGGCAAGTTATGGAGGGTTTAAGTGACAGGCTGAGAATCAATCAGCAAACATACTTGCTCTGCTTGCATATTATCTGCTATGTGCTAGGCACTGTACTAAGTACCAGAGATGCTTGAATACCACTTCAGTCAGAGAGCTCACCACCTTTCCCCTTACTAAGGCAGCCATTCCATTGTAGATCAGGTCTCATCTAGTTTTGATCCCACACAAATTCTGAATTAGTTCTATCATGTCTGATTATTAGAAAGTTCTACATTACCTAAAAACACAGAACCAACCATGTCATTCTCCTATACAGCGAATTCCATTGGCTCCCTATCGTCTCCAACTTTAAATACAAAAAGCTCTATTTGGCATTCAAAGTCCTTCCTAATCCAGCCCCCTCCTACCTTTCCAGGCTTCTTCCAGTGGCAATGGTGTACTGACTGTTCTACAAATAAGACACACTATACTTTTTTTGACTGCCTGGCACCTCTCCCTCCTCCATTCCAACTACTGATCTCCCTGACTTTCTTTAAGTCTCAACTAAAATCCCATCTTTTAACACAGAAGAAAAACAACTGCTTGATCATATGGGTCGATGGGGCTAAGATTGGGGATGTAGACTCTAAACGATTACCCTAGTGCAAATATCAATAATATGGAAACAGGTTCTGATCAATGACACATGTAATTGACCTGATCAATGACCCAGTGGAATTGTGCATTGGCTATGGAAGGGGGTTAGGGAAGGGGAGGGGAAGAACATGAATCATGTAACCATGGGAAAATATTTTAAATTAATTAATTAAATAAAAAGTTTAAGACTAAAACATAAAAAAATTTAAACATCCCCTCTTTTACTGGAAACCTTTCCCAACCCCCTTAATTCTAATGCCTTCCCTTTGCTAATTATCTCTTATTCTTCCTGTATATAGTTCTCAGTACATATTTGTCTGCATGTTGTCTTTCCTCCATTAGATTGTAAGCTCTATGAGGTCAGGGACTGCCTTTTGCCTCTTTATGTATCTCCAGCTCTTAGCACAGTGCCTGGCACATAGTAGGCACCTAAGAAATGTTTGCTGATTGATTGATATCATATCACCTTCAAGAAGAAAAATGAAGTGACAGGATTTTCTAGCTTTGAAATTGGGATCATAGCATCATAGATTTAGAGTCAGGAAAAATCTACGAGGTCATCTAGGCCATTCCTCTTATTTATAGAGAAGTGAAAGAGCTTGGATTTGAATCCAGGTCAGAGGAGGAAGGTTGGTGTAGTGAAAAGAACCCTGGATCTGCAGTGTCAGTAGACCTAGCTTCTAAAAACTTTGTTTTGCTGTTAATTTGCTAAGTAACCAGGGATAGGCTATTTTCCCTTTCTGGTTCTCAGTTTTAAATGGAAATTATGATAAGACTCATCTGGACCATTTCATGGGATTGGTATGAGGAAGTGACAGCATCCAGCTACATTTCAAAGAGCTCTGAGAGCATCCGAGGAGTCAGGCATTGTTTTTACTTTGGAACTATGGTAGAAGATAAGGAGAAGATAAAGAGTATGTGGTGGGGAGCAAGATATAAGAAGACAGGAAGAGTAGGAGGGGACTCATTTAGGAAGGACTTTGAATGCCAACTAGACCTTTTTGGTTTTGATGTTGAAGATGAAAGGGATATGATGATATACTTGGTATTATGGGCATACAAAGATGAAAAAGACACCCTTGAGAAGTTTATGATCTTTCTTTGGGGGATAATAGGCTAAGTACACACCCAAGGAACTTATATGTTCTGTAATACTTAGAGCACCTCTCTTAGTGGCAGCAAAGAACCAGAAATTGAAGGGATGCCCATTAGTTGGGGAAGGGCAAAACAAGTAGTGGCATGTGAATGTGATGGAATACTACTGTGCCATAAGAAATGATGAGCAGGTTAATTTTTTAAAAAACATTGCAAGAACTACATGAAATTATGAAGAGTGTAACAAGTAACATATAAGGAGAGAACATTATGTACAGTAATAGGAGATATTGTTTGAAGAATAATTTGTACATGTCCACCTTCAGGGAAAGAACTGAGAAACAAGCAAAATATAGTTGTATATATTCATATATCTTTTTTGTCAAATGATGCCTTCTCTAATGGGAGAGGAGAAGGGAAGGAAGAAGTTAACCTGGGAATTTTAATGTAACAAACTAATTAATTAAAAAAAGAAATCCCTTTGTTTCCTTAGGACCCAGCTTAGGGGCCATGTCAATTATCATGACTGGAAGGGACCTTAGAACAAAGAATGTCAGAGCTAAGAGGGAACTTAGAACACAAAATATCAGAGTTGGAAAGTATCTTAGTAGGTAAGACATAAAAGGAAAGAAAACTTACAGCATAAAATACTTGAGATGAAAAGGGATTTAGACATAGAATATCAGAGCTGGTAGGGCCTTGAGAACATAAAATGTCTGAGTAGGAAGGGGCCTTAGAACATAGAATGACTTGGTCAAAAACCAATCAAACCAGACTAACTTTATTCCCTCTTTCAACTTCTCCCCTCTCCAGGAAGATCTTCGGGGCACCTGCCAACGTATTGCTGAAGTAGTACTAGGGAAACATGATGACTGGCAGATTGGCAAAACTAAGATCTTCTTGAAGGTAAAATATGACCATCTATCTTAAGTCGGTGGTGGTCAGAAGAGAGTGAAGGGTCAAGAGGTCATTGTTATTCTGGGGTGGAAGAGGAAATTCCATAAACAACACCAGATTATTTTCTTTCTCCAATTTATCCTGAACTTTTTAAATTTTATTTTTATTATTATTTTTGACATTCTTTTCTTTTTAAATTTTGAACTTCTTTCCCCCCACGCTTCCCTAATCATTGAGAAGGCAAACAATATGTCAATTCTACATGTGAAATCATACAAAACATATTTGCATATTAGCCATATTGCAAAACCAAAAAAGTGAGAAAAGTATACATTAATTTATACTCAGAGTTCATCAGTTCTATCTCTGGAGGTATATCGAATTTTTTTTCATTATGAATCCTTTGGAATTGTCTTAGATCATTGAACTGATAAGAGTAGCCAAGTCTTTCATAGTTGGTCATCATTACAATATTACTATTACTCTGCACAATGATCTTCCAATTCTTCTTACTTCACTTTGCATCAGTTCATATAGGTCACATCATATTTTTGTGAAAGCACCCTCCTTGACATTTCTTATAGCACAATAGCATTCTATCATAACCATAGTCCACAATTTGTTCAGCCATTCCCCAGCTGATAGACATCCCCTCAATTTCCAATTCTTTGCCACCACAAAAAGAGCTACTGCAAATATTTTTGTACCTATAGGTAGGCCCTTTTCTTTTTTCTTTGATTTCTTTGGGATTCAGACCTAGTAATGGTATTGCTGGGTCAAAGTACAGCTTTATAGCCCCGTTGGGCTTAGTTCCAGATGTTCTCTAGAATGGTTGGACCAATTCACTACTCTACCAAAAGTTCATAAATGTACTTATTTTCTCTCAACTCTTCTATCATTTATCATTTCTGCTAGTTATAAGGTAGTACCACAGAGTTTTAATTTGCTTTTCCATAATCAATTGTGATTTAGAGCATTTTTTAAATTTGACTATAGATGCCTTTGATTTCTACTTTTGAAAACTGCCTGATTATACCATCTGGCCATTTATCAGTTGGGGAATAGCTATTATAAATTTGACTTAGTTCCCTATGTATTTGAAAAATGAGGCTTTTTTTAAAAAAAATTTTAAACCCTTAACTTCTGTGTATTGACTTATAAGTGGAAGATTGGTAAGGGTAGGCAATGGGGGTCAAGTGACTTGCCCAGGGTCACACAGCTGGGAAGTGTCTGAGGCCGGATTTGAACCTAAGACCTCCTGTCTCTAGGCCTGGCTCTCAATCCACTGAGCTACCCAGCTGCCCCAAAAATGAGGCTTTTTTTCAGAGAAACCTGCTGTAAAATTTTTTTATATTATTTCATTGTCTATAGTACCTTTTAGCAAAATATAGCTTCCCATATTATCTCTTTTAATTAGGTTTATTTTTGCTTTTGTTTTGTCTGAGATCATGATTACTATCTCTGTCTTTTTTTAACCTCACCTAAAGCAAAACAGATTCTGCCTCAGCCTTTTGTTTTAACTCTGTGTGTCTCTTTTATATAACATATTGGTGGATTCTGGTTTCTAATTCATTCTGCTATCTACTTCCATTTTATGGGTTAGCTCATCTTATTCATATTCACAGTTATGATTGTTAATGGTGCATTTCCCTCCATCCTATTTTTTCTATTTATTATTCTCTTTCTCTTTTTATTCTGCCCCACCTCAAAAGTTTGTTTTGCTTTCAACCACTTCTTTCCTTATTCCACTTTCTCTTTTTATCAACTCAATATTTCTTATCTCCTTCCCTTCTTATTTCCCTATTAGGTAAAATAGATTTATGTACCCAACTCTATGTATGTGTGTGTGTGTGTGTGTATAATATGTATATATTCTTCCCTCTTTGAACTAATTTCAATGAGAGAGAGGTTCAAGTATTTCCTCCCACCCAACCCCATGTTTTCCCCTAATTATAAAAACTCTTTCTTGCTTACCTCCTTTATGTGAGAAAATCTGCCACATTCTACCTCTTCCTTCCCCTTTTGCCCACTGTATCTCTCTTTCCTGCCCCTTAATTTTTTTTGGAGATCATTCCAACTTAATCAACTCACACCCATGCCCTCTGTTTATATAAACTCCTTTTAGGTATCATAATAATGATAAAGTTCTTATGAGTCATATAAATCATCTTTCTATATAAGAGTACAAACAGTTTGACTCTATTTAGTCCTTAAAATTACTTTTTTGTGCTTCTCTTGAATCTTCTGTTTGCATACCAAATTTTCTATTCAGGTTTGTCTTTTCATCAGAAGTGCTTGGAAATCCTTATTATTTAATTAAATATTTCATTAAATATCTATTTCCCCTAAGAATTATGCTCAGTTTCCTGGAGAGATTAGCTCCTTTGCCCTCTGGAATATCATATTCCAAGTTCTCTAATCCTTTGATGTTGAAGCTCATAAATATTGGGTGATTCTGACTGTAGCTCCATGATTTTTTAATTGTTTCCTTCTTGATGCTTGCAATATTTTCTCCTTGACCTGGGTATCCTGGAATTTGGCCATAATATTCCTAATAATTTTCAATTTGGGATCCCTTTCAGGAGGTGATGGGTAGAGTCTTTCAATTTCTTTTTACCCTCTGGACTTAAGATACAGGGCATTTTTTCTTGAGCATTTCTTGAAATATGATGCCTTGGCTCTTTTTGTGATTATGACTTTCAGGTAGACCAAAAATTCTTAAATTATCTCTCCTTGGTCTGCTTCTAGGTCAGTTGTTTTTCCATGAGATATTTCATATTTTCTTCTATGTTTCTGTTCTTTTGATTTTGTTTTGTTGTTTCTTGAAGTTTTATAGAGTCATTAGCTTCTACTTGCCCAGTTTTAATTTTTAAGAAATTATTTTCTTCAGTGAATTTTTTTTCCTTTTGATCTATTTTCCTTTTAAAGGTTTTCTTTCTTCAGTGTTTTTGTGCCTCTTTTACCAAGCTTCTGATTTTCTTCATAATTTTCTTTCACTACTCTTATTTCTTTTCCCAATTATTCCTCTACAACTCTTATCTATTTCTTTAACTCTTCCGGTAATTCTTGCTGACCTTGAGTCCTGTTAACATTTTTCTTCGAGGCTTTGCTTGTGGTAGCTATATTCACATTGTTTTCTTCTTCTAAGTATATGTCTTGGTCTTCCCTGTCATTATGGTAGCTTTTTATAGTCGAGTTCTTTTTTTTTCTGTTTGCTTATTTTTACCAGCTATTTCTTCACTTTAAACTTTATATTAAAGTTGGGCTTTGCTCACTTGGGGATCAGGAGGTACTGTCCCAGGTGGCAGACTTTTTCATGATATTATTTTCAGAACTAGTTCTAGGGATCTGCAAGTTTTGAGTGCTTCCAAATTTATCTTATCCTGAAAGAGGTATGGTCACTACTCTCTTGGTCTGCTCTCTGGTTTTTACCCAGGAAGGGCCCCTGTTCCTCTGCCGCCTCAAGTAATAGTGTTCCTCTTGACCCTGGAACTGTGACCAGGGCCCCTGCTCCCTTGTGACCAATCATACATGTTCTTCTCCACCTCTAATTGTGACCCAGAACTCCTTAGGACAGTAGAGTTGCCAATCAATGCCACCTGCATGCAGTGCCAGGAAAGAGTCCTGGTAATCTCTTTCTGGCCAGTTGTCTGATCCCCTTACTATCTCTTAAATGAGAGTCCTTGAAACTGCTGCTGCTCTTAAGGCCCAGAACTGGCTGGTGCTCCTGCTACATTGAGGGCCTGCACCCACTCCAGTATTATAGACCAAACCCAGCAAGACCTCCTAAGTTTTCTTATTCTGGAAAAAATGTTTCCCTCTGACCTTTTATGGGCTCTGTTACTTCAAAATGTGACTTGAGGCATTATCTTTTTTTGTGACACAATTTTTCTTTCTTTCTTTCTTTCTTTCTTTATTTTAGAAAATTTTTATTTAATTAATTGATTTAGAATATTTTTTCATGATTACATGATTCATGTTCTTTCCCTTCCTCCCACCCCCAACCCCACCCCCTTGAGGCATTATCTTAATGTTATTTGGAGGGGAATATTGAGAGAAGTCAGCTGGATCCTGAACCATTCTCTACCATCTTGACTGCCTAGAACCATGGACTCTAAAGATTGACCTGCACTTTCTACTTCCCTTACCAATGCCTTCTCCCTATTTACCCATTCAAATATTTTCCATCTTCTCTATGAAGTTTTCCATAATTCCTCTATCCATAATAATTTTCCCTCTTGAAATTCAAATAGCAAATTTTGTTCATCCCTCTTTGATATACTTATCATGTAATATTATATATTACATTTATCTGTGTTGATGTCTTATCTTCTTATTAGATTGTAACTTCCTTGATGGCAGAAACCTCACCTTACCTAAACTTTGAATGGGATGTTGGAGAATGAGGGGAAAAGGGATGGTTTAGGATGACTCTGGAGTTCTATGCCTGGGTGACTGGGAGGATAGTCAAACTTTCAATAACAGTAGGGACATTAGAAGGAGGGGCAATATAAGGGTTACCATCATCAGAATTTTTTCACTTTCTCCTTGAGAGAAAATATACTTCTGTTGAGGCTCTCAGCTAGTCCAGGTAATTCTTGGGTATGTTCAGCTTGGTCTTCTCCAATTTTCCATCCTCAGATGTTCCTGCATATTTTTAAGTGAGTATTTTTTTGTTCCTCATAGCCCTACTGACCTAGCAGGTGTTATCTGGCTTAGCCAGCTGCTGCCTGAACAGGAAATAGGGAAAGGAGAGGAAGACCAGGCTAGTGTGACAGGAAGCATGGAAGGTCACTCTTGTACATGCAGAAAAGTGTCCTTTCACAACAAGACACCCTCACGTGTTAAAAGGCAGCATGTTTGTGGAAGAGTGGCCATGGGAAAAATAGGTTCAGGTATAGAGACAAGGCAATTTCCCTCTCTAATCCTCAGTTTCTTCATCTATAAAAATGGGAATGATGGTACTTGCCCTGGCTACCTTATGGAGCTATTTTGGAGAATGTGCTATGCAAATCATAGACAGTTATAGAAATAATTATTATTATAAATGATCATAACAAACCTTAGATCTCTATGTAATCTATCATTATTATTACTTATGATGATGACAGATTTACAGAGGGCTTTGAGATTTATTATTATCATTTATAACAGAAATCATAATAATCACCATGAAATAAAACTTGTCTGAGACACAAAGGGGCGGGGAAAGAGAAAAAGAAGAATCCCTCATTCTTGTAGAACCGTGCCAGTGACTTATGTGACAGTTTGGCCCCAATCCAATTTGTAGTGATTTCTGGCTGCCTCAGGGAATCACTGCCTCTGGGAGAAGTTTGACTTTATAAGGAGTTCACAATTACCTAGTTTAAAGGAAAATTGTGAGGCACTCCAATTATAAATTTTTGATAACTGTATTTTATTGTTAAATTAACAGACATTTGTTTCTTTTCCCTCATTTAAAAGAAAGGCAAGAAAGTAAGAGCATGAATTATGTAACCATGTTAACTTTTCTAAAAAATAAATATTAATAAATGTTAAAAAAAAGAAAGGCAAATCCTTGTAACAAATACACATAGTCATTCAAAACAAATTGTGGTATTCAATGTTATGAAATACCATAGAGTTGTAAGAAATGATGCAGGGAATGATTTTAGAGAAATGTGGATTTTAAAATTAATATCCAATAACTAAGTATTATATTTTATAAAGTTTTATTAATAATAAACTAACATTAAAAAACTAGAGGGAAAAGGTGCTAAACTCAATCCAGCTGCTCTGGTGAGGAAGAGAGGAGCAAGGTGGAGCCTCAGAACTTATAACCTACACATGAAGATGCAACCATACACAAGAGGAAAAGCATTGTGGGTAATACAGAAAGGAAGTTTGGGGAATGTAGTTTTAGGGATTCAAGATTTTCCAACTATACAGAAATCTGCAAAGATTGTATGAACCAATACAGAGTGGAATGAGCAGAACCAGGAGAAAAATTAATACTATTAACAACATTGTCTCCAAGGAGAACCATGTCCCTGCCCTTAGGAGCCCAGAATCTGTGATAGGGCTGATAAGGCTGGTTATGAAAGGCTTCTTGAATACTTGTAGATCCCCCAGAGCTTAGAACTCCTTTCCAATTGGGTAATGGAGGGTGGGATTTCTCCTCAGGATCACCATGACATGCTCCTTGAGATTGAAAGAGACAAAGCTATCACGGACCGTGTCATCCTTCTTCAGAAAGTCATCCGAGGATTTAAAGACAGGTATTTGGGTGCTGTTCACATATAGCTACACACACACACACACACACACACACACACACACACACACACACACTTTAGCCTACACATAAATACAGACAGTTAGGTAGACACACACATATGTGTATACACACTAGCTCACATCAAGCCCTCACGATGAGACAGACACTGTATTAGGTGTTGAATACACCCTGCAAACTAGCTGGAGAGCAGAAAGAACTTCATTAATAATTTTTGCATTAGCTATAGATTTTCCAGCTGAGGTTTAAAATCCTCTCTGAAGCCATAATATACCCACTGAATGACAAATTCCAAATGCATATCTAGAATCTGTATACATTGTTGCCTTTTTATTTGGGGCAATTATATAACCCACAGATATAATCACATGTGCATATAATGTTTGCATACAAATGTGTGAATAACTCACTCATGGATATAAATTTGCACATACATGAACCTACAAATAGTAGGCTGACAAATCCAAAGCTCCCATATATGCTTATAAGCATTTTTATACTTGGACATACATGATTTCATATCCCCAAGTATACACATTCACATACACTACACATATATTCATATCATCATATAATACTGGAATATCTCTCTCTCTCTCTCTCTCTCTCTCTATATATATATATATATATATATATCTTTGACACATACATGTGCTCAGAAACACAGATCCACAATAAATATCTTTGTCAGCTGTCTTTGAGTAGAAAAGACAGTGTTTTTCATTCACAAGAATGACAGAAAGAAGAAACTGTCCATTCTGTCTGCCCTGGGGGAAGGGGAGCCCAGCATTTCTGTCCAGTCCAGCCAATGGAAAGAACCCTGGCCCCTGGGAGTCAGGAGATTTGGGCTGTAACCCAAATCTGTGCTAATATTTAATTGTCCATATGACCTGAGCCAAGACTCTTCCACTCCTTGGGCCTTGATTTCTACCTTTGTAAAAGGGAGAAAATCACCCCTGACCTCCCTCCCAGAATTTGTAGATCTAATGAGGAAGAGCTAGAGGGACTTTACAAATATTAAGTGTCATAGTAAAAAAAGTTCTTGGTCTCCTCCATGTCAGAAGAAGTGAATACAAATCCCAATTGTGCCCCTGAGCTGTCCCTGGGCAAGGGACTTTCCTCTTCTGTAAAATGGGGCTAATAATCCCTAAATTACCCAACTCCCACAGTTGTTGTGAGCAAAGATTTTTGTAAACTATAAAATGCCTTACTGGTGCCCGCTGAAGATGCTGACATTGATGCTGATGGTTTTAAGGTCCAATTACCTGAAGCTGAAGAATGCTGCAACACTCATCCAGAGACACTGGCGGGGCCACAACTGCAGGAAGAACTATGGAGCGGTAAGTGCATGTCACAGGCCTGCCATCATTACAGAGGAGGCCTTTGACCCCCATGCATAATCAATTGCCACCATCTTGTTTTCTGTGATAAATGGACAAAGTAGGCCATTTCCAGAAGAGTGCAAGCTTGGCTAAGTGGTATGATAACAAAAACACTAACTCTAGAGCTAAGGATCTTGGATTCTAATCTCACCTCTGATTCTCTCCATGTAATCTTGATCATGTCACAACCTCCCTGGGCTTCAGGTTCCACATTAAGATCTATGATACTATAACTTAGATATAAGGAACCCAGAATGCACTAATGCTTAAAAATTATTTGATTTGAGTTATCTCTTTCTCTTAAAAGGATAGCAAAATGGATAGTTCCCCAGCCTGTGAATGAAGGGTAGCTCCAACATTGAACTCAAAGTAATTCTCTCTTTGGTCTTTAGTTTTCTTCCCTGTAAGATGAAGGGGTGGGATTAATGATAAGATCCTGAAAAACCCCTTCTAGCTCAGATGTATTTTTTCTTCCAGTCATTTAGCAAGAATTCATCAAATACCTACTATAAGGTTCATAGAAAATAAATTTTCTTTGTAGAATTTTTAAAGAATTTTAAGATATCCCTTTGGCAGTAATTAGATATGCTTTGGAGAAACTATTAATTAAAAGGTAGAAAGATATATTCAATAGCCACTGTGAACTGGGCACCATGGGGAGTTGAGGGGTGGAGATATATAGCCTTTCTCCTTTCGTATCCCCTAATCTGTAGGGGTAGACACAGTCCCTGCTCTCAGGAAGTAGCCACATTAGAAACAGGGACCACCTAATCAAGGCAGTCTCTTCTGGTCTGAGGAGACACAGTCCTGGCTTTCAGGGCCTCTGAGTCAGAAGGTGAGACATAGAGGCTGCCCTTAGGAGCCTGCAGCCTGAAGAGAGATGTTGTCTCTCTGCCCACAGGAAGTTCCTTGTTTGGGGTGAGACCCACCCCAGGCCCTGCCCTTGGGGCAAGTATGAAGGGGGAGACACAAAACAGACATCATACAAAAGCATGCTACAGATGTGGGGGGAAAGTATCTAGCATCTCCAGAGAATTGTGCTGGCAGTTCCAGGGTTTCTGGGAGCCATTGGCTTGGAGGGATTGGTGTTGAAAAGCTGCCTGGACAAGGAGATACACATCCCACTTTGGTTGCAGATGAGGATTGGTTTCCTGAGACTCCAGGCCTTGTACCGGTCCAGAAAGCTCCACAAGCAATACCGACTGGCTCGAAGGAGGATCATTGACTTCCAGGCCAAGTGTCGGGGTTACCTGGTACGAAAAGCCTTCAGACATAGGCTTTGGGCTGTTCTGACTGTGCAGGCCTATGCAAGAGGAATGATAGCCCGGAGACTCTACAGGCGCCTAAAGGCAGAGGTGAGTTGGGAATGGGAGAGCTTGAATACCAGTCCCCTCCCTAGTCTCTCAATCCCTGGGGTGTGCATCAGCCAAGTTGAGGGTTGAATTCAAGTCTTCTGGCGCCAGTGACAAGTGTGTGTGTCTGTGTGTGTATGTATATATACACACACACATTTATATATATTTATAT
>NC_058132.1:100141414-100207040 GCF_016433145.1 Gracilinanus agilis
ATATATATATATATATATAAATTGAAGGTAATGTCGTATAGTTGGAAGAGCATTATATTTGGAGTCATAGAACATGGGTTCAAATCCTGGATCCTTGTTACCTGTGTGACCACTTTAACTTCTCTAGGTAGACCTTGGTTTCCTCAGCTTTAAAATGAAAATGTTGGACCAGATGACCTCTAAGTTCCCTTCCAACTCTGACGTGATCCAAGGCCTTTCGGGGACCATGGTTCCCCTAGGTCTGCTATTTAAAAATTCCTTTCTCCACCCCTTCCTTAGTACCTTCGCCGTTTGGAAGCCGAGAAGTTGCGGCTGGCAGAAGAGGAGAAACTCAAAAAGGAAATGAGTGCAAAGAAGGCCAAGGAGGAGGCAGAAAAGAAGCACCAGGTAAGCCCA
This sequence comes from Gracilinanus agilis, assembly GCF_016433145.1. Lineage (NCBI taxonomy): Eukaryota > Metazoa > Chordata > Mammalia > Didelphimorphia > Didelphidae > Gracilinanus > Gracilinanus agilis. The sequence goes on from NC_058132.1 coordinate 100,141,811, forward strand.
TGGGGAAGGTCTTAGAGCCGTTCCAATGATTTTGCCAAGGAAACCCCAAATGGGGTTATATAGCACTGAACATAACTGAAAAAGGACAGTTATTGACACATTGTCTCCATTACGATGTGAGCTCCTTGAAGACAGGGCCTGGATTTTTGCCTTTCTCTTGAGTACAAGGGACATAGTAAATCCCTAATAATTGTTTGTCATCTGGGTGGGGAGAGCTGATCAGCCATAACCACATCTCCTTCCTGCCCATAGGTACGACTGGCCCAGCTGGCCCGGGAAGATGCTGAGAGGGAAGTGAAGGAGAAAGAGGAGGCCCGAAGGAAAAAGGAGCTACTAGATAAGATGGAGAGAGCCCGCAATGAACCTGTAAATGATTCGGACATGGTGGACAAAATGTTTGGCTTCCTTGGAACAACATCATCACTACCAGGCCAGGAGGGCCAGGCCCCTACTGGTTTTGAGGTACTTCCTAAGGGAAGGGGTGACTCTAAAGGGAATCCCCACAATATCTCCCCAAACCCTCTGTCTGGTGCATGAGGTGTAGTGTTGGGATGAGGACCAACAAATGAGCCAACATCTAGGCAGTCAAATGATCAGAGAACTACAGAGCTCTAGCAGCAGGGAAGGGTCTACTGTGGTGAGTAGAAATAGCTATGAGTTTGGAGTAAGAAGATCTGGGTTCAGATCCTACTTCTATTACTCACTTAACTGTGGGACTTTGCTCAAGTTAATTCCTCCTTTGGGTCTCAGTTTAATAATATGGGATTAGACTAGATAATTGCTCAGGCTTCCCCTTTCAGTTCTAATATTCTATGCCCTTCTGGCATTGACATTCTATTTTTAGGTCCTTTCTAGCATTGACATTGTATGTTCTTGTAGTCTAAGACTATATTCTAAGGTCTCTTCTAGCTCCCACATTTAAGGTCTCTCCAAACTCTGACATTCTATGTTCTAAGGTCCCTGCCGGCTCTAACATTCTGAATTCTAAGATCTCTTCTTTTCTAGCTCCTACATTTTAAGACCTTTGCAACTCTGACATTTTGTGTTTTTAGGACATTCTAGTTCTGACATCTTATGTTCTTATGTTTTAACATGTTATATTCTAAGGTCATTGCCATCTCTGACATCTTGTGTTCTTGTATTCTAACATTCTATATTCTAAGGTCCTTTCTAGCCCCTACATTCTAAGGTCTCTCCCAGCTTTAACATTCTGTGTTCTAAGGTCTCTTCTAGCTCTTACATTTTAAGATCCTTACAGCTCTGGCATTCTGTGTTTTTAGGTCCCTTCTGGTTCTGACATCCTATTTTCTTGTGTTCTAACATTCTGGATTCTAAGGTCATTGCCATCTCTGACATTCTGTGTTCTAATGTTCCTTCTGGCTTTAACATTCTGTATTCTAAGGCCCCTTCCAGCTTTGACATTTTGTACTCTTAAGTCCATCCCAGCCCTAGCATTTTATGATTATATGTCCAAGTTTGACATCTGCATGAGTCCCACACATAAAGATTCTCGTACCTCCTCTCCTCTAGTACCCTGCTCCCCAACCTGTCTCAGAGCCTCAAAAAGCCGACCTCCAATTCCTTCCATAGGACCTGGAACGATCGAAGAAGTTGATGGTGGAGGATGACTTGGATTCAGCCCTGCCCCTCCCAGATGAGGATGAGGAGGACCTCTCAGAGTATAAGTTTGCCAAGTTTGCAGCCACCTACTTTCAGGGTACAACCACACATACCTACATGCGCAGGCCCCTCAAGCAGCCTCTACTCTATCATGATGATGAAGGAGACCAGCTGGTGAGGTTACTAAGGAACCAGAGGGGTTGAGGGCCAAGGACAAAGGGGAAACAGTCGTTTAAGTACAGATATAGCTGCTAGATGGTGTGATAGAAAGAGTACTGGGCAAAGAGTCCAAAGACCTGAGTTTGAATTCTAGCTCTGCTAGGTACATGCTGTGGGACAAGCTACTTAGCCTCTACTGACCTCAGTGTCCCCTTCCCTAGAATGAAGGGGTTGGACGGTGGACTCAGACTCTAAAGTTTCTTCCATTTCGTATTCTTAGTAACTCTGGGTGTCAGCCTGTGCCCACAGGTGTAGATAAACAAAAATGCCTGGAGGCCAAGGTAGACATGTCTCCTAGATTAGCAAAGTGATGAGAATGCAGGGACAGAGAAGCTAATGTCAGTCAGTCCAAATAAAAATATTCAGTGTTTACAATGTGTCAAATACTGTCTAAGTTCTGGAATACAAAGAAAAGTAAAATAACAAACAATAACAAAAAACAAAACCCCAAACCCAATGTCTGCCCTCAAGAAGCTCCCATTTTAAAAGGGGAGAGAATGTGTAAATATCTGGGTACCAAAGAAGATACCTACAGAGTATATGAAGGTCATATGAGGGGGAAAGACATGAACAGATTAGGAAAGAGGGGAAAGTCTCCTGCAGAAAAGGAGATTTGACCTGAGCCTTGAAGGAAGCCAAGGAACCTAGAAGGTGAAGGAGAGGAGAGAAGGGAAAACATTCCAGGCATGAGGAATATGAAGTAGGTAATATATGTCAAATACTTTGAAAACCTTAAAGCATGAAAGAAGGGACCAGGATGAAACCTGTGATTTCAACAGAATAAGGAGCCCCCAAGCTCCAATAAGGGACCTGCCCACTTGCCCAGGGTTACACAGTTTGTAGGTGATGAGGTAGGATGTGAACACAGGGCTTTCGCAACTTTGAAGACAGTCCTCCATCAATTGTACCATGCTGCCCTGGGTTTTAGTAGTAATGATAGTAATAGAAGTTGTGGATGTAGTGGTGGTGCTGGGGTCCTGGGTAATTTTAGCTCCCTAGGGATAGTTTCAGGAAAAGTAGAAAAGGCAATACCCAAAATCTAATGGGGCTGGGGATTAGCCTCACTGGTAAAGCAGCTAAGTGGCACAGTGGAAAGAGTGTTGGGTCTAGAGTCAGGAAGTCCTGAGTTCAGATCTGTTCTCAGACACTTACTAGCTGTGTCTCTGGGCAAGTCACTGAACTCATTTTCCTCAGCTGTAAAATGAGCTAGAGAAGGAAATGGCAACACACTCCAGTGTCTTTGACAAGAAAATCCCAAGATGAGGACACAAAGAGCAGGATATTACTGAAGATGACTAAATAACAACAAGGCAGCTAGATGGCTTAATGATGAGAGCTCTGGGTCTGGAGTCAAGAAGGCTTGAGTTCAAATCCAGCCTCAGGCACCTACTAGCTAGGTGATCCTGGGTAAGTCACTTTTACTTCTAACTGCCTCAATTTCCTCATCTGCAAAATGAGAAGTTGTTGAGGATCCAATGAGATATTTGTAAAGTGCTTAGCACAATGCATGGCATATAATAGGCGCTAAATAAATGCCTGTTTCTGGCCACATTATTCTGAAGAGCTAGATATCATCAATAAATCATCAATACTATTAATAAATGCTACAATATCATCAAACACCTAAATTCTGGTTGAGACAATACTGTGTGATGTTGCTAAAGTCATTGTGCCTTCTCAGGTTCAGTGGCCCCATTCTTTAAGATGGGAATAATAATCTCTTTTCTGTCTCTCTCAACAAGGTTTTTGTGAAGAACAAATCATGGGTCAAGAGTTAGAAGGGATCTTAGAGGCCATCAAGTCCAGGCCTCTGTTTCATTTAGGAACCCGAGTCATCAAGAAATTTAGTGACTTACTTAGAGCCAAACATAGCTACTAATTGTCCAGGATAGGATTTGAACACGGGTTTTCTTGACTTCAAGTCAAGGTCAGGTTGCCTAAATCCCCCATGAAGAGTCATTTGTAAATATGAAGCAGTATATGAATGTAAGGCTAAACCATTGTTAGGGGACTTGTCCTAATATGGGGTTCCCTTGCATAAACAGGCAGCCCTTGCAGTATGGATCACCATCCTTCGGTTTATGGGGGACCTTCCTGAACCCAAGTACCATACGGCGATGAGTGACGGCAGTGAGAAGATCCCGGTGATGACCAAGATCTATGAGACTCTAGGAAAGAAGACCTACAAGAGGGAGCTGCAGGCCCTTCAGGGGGAAGGCGAGGTGAGGTGGATGCCATCTGCCCATGGAGTATGTGGGGTGACCCATACTGCTGCCTACTTGGCACACCATTTCTTTTCTTTAATGATCAATTGCCTCTTCTGTAAAATTGTGTTGATTTATAATCAAATTAGTTAATTTAATAGTTAACGAATCAATTAATTAATATTGGTCCTTTCTGCCTCATGGGATTATTATAAGGACTCAAGGAGATGCTTGAGAAAAACTTTGTAAGCTGTAAATCACTATGCAAATGTGAGCTATTAGTTATTAGTATTATTATTTCTTCAATACTTCAGTGACTCATGATTTGTGCAAGACCATATATATCTATACCAAAGCCTGTGTGCAACAGGAGTAAATGGATTGATATGGAGATACTCCAACCCAACCAAAGAGCCCAGATTTCTCCCTTTATGGGGAGAAGAAAGAAGATAGCCATGGACTAGAACTCACTCCCTTGCTCTCTTTTCTTTTTTTTCTTTTTTAAATCCTTACCTTTTTGTCTTAGAATTAATACTAGGTATTGGGCTAGACCAGTGATGGGCAAACTACAGCCTGTGGGCCAATGCGGCCCCCTGAAATGTTCTATCCAGCTGTGGGACATTATTCCTAATCTGATGAATACAATGAGTAGGATACAATACAAAGAAACTTCAAAAGAGTTGCCTTGGAAACAGATTGACAGATGAGCATTTCCTTTACTTTGGCCCCTTTTTAAAAAGTTTGCCCATCACTGGCCTAGACAATAGGGGTCAAGTGACTTGTCCAGGGTCATCCAGTTAGTAAGTGTCTGGGGACAGATTTGAATCTAGAACCTCCTATCTCTGGGCCTGGCTCTCTAGCCAGTGAGCCACATAGCTGCCCCCTCATTCCTATCTTCTTGAGGAATATTGGACCAGAATTATGTCTACTTATTGCAACATCAGGCATTTAAAGTAGGAGAATTGTTCTTTTGAGAGTCAGGATAAAAGCCACTTTCTCTAGTCACTAAATTCTTTTCTATCTTGCTCCCCTCTTTTAGTCTGAGTATGATGGGGTGGAGATTGGTAGGTGAGAAATAGTTTTATTCCAGCCCAGGAGGATAACTGTTAGGTTTAATTTTGGACGGTTTAATTCCCTTCCCACCAGGAACAGCAGGTAGACTAATTTGGCTGAAACAGAAAATACACCAGAGAGTCATATGTAGCAAACCTGGCAAGCTGCACTAAAATCAGATTGTACAAGGCAAGGCTTTAAATGCCAAGCTGAGGGATTTTAAAATTTTATTTTTTAAACCCTTGTCTTCCATCTTAGAATCAATACTGTGTTTTGGTTCTGAGACAGAAGAGGGGTAAGGGCTAGACAACAGGGGTAAAATGATTTGCCCAGGGTCACATAGCTAGGAAGTACCAGAGTCCAGATCTGAATTCAGGACCTCCATCTCTATGCCTGGCTCTCAATTTACTGAGCCACTTAGTTGCCCATTTTTATTTTATTTTAGAAACAGGAAGGAACTGATGAAATTTCTCAAGCGGTGATTTATCTAAGGTCAATGACAGAGCCAGGACCTTCAATACTTTAGCTTTTTCCTTCCCAATGCTGCATTCTTTCCCTTTCACTAAGCATCTTCTGCTGGTAGCTTGTTGCAAGCCAATCCTCTGAACCAAAAACTTCTTTCCTCTTCAGGGCGGATACTCAGATGGTCTCAAGAAGAGCAGCGTGAGACATAAACTGGTCCACCTGACCCTGAAGAAAAAATCAAAGTTAACAGAAGAGGTAAGAGTGGCTTACATTCTACAGGGATACAAATGAGCAAAGTCTAATTAAGAAGGAAGATAAAGCTGGGGAGCTTTTAAGGAAGGGAACACAGGTTTATTAAGCACCTACGATGTGCCAGGCATTATGCTGTTTTTATAAATTTGATCTCATTTGATTCTAATAGTTCTGGAGGGTAGGTGCTATTGCTAGTGACATTTTACAGTTGAGAACTGATGCAGACAGAAGTTAAGTAACTTTATCCAGGGCCATGTAGCTACTAAGTAAGAATCTGAGGTCACATTTGAACTCAGGTCTTCCTGACATTAGGTTCACCTATCTATCCACTGTGCCACCTGGTGCCTCTAGCCAAAGAGTACTGCCTTTGCAAGAGAGTCATTTGATCAGACTTGTACCTTAGGCAGCCAGAGTCTAGGAGAAGAGAGTCAGGAGGCAGAATGGCCATTAGGAAGTTATTCTAGTTTACACATATACCCCTCTCTCTTTCTCCATTCTTTCAGTTGTACAAGCATTTATTAGGTGCTGACTGTATACAAAGTGGGAGGCAATGATGACAATTTATACATAAATTCCCCCTCTTTCTCCATTCATCCAATTCAACAAGCATTTGTTGTTGGTCCTTCATTTTGGTATCCCAGGAGGATGTCTGACTGGCATTTGAACAAACATTTAAGTGCCTACTGTATGCAAAGTGAGAGGCAGATTTAAAGTTTATACATAAATCTCCCTCTCCCTCCATTCATCTAACTCAACAAGTATTTATTAAATGCCTAGAAAGGGAGAGACAGTAATTAGTTTACTACACATAGGACCCCACCCACCTCCTTCCATTCATGCAATTCAGCAAGCATTTAAGTGCCTACTATATGCAAAGTGCAAGGCAGGCATTATAGTTTATACGTACATTAGTCCCTCTCTCCCTCCTCTTCTCTAATTCAACAGGCATTAAATGCCTATTGTCTGTAAAGCAAAAGACTTCAAGACAGTAGAGAACTAGCTGCTGAGGTAGGGAGACCTGGGCTCAAGTCCCTCTCACCAAGGACACATTCTGCCTGTTGAATTCTGGGTAAGCCATTTAACTTCTCAGTGGTGTCAAACTCAAATAGGAAAGGGGCCACTAACTGAATATAAAGATCCCTCCAAGCTGTATATTACCTTAGAAAACTACATATCAATATTTTCTATGTTCCATTATTTTTATTTTGTTAAATATTCCCCAATTACATTTTAATCTAGTTTCTACACTCTGGAGAATTTGATACTTCTGCCCCAGGCAACTCCTTAAGAACATAAGTTACTAAGAAGGTGCCCTTATGGATTAGGCAGAGGAAGTTTTCTCCTCTGGGAATTCTATACTAGTTTTTGTTTTTTTAAAAATAATGTGCAAAGGAATGGGGGAAATGACAAGTCAGAAACCAGACCTTACCTTGCCATCAGGGAACTACTGGGAGGACACCACAGGACTGTGGCGGTGAACCTATGACATGTGTGCTAATGGGACACTCAGAGCCCTCTCTGTGGGCATGCATGCCCTTGCCCTTGCCCCAGCACTGAGTGACAGAGTTTGTTACTAAAAAGCCAGTGGGGCTGGGCTGCTTCCTTCTCCCTGTCCACAATGCCTCAGGACATTTCTCACATAACCCACCCCTCTGCCCAGCAGCTCAATGGGAACACTTCCTCCCTCCCCTATCTGGGGTAAGGTGCAGGGGAACTGGGAACAGTTTGGGCACTCGGTCTCTAAAAGGTTCACTATCACTGCTGCAGGGAAAGAGATAATGGCTGTGGATAGGGAAAATCAGGGAGGGTTTCAAAGGGAAAGTAGAATAAATCAGGAAAGATTTCCCTTATGTAGCAGCATTTAAACTTAAATCTGCTATGAATCTGTGGATTCTAAGAGATAAAGAGGAAGTATATTCCAGGAATAGAACACAGCCCATGCAAAGATATGGAGGTGGCAGGATATTAAGATGCCAAATCAGGGATCAGCAAATAGATTGATTTGTCTGTAATGAAGAAAAAGGGGCTGCACAATAAGCCTGGAAAGAAGGAGGCTGAGGCCAGATTCTGAGGGACTTTAAAAGACAAAATAAAAGCCTTTCTCTTATTCCAGAGGCAATTGGGATCCACTAAATATTCTTGAGCAGGGGAGTAGTATGATGCTTTAGAAAATATTTTTCTGGCATTCATGTGGAGGAGATATTGGAGAAGAGAATCCAATTAATTTTTTATATTTAATTCATGCTTTTAAAAATCACTAGCATTTCCCCAAACTTGCCTCACTTCCCTTATTTTTAAAAAAGTAATTAAACAAAACAAATCAACACTTTCTTTTACCATTACAAAATATGCTCCTATAGATAGTCTGGTAAGTATAGAAACTTCCCCTCTGCCCCTTGACCTTGTATACATGCACCTAGGAATGATATCACTGGGTCAAGGGGTGAATGCAGTTAGAGACTTTTTTTTTTTTAATTGAAAATTTCTATTTAATTAATTGATTTAGAATATTTTTCCATGGTTACATGATTCATGTTCTTTCCCTCCCCTCTTCCCACCCCCCTCTTGTAGCCAACGAGCAGTTCCTCTGGGTTTTACATGTGTCATTGATCAAGACCTATTTCCATATTATTGATATTTACACTAGGGTGATCACTTAGAGTCTACATCCCCAACCATATCCCCATTGACCCATGTGATCAAGCAGTTGTTTTTCTTTTGTGTTTCTACTCCCACGGTTCTTTCTCTGGATTTAGATAGTGTTCTTTCTCATAGGTTCCTCAGAATTGTCCTGGATTATTGCATTGCTACTAGTAGAGAAGTCAATTACAATCTATTGTGTCACAGTGTCTCCGTCTCTGTGTATAAGGTTCTCCAGGTTCTGCTCCTTTCACTTTTCATCAATTCCTGGAAGTTGGTCCAGTTCACATGGAATTCCTCCAGTTCATTATTTCTTTTAGCACGATAGTATTCCATCACCAACAGAAACCACAATTTGTTCAGCCATTCCCCAGTTGAAAGGCATCCCCTCATTTTCCAATTTTTTGCCACTACAAAGAGCACAGCTATAAATATTTTTTTACAAGTCTTTTTCCTTATTATCTCTTTGGAGTATAAACCCCACAATGATGGCTAGATCAAAAGGCAGACAGTCTTTTAAAGCCCTTTGGGCATAGTTCCAAATTGCCATCCATAATGGTTGGATCAATTCACAACAAATTCCCAATTTTGTCACATCTCCTCCAACTTTTTCTTTGCTGTCATGTTAGCCAATCTGCTAGGTGTGAGGTGGTCCCTCAGAGTTGTTTTGATTTGCATTTCTCTAATTATAAGATATTTAGAACACTTATTCATGTGCTTATTGATAGTTTTGATTTCTTTATCTGAAAATTGCCTATTCATGTCCCTTGCCCATTTATCAATTGGGGGATGACTTTTTTGTACAATTGATTTAGCTCCTTATAAATTTGAGTAATTAGCCCTTTGTCATGTTTTTGTTATAAAGATTTTTTCCCCAATTTGTTGCTGTCCTTCTAATTTTGATTGCATTGGTTTTGTTTGTACAAAAACTTTTTTTGAGACTTTTTTTTAGTATAATTCCAATTGTTTTCCAGATTAGTTGGATCAGTTCACAGCTCCACCAACTGTGCACCAATTTTTCTTTTGTTGAATCAATTTACTCATTCATTCATTTTTCCATTTACCCACTCATTAGTCATCTATCTATTCATTTACTCATTCATTCACTCATCTTTCATTTCCCTATCTATTTATTTAAAATCCTTACCTTCTGGCTTAGAATTAATACTAAGTAGCGGTTCCAAGGCAGATGAACTGTAAGAGCTAAGCAATTGGGGTGACATAGCTAAAAGTGTCTGAAGCCAGATTTGAACCCAGGACCTCCCATCTCTAGGCCTGGCACTCTATTCACTGAATCACCTAGTTACCCCTTTGCCTATATTTTCATTAACAGATTTATTTGTTCTTTATTCAGTACTGAAGGTAGCAAGGCGGTATAGTCAGTGGCTATATTGCTGAGTCTGCAAAGATATCTGAGTTAAAATCCAGCCTCAGACATTTACTAGCTGTGTGACCCTGGGCAAGTCACTTAACCTCAGACTGCCTCAGTTTCCTCAAATATAAAATAGCACCTACCTCTGAGAGTTGGGGTGAGGATCAAATGTGACAATTTTGTAAAGCACTTGGCAAAGTGCCAGGCACATAGTAGGCACTTAATAAATGCTACTTATTTCCTTCCAACAAGCTTTTGCTTGTATTTCCTGTGTGTGTGGCTTGCTAAGGACGACAGGAGCATGAGAGATGGGAGTGGTCTTCTATACTAAGAGGTGCATGTCCCTGCTGTTTTCTAGGCTCACTAAGTAAAAAGTAAGTAAAGATTTGATGGTGTTAATCAGGCTGGGATTCCTAGATGAGGTGAGTCTTGGGTCAAAGATAGATTCAAGGTCTTATAGAGAAGTGAAGGGAAAATTCTCAAGCTCATAGGATGCGGGAGGAACAGCTAGGTGGCTCAGTGGATTGAGAGCCAGGCCTTAAGACAGGTCCTGGTCCTGGGTTCAAATGTGACCTCAACAGGTCCTGGTCCTGGGTTCAAATGTGACCTCAGGTACATCTTAACTGGTGACTCTGAGCAAGTCACTTATCTCCAATTGCTTAGCTCTTATTGCTCTTCTGCCTTAGAACCAATATTTAGTATCAATTCTAAGACAGAAGGTAAGGATTAAAAAAAAAAAGACTGGGGAGAAAAGTCTAGAGAGGCTCCCTGACCTGCCTCAATTCTCCCAATTAGGTTTGGAAGAAATAAGCAAACCCTGGAAGGAAGGGGGTGGGGAGGAATCGTGAATCATGTAACATGGAAAAATATTCTAAAGAAAAAGAAAAAGAAAGGAGACCCACAGTCTCAGGATTCAGACTGAATTAAAGATAGAATTATCCTTATTTCATTGTTTCTGGGTTGTTTTCTCACCACCTCTCTTTTTCTCTTTCTCTCTCTGACTTCTGACCTTTCAGGTAACCAAGAGACTGCACGATGGGGAATCCACCGTCCAGGGAAACAGTATGCTGGAGGACAGGCCCACCTCTAACTTGGAGAAGCTTCACTTCATCATTGGGAATGGCATCCTGCGGCCTGCCCTGAGGTACACAGAAACAGGAGGCAGATGGCCTGGAGGAGAGGATGGAGGAGAGTCCTAGAGAAAGAGGGAGCTGACTTGTTCAGTTCAGTCCTGGAGGGCAGAACTGGGATCAGTGGAGGGAGTGCCCCCTTTGAGATCAGTCTAAGAAAGGGCTTCTTCCTAACAATTATGGCTTCCCCCAAAAGTGGGGTGGACGGTCTTGCAAGGTAGAAAGCTCCACATTTCTGAAGGTCTTCAGGCAGAAGGTAAGGCACTCCCTGTTTGGGATGCCATATTATTTCCTCTTGAAATAGTTCAGGCTAGATTTTTCTTCCAACTCAGAACCTAAGATTCTGTGAATCAAAGATTCTGTCTTTCATAATTCCAAGGTCCTGATATTTGTAGTGTAATAATGACCATTTTGGCCCTTGTTGCCTGAAGGCCAGGTGTGTAACATTTCCTCTCTCTTCCCAGAGTTCTCCAGAATCCTTAAGGGGACTGGGAGGGTATGTGGCTAGTCTCTGATGTTGGCTGAACCTCCCAATGATTGTGTCCCCCTAATTTTAGGGGTCTCTGGTCCACCAGTATAAACATTTAATAGTCAGATTAGTCTTTATGAAGAAATATTTACTTCAAAGGTACAGAAAGAGCAAAGATACAAATGTAACCGCCTCACTATGTTGGGGGAAGTAGGAGAAGGGCATAATTCCCTCATGCCCCTTTAGCCTCTGGGGAGCAGAGGAAGATTAGATTTCCAACTTAATTCAGGTGGCAACTAAGAGTCTCAGTGGAGGGAGAGCCAGGCTCAGAGATGGGAGGTCCTGGGTTCAAATGTGGCCTCAAACACTTCCTAGCTGTATGACCCTGGGCAAGTCACTTAACCCCCATTGCCTAGCCCTTATCACTCTTCTGCCTTGGGACCAATACACAGTATTGATTCTAAGACAGAAGGTAAGGGTTTTAAAAAAAAACCCCAATATAATTCATTTCTTATATAGCATTAGCCCCATTAGTTCCAAGGCTTCTCAAGGCATCTCTGCTGGGTTAGCAGCAATCGGCAGCCTGGAATTCTGGCTCCAGGGTCAACATGACTGGAGCTCCCAGATCTGGGGATTCCATTGCTTGAGCCTCAAGCTGAAAAGAACAAATTAAAGAATCCCCAACCCCAGCCTTGATTCTTATGGCCACAGGGGCCCTGGAGCGAGGGGGAAAATGGGAGGGTAACCCTGCTCCTCTTCCCCAGCCTAGTACATGATGCCCAGGGTTCTGAAGGAACAGAACCATCTTCCTAGATGCCATCTGAAAGACTAATCTGATGCAGATTGGCAGCGTTAAAGATTCAGATATTTCTAGCTGTGTGGAAAGAGGCTGTTTCCACCCAGAAGCTAAGGGACTTGCCCAAAGTAACACAACTATTACAGTGTGGTTGTCTTGACACAGTAAGTTGTCATGTCTTTCAAAACAGAAGACCAGCACAGCACTCTTCAGTGTGCCACCTCTCTGGAATGGAGTCCAGCCCTCTTTTCTCTTGGCTAATTAAATCAGTGATATCCCATTCCCCAAGGGAATGTGATTTAATTTGCAGAAGATGTATTCATGTACATTTCCAGAACTGGCCCATTGAGTGTAGCATAGTAGTTAGAGCCAGGACTTAGAAACCAGAATGATCTGACTTTGAATCCTACTTCAGATGCTTATTGGTTGTGTGACCCTGGGCAAGTCACCTATCTCTTGTAGGCCTTAGTCTCCTCATCTGTAAAAATGAGTATGATAATAATCAACCTTACCTCCCAGGGTCTTAAGGATCAACTAAGATAACAGGCTTACAACCTGGGAGTCATCCTGGACCCCTCACTATGTCTCACTTTCCATATCTCTTGCCAAGACCTTTCCATTTTACCTCTCAAATATCACCTCTGACACTGCTTGCTTCCTCTCTGGTATAGGCCTTTATCACTCGGGTTATTGCAATAGTCAGCTGGTGGGTTTACCTTTATCAAGTCTCCCCCTACTCCAAGTCATCATCCTTCTAGCCACCAAAGTGATTTTCCTAAAATACAGATCCAATCGTGTCCTCACATCCCCCACAACTCCCCATTCGATCTCTCTCAGTGGATTCATATTGCCTTCAGAAGCGAACACAAAATGCTCTGTTTACCATTCAAAGCCCTTCATAACCTAGTCTCTCCTCCCTTTCTAGTCTTCTTACGCCTTGTTCCCAGACATGTACACTTTGATTCAGTGACATTGACCTCCTGGCTTTTCCAGGAAGAAGACATTCTATCTCTTGGCTCTGAACATTTTCTCTATCTCCTGTGCCTAGAATACTCTCCCACCTCTGCTCTGACTACTGACATCCCAGGATCCCCATGTCTTAGCTAAAATCCCACTTTCTTGAATACATCTTAATTCAAATGCCTTTCCTCTGCCAATTATTTCTTTTTTGTCCTGACTATAGATTACTTTGTGTATATTTGTTGCATGTTGTCTCCCCCAATTAGGTTGTAAGCTCCTTGAGGGCAGGGACTGTCTTTTGCCTCTTTTTTTATTTCCCTAGCATGTAGCATAGTACCTGGCACATAATAGGCACTTAATAAATGTTTATGGATTAATTAGTTGATAACATAGACAAAAAGGACTTGGCAAACTGTAAGTACTATAGAAATACCAACTAAGATTATTATTGTGAGGGCCGAAAGGTGGTGTGATGGATAGAGTGCTCATCCTGGAGTTAGGAAAACTCATCTTCTTGAGTTCAAACCTGGCCTCAGACACTTACTACCTATGTGACTCTGGGCAAGTCACTTAACCCTGTTTGCCTTAGTTTCTTCATCTATAAAAAGAGCTGGAGAAGGAAATGGCAAACCACTCCAGTATCATTACCAAGAAAACCTCAAATGGGGTCATAAAGAGTTGGACACAACTAAAATGATTGAATAACAAATTATGATGATGATGATGATTTCACCCACTCTCTAGGAAATCTATGACCTATAAAGGTCTTGAACCTAAGCCTCTCCAGCCCCTCATCTATATTGTGTTCTCTCAGGTACTCACTGCATGATTAACCATCCCTGCCTGCCTTGTCCTTTCTAGGGATGAAATATATTGTCAGATCTGCAAACAGCTCACCCACAACCCTTCCAAGAGCAGCTACGCCCGAGGCTGGATCCTGGTGTCCCTGTGTGTGGGGTGCTTTGCACCTTCTGAAAAGTTTGTTAAGGTAATGTGGGAAGGGAGGAGTCTTCTTTCCCAGATGTTATAAGTAGAGCCAAGATAAGGGCTACCTCAGAACTTCTCTCACACAGAAGAATTAACAAGGTCCAGATTAGGTTAAGGCTGGCTTCCCTGGTCCCTTCCTTTCATCATTTGCCCAAATTCACAGACTAATGAATGCCCTTTTAAGAGAAACTCGTTCTCCCCGAAGTACACAATAAGACCCAGCTCCCTTCATCTAGATTTTAATGGGTAGATTCTGAGGGAGACACACCTATTCATGTAACACTGTTAATGAGGAATCCCTGGGTTGCAAAGTCCTGAAAGCATTCTGACTGGGACCAAAACTCATATTTGAATCACTCTCAACTGCTTTGATAGAGTAGGAGCAAACAGAAAGGACAGACCACCAGCATCAAGACTTCAAAATGCTTAATGTTATCATGTATTAGTGTAACCACTCACACTGATAAGCTTCTATTGGATTACAAAGTAATCCTAGACATGGTGGGAATTACTGTTGCAATTTTACAAAAGAAGAGACTGATGTCCAGAGTAGAATTCAGCAACATTTATTAAGTACCTGGGCACCGCTAAATATTGATACAAAGCATTAGTGGGATACAACCTAAATCCTGAGGTACAAAACCAGTCTGTGGATATTTATTGTGTTTTATAATAATAAAAATAATTAACATTTATAAAATAACATTAACATTATTATCTCATTTGATCCTACTATGTGCTAGGCACTGGACTAAACCTTAGGGATACAAGAAAGTGAAGACATAGTTTCCTGCCCTCAGGGAACTCGCAATCTAGTAGAGGAGCTAACGTGCAAACAAGTTATGTATAGATAAATAAAAAATCATTTCCTGTGAGCACATGCCAGGGCTAGGACTAGAACCCCAGACTTCTCATTCCAACTACAGCAGGGCTCTTTTCACAACGTAACTCCTATACTGTTAATTCCCTTATACTGAAATTCGCAAACTTCACTTATGACTTGTATCCCTCTAACTTTCTTAAAACCAGCTGACCCTCATGACAGAGGACCTCAGTGGAAAGTGTCAGCAGACCTCCTCATTCTCTGGAATGGGAGGCAGCTTTGCTGAGGCTGGGGGATTGTCTGTGGATTGACTCCAGAGCCACCATGAGGCAGCATGTCTTCTGTGAGGGTCAGCGAGCTGTAGGTAGGGGAAAGAGCACTAGCCCGAACCATAGAAGAGGTAGGTTTCGATCCCAGCTTAGAAGGAAATACTTTGTGAGTCGCAAAACTCTACAGAAATTTAAGTTACTAGCATTAGAAACTCTAAGCACTGGTGGGACTCAAAAGAAAGGGAGATCCTTTATTTTTCAGCTGGGGTGGTTCAGAAAGATCCATGACCATCTAGATCTCTGTGGCTGAAATTCTTTTATTTGCTGCTTCTTATAGAAGAGCCTCATTAACTGTACAGAATTGGGCACCCAGGGATGGCCCCCAGAAATCATGGAGTTCATGTCTACCCTCTTATCTCTAAGTGCTTGTCTTAGCTTAAAGAAGTCCAGGGGGGCAGACAGGTGGATAGAGTACCTGGCCTGGAGTTGGGAGGACCTGACTTCAAATCTAGCCTTGGACACTTCCTACTTGGGTGACCCAGGGCAAATCACTTAACCCCATTTACCTTGCCCTTACTGCTCTTCTGCCTTGGAACCAATACTTAGTATCAATTCTAGGGCAGAAGGTAGGGATTAAAAAAATTCCAAGGAAAGGTTTGATTTTATCCAATATTATATCAAGAATTATACCAACATATAAGGTGTCATAATACAGTGAAAGAAGATCACTGGATTTGAAGTCAGAGGCTCTAGATTCAAATCCTAGCTCTGTTTCTTACTACTTGGCATTGTGGTCAAGTCACTTAACTACTTCTGGTCTCAATTTCCCCATTTTATAAATATGGGAGGCAAAGATGGACTAGATGACTTTTTTTTTAACCTTTACCTTCTATCTTAGAATCAATATTAAGTATCCAAGGCAGAAGACTGGTAAGGGCTAGACAATTGGGGTCACACAGGTAGGAAGTATCTGAGGTCAAATTTGAACCCAGATCCTCCTGACTCTAGACTGACTCTAGACCTGGTGCTTTTTCTACTATACTATCTAGCTGCCCTGACTAAATAACTTCTAAAAGCTTTTCCCAGCTCTATGATTCCCTCCACTTTGATGCTGAACACAGGTTTGCTTCTCACTATTCTTTGCTCATCTTGATGTCTTTGTAAATCTGACAGTATCTGAGGAACTACATGAATGGGGGTCCACCTGGTTATGCTCCTTACTGCGAAGAGAGGCTAAGGAGGACCTTTGTGAATGGGACAAGGACTCAGCCCCCTAGCTGGCTGGAACTACAGGTATGAGCTGGGTTGGCTTTATGTAGGTTGGAGAAGGTAACTACTTATGATAGAGGCCTCTACCAGCCCTGACCTGTCGACTAATCAAGCATTTTTCAAGCACCTACTCTGTGCCCAACATCCCCAAGACAGAAGTGAAATAGCTCCTGCCCTTAAAGAGCTTATATTCTAATGCCAAAGTACTGCCTTATGTTCCTGCCTGCTTGAAAATCACAGAATCTCAGAGCTGAAAAAGGATCTTGATCTAACACCACATTGGCAAGCCTATGGCATTCGTACCAGAGGGGACTGCTTCTCTCCCCCTCTCCACCTTGCCTGAAAACATTTCTCACTTCACCCACTTCTCTGCCCAGCAGCCCAAAGGGAGAGCTTCCTCCCTCCCCTGTCTGGGGTAAAGTATGGGGCTCACATGCAAGGTTGCAGTTTGGGCACTTGATCTCTAAAAGGTTTGCCATCACTGATCTAACCTATAACTGAATAGGAATGCCTTGCACTGAATCTACAACATATAGCTATTCAGACCCCATTTGAAAATCACTAGGAAAAAAGATCTTAAATTGGTATTGTGGGAAGAGTATTGAATTTGGAGTTGGATGACCTGGGTTCTAATCTCAGTAGAAAATTTAGTTGTAGGGGAAAGTAGGAGCATGAATCATGTAATCATGTTTAAAACGAATATTAATAAATGTTTAAAAAAAAAAGAAAAAAAGAAAAAATGCTTGTGAAGGAAGCCTTTAACTCCTCACTAAAATTAAAAAAAAAAAAAAAGAAAACTTAGTTGCATTTTAGTCAAGACCCTTCATCTCCTTAATTCACTTTCATCATCTCATCTATAAAATGGAACTAATAACACTTGTACTACTCATCTCACATTTGATAGTAGAGTTTATTAAATGACAAGTCATTACCAACCAAGATTACCTGTCACACTCAAGGGTGGGTATTAAAAATTCTTTTCCACAAATAGCTTTAAGTAGCTAAACAGCCCTGAGGCAAGAGTTCCATAGTCTTTAATACATTAGAGAAATGTGTTAGTAGTAGCATTAACTCCCGGGGAAATCCAGTCCATCCTTGGGCAGTTTTGCTTCTCATGATATTTTTATTGACATCTAATCTAAATCTGTCTGCTTATAACTTCCACCCATCACTCTTAGTTCTACCTTCTGGGCCTAAGGAAGAGAAGTCTAATCTAGCTTTTGCAAAAAGTTGGCCCCTGGATTCTCTTCAGTTCTAAGATACTGTGATCCTGTGATGGGGTCATTGACTTTGTCACACAGCAAGTAAGCCCCAGCATTAGAATTCTTTTCTTAGGCCAGACAATAATCCCAAATGTATCATCTCCTCAAAGCCCCTTGTGAAAATGCAGCTACAGAACAGGGAAGATATAAAGACCTTGAGGGGAGGAGCAGGTTTCTCCTCTAGCCTGGTCCCAGTAGTGCTTAGCATGTTATCACCTCCAAAGGCCTACCTGCTTTCAAAGATGGCAAGCCAAGCTGCAAATCAAACTAAAAGTGTATCTTGGCTCCCATGAGTAATGAACCCAGTTTGATCTCAGTCTGTCACTCATGAAAGTTTTGTGGGACAGAAAGACACAGACACATGCTGGCTGGTTCAAAAAGATATCCTGGCTTTATTCAGTCAAAGAGGGGACATGATAGTCTAATAGAATGAGTCTTGGACTGGAAAGCAGGACACCCAGGATCCATTTGTGGCTCTATCCCAATTTTAGTAGTGACCATGGACAAGTCATTTACCTTCTCTGAGTCATACTTATCTCATTGTTAAAATGAGGTTGAAATAAAGGATTTATAAGATCCATTCCTGCTTCAACATTTTATGCTCTAGGGTCCTTTTTAGCTCCAATCTCTTGGATTCTTTTTTTTTAAACCATTATTTTCTGTCCTGTTAACAACTCTAAGACATAGAAGGGCAAGGGCTGGGCAATCATGGTTAAATGACTTGCCTAGGGTTGTACAGCTAAGAAATGTCTGAAGCCAGATTTGAACCCTGACTTCAGGCCTGGAACTCTACCTACTGCCACCTAACTGCCCCAATCTCCTAGGTTCTGAATGCCCATGTTCCAAAGTCTCTTACATCTCTGTTTTTTGTGTTTTAAGAACTCTTACAGGGTCTGCTGTCTTACCCCTGTTCAAGTGTTATCTCTGGACAATGGGAATGATTGTGTTATGGAAGCCATCTTCTAGTGTAAACAATACACCAAGGAGCAGAGGACCCAGGAGCATACCCCATGGCAGCTCTTCTTCCACAAGGAAATCTTTACCAGCCTATGTTCTAAGACCCTTCTAGTTCTGACCTTCTGTTTTAAAATCCCTCTCAGCTCTGACATTTGATACCCAGGGATACTCTAGGCCATTCCAA
This sequence comes from Gracilinanus agilis, assembly GCF_016433145.1. Classification (NCBI taxonomy): domain Eukaryota; kingdom Metazoa; phylum Chordata; class Mammalia; order Didelphimorphia; family Didelphidae; genus Gracilinanus; species Gracilinanus agilis. The sequence continues at coordinate 100,160,742 of NC_058132.1, forward strand.
CGTCTCTTTCTACTCTTAACTTTCTGTGGTTTCGTTTGTCCCTGAAACATCATAGGCTACGAAATCCAAGAAACCCATCATGTTGCCTGTGACATTTATGGATGGAACCACCAAGACCCTCTTGGCTGACTCAGCAACAACAGCCCGAGAGCTCTGCAACTCTCTCGCCGACAAGATAACACTCAGGGATCGCTTTGGGTTTTCTCTCTACATTGCCCTATTTGATAAGGTTTGTGCTTCCCAGATTCAAACCAGAAGGCCAGAGGGGAGGGTATGTGTGATACACAGGATGCTTATGTGCGTCCCAAGTCCTAGCACTCTACTTACCAGCTCTGTGGCTCTGGGCAAGTAATTTCTTTTTGAATCTCAGTTTTTTCCTTTGTAAAATGGGGATAATACTAAAAAGCTTGGTGTTTCATTTTTGGTTTGTTTGTTGTTTTTGAAGCAGCTAGGTGGCACAATGGATATGAACACAGGATCTGGAGTCAGGAAGACTTGAGTTCAAGTCCCACCTTAGACACTTCTATGACTCTGGGCAAGCTCACAACTGTGTTCCATCTCTGCTATGGAAAAAAATGATTGACATTCAACTCAACTGGCATTTATTAAGCAACAAATGTGAATAAGACTATGAGAAAGGAGGCAGCTAGGAGGCTCTGTGAATGGAGTGCTGGCCCTAGTGTCAGAAAGACCTGAGTTAAATGTGGTCTCAAATACACACTAGCTGTGTGACTCTGTTTCCCTTAATCTATTAGAGAAGGAAATGGCAAACTACTCCAGCATCTTTGCCAAGAAAACCCCATAGACAAAATGTTGTTTTGTACATTTGCAATATTTGTACTTCTTTTTTCATTTTATTTTAATTATCGTGCAAAACCCACTTCCATGTTGGTCATTGTTGTGAGAGCACACTCATACATAACCAAAACCCCCAAACAAAACTGTAAATACAGGGATGTGAAAGATAGGATGCTTTGATTTGCATCCATCCAACTACAACAAGCATTTGTACTTCGGAAGTTAATAAAGCTTTAAAACTTTTTGTTGTTGTTGTTGACAACTTGTATGAGGTAGTAAACCAAAGAAGCAAAAGAGAAATCAAAGTCTAGGAGAATCTGAGAATGGAGAGGCCATTTTCAGTTCTAGAATCAGAGAGACTACAGTGTTGGAGGTAGCTCCTCTATCAATCCTGTTGTTATTATTATGATTGTTATTGTCACTGTCATTGTTAGCAAACTCTGACTTGAATTGAATGTCCTACCTTGTCTGGCCTTCTTTTCTCTCACTGTTGACCTCTTGTCTTGCCCCCATTCAGGTGTCATCTTTGGGCAGTGGGAATGACCATGTCATGGATGCCATCTCCCAGTGTGAGCAGTATGCCAAGGAGCAGGGTGCCCAGGAGCGCAATGCCCCATGGAGGCTCTTCTTCCGCAAGGAGATCTTTACACCCTGGCACAACCCTCGTGATGACAGTGTGGCCACTAACCTCATTTACCAGCAGGTCGTCCGAGGGGTGAAGTTTGGGGAGTACCGGTGCGAGAAGGTAAGTCTAACCTCTTGTTCCATGTTATTACACACAGAAGGTGAGAAGGAAGAGATGGCACCTGGGAAGATTAGACCAGAGAGGGTCAATCTTCTCATTTCCTTCCTAGGAATAGGATGCTTCTCTCTTAGATTTTTCCTCATGAGATTAGGTCTAGAATGGTGTCTAATTTCCCTAATCTGGGGCCAATTCTCATCAATGGCTAGACCAGAGCAGTCCCCTGATTTTCTGCATCAGATAGATACATATACTCATGTAGACAGGTACAAAGATCCTGCCATCCATGCCAAGCACTCAGACCCAAAGCACTTTATAAAACAAATGCCAAGAACCAACTGAAGAAGGAATCCTAGAAACTATAGGGTTCAAGAGCCTGCCTGGGCATCTTTCTAGTCACCCAAACTTAGAATCTCAGAGTCATCCTTTACTCCTTACTTGTACCCACCTGAGCTATCCATTCCATTGCGGAATCTTGTCATATCTACCCTCACGACTTGTCTCCTTTCAGCCCTTTCTCTCCACCAACCTAACCACTACACTACCTCAGGCCCTCTTGCCCAGACATTTACAATAGCCTCCTTTTTTTTAACCCCTTATCTTCTGTCTTAGAATCAATACTGGGTATTGGTTCCAAGGCAAAAAAGTGGTAAGAGCTAGTAAGTGGGGGTTAAGTGACTTGCCCAGGGTCACCCAGTTAGGAAATGTCTGAGTCCACTAGAAGATCTAGTGGGTCTTCCTACCTCAAGTCTCTCCTAGCTGAGGTCATGCATGGGAGAGTGCTTTCTCAAGTATAAATTAGCACAATATAAATATAAGCTTCTAAGTTATTGTGAGCCAGGCCTACATTATTAGGTCAGTTCAGAGCAGGTTCTAGATTTAAAACACAATAAGGATAAAGTAGAAGGGATGCAAGGGGTGCAAGGTTGAGAATGAAAAGGAAAAGAAGATAAAGCTCTATCATAGATATAGCCCTTAAGCTCAGGAGCTCTGTCCCTCCTCCCCAGCAACAGCCCTCCAGAAGTCCATTTGCTATTCACCAACCAAACCTTAATAGAGCTCTTAATACTTAAGAACTGGGGAAAAGAGAAACTCAGTATGGATTGGAAGAAACAGAAAATCTTCTCAAAGGAGGTGGCATCTGAGCTGGACCTGAATTTATTCTCTTTCTTTCCTACCAGGAAGATGACCTAGCAGAACTGGCTTCTCAGCAATATTTTGTTGACTATGGGTCAGAGATGATCCTGGAACGGCTCCTGAATCTGGTCCCCACCTACATCCCAGACAGGGAGATCACACCACTAAAGACCCTTGAGAAGTGGGCTCAACTTGCCATTGCTGCTCATAAAAAGGTAGGCAAGTGGTTCTCTGGAAGCTATTGGGAAGGGTCTGGGGGGAGATAAGATCCTTTAAAAAAATGGGGTTCTTCTTGGAAGAATACCTTACTGAGGAGACATGAGACTCAGAGTCAAGTTCTGGTTCTGCTACCAACTTGCAGAATGATCTAGGGAGATATGATTCATCTGGAAGACAGAAGCAAAGATTAAGGGTTTTATCTGCCAAATGGGTAAATTTCTATAAAGTTTCTCCAGATAAAAATTTTAAATTATTTTTTTTAGCTCTATAAAGTAATCCTTTGGTAGTCTGATTGGTATGGCACAGAATAAGTAAATTACTTTTGATAGTATTGTTTTTTTTTATATTTCTCCAGTTATTTAGATCTGTCTTTATTTGTATAAAAAGTGTTTTGCAATTGTATTCATATGGTATATCATATACCGTCTGTAGTATTTTAAATGGAATTTCTCTTCCTATTTCTTCCTGTGGATTTTGTTGGTATATAGGTATGTGAATGTTTTGTGTGGGCTTGTTTTATATTTTGGAGCTTTGATAGCCCTGATAATTGTTTAGAGTAGTTTTTTAGTTAACTCTTTAGGATTCACTAAATAAACTATCAGAGCATCTGCAAAAAAGTTACACTTTTATTTACTGATTGACTATGCTAATTCCTTAAATTTCTTTTTCTTCTTATAGCTAGAATTTTATTATTTTAAATATATACACACATATATCTTATTAAATATTTTACAATTACATGTAAAAAATCATAACTTTCATTTAAAAAAATTTTGAGGTCTAAATTCTCTTTCCCTCCCTTTCCTCTCCTACCCTTGAAAAGGCAAGTAATATGATATAAATTATACATATGAAGTTATACAAAACATATTTTCATATTAGCCATGTTGCAAACAAGCAAGGAGAATAAAGAATGCTTAAAAAGTATTTGTCATCATGAGACCTTTGGAATTGTTTTGGATCATTGTCTTGATCAGATTAATAACTAGCATTTCTTATATAATATTAAAGAATAATGATGATAATAGAATCCTTGCTTTACCTTGACCTTATTGGGAAGGCTTCTAATTTATCCCCATTACAAATGATGCTTGCTCTTTATTTTAGACAGATATTATTTTTAAAAAATTTAAATCCAATTTATTCCTGTACTTTCTAATATTTTTGGCAGGAATGGGTGTCAAATTTTACCAAAGCATTTTCTGTATCTTTTAAAATTAAAATAAATGATTTTTGTTGTTTTGTTATTGATTATACTTATACTTTTTCTAATATTTTTCCAGTTCTACATTCCTGGCAAAAATGCAGCCTAGTTATTCTGTATAATGTTTGTGCTGTATTATTGCAATCTCCTCTCTAGCTTTCTATAGTTTTTTTCCACTGTTTTGGATCTCCTTGGTTTAGGTATCAAAATCATATTTGTATTATAAAATGAATTTGGTAGGATTCTTTCTTTAGCTATTTTTTCAAAGCTTTTTCAGAGCTTATGTAATTTAGGAATTAATTATTCTTTAACTGTTTGGTAGAATTCACTTATAAAGCCATCTGGTACTGAGGTGTTTTTTTTTCTTAAAGAGTTCATTTGTTGATTGTTCAATTTCCTTTTCTAAGATAGGGTTATTTAAGTATTCTATTTCCTGTTCATCTGGTTTTCTAGTTTTGTATATGTTCATCTATTTAACTTAGATAGTTTTATTGACATAGAATTGGGCTAAATAGTGCCTAATAACTACTTTTCTTCTTCCTTGGTTGTGAATTCACCTTTTATAGAAAAATATATCTATTTTATTTTTGTAAATAGCTTCCAGTTTTATTTATTAGTTCAATATTTTGGAAGTTTGGGTTTTTTTTTTACTTTCAATTTATCTATTTATTCTTTGAGTTTAAGGATATCTTTTTTGGTGTTTAATTGGGAGTTTTTAATTTGTCATTTCTCTAGTTGTTTTTTTAGTCACAAATCCAATTTCTTGATCTGCTCTTTCTTTTAATAATATGTGTTCGCAGATATAAAATTTCCCCTAACCACTACTTTAGCCACATTCCTCAAATTTTCATTATTGTTATTAGCTTTAATAAAATGATTGATTGTGTCTATGATTTGTTCATTGACCTCACAATTCTTTAGCATTAAGTTATTTAGTTTTTAATTAATTTTTAATATGGACTTCAAAGGCTTTTTATTGAATGTACTTTTTATTACCGTTTAGTCGGAAAAAGATACATTTAATATTTTTGATTTTTCTGTACTTTTGTGAGGCTTTTTTGGACTAATATGTGATTAATTTTTGTGAAGGAGATATGCAAGGCTTAGAAGTTATTCCTTTCTACTTCCATCCACCATTTTCCAGAAGCCTATCATATCTAAATTTTCTAAAAGTCTATTTATCTCCTTCTCTTCTTAATTTTTTTATTTTTTGGTTAGATTTGTCTAGATCCAAGAGAGGTAAATTGAGCCCCTTTCCCCCTCTACTAGTAAAGTTTTACTGTCTATTTTCTCCTGTAAATCCTTTAATTTTTCTTTCAAGAATTTGTACTGCCTGTTGTTGGCTCATATGTGGTTGAGTTCAGTAGACTGCTGCTAGAATCAGTCATAGGTAGCCTGCTGGGAAGTTCTACAAGTTTAGAATGACTGAATTGTCAACTTCCCCTCCGTGATGATTCTGAATGTCTTTTGCTGTTTATGGTGATAATGGCTGGATGATGATGTTGAGGATATTGAAGATGCTGCTGCTTTTGCTGCTTTTGGTTATGATGAGGATAAATATAATAGAAGTCAACAATCATAACAATGTTGTTGGTGAAGATGAGGAAAAGAAGAATGGTGATGGTGACAGTGATGGGAAAGACAATAATAATGGTGATGGTGGGTAAGATGTTGAAGATGCTGCTGCTGGCGGCGGTTATGATGAGCATAAATATGGCAGAGGTCAATGATGATAATAATGTTGGTGGTAGTGAATATGAGGAGAAGAATGGTGGTGGTAGTAGTGATGATGGAAAAGACAATAACGATGGTGATGGTATTGTTGAAGATGATGCTGTTGGTGTTGATTATGATGAGGATAAGTATGGTGGTGGTGGTGATGGTGATGGCAAAGACAATGATGCTGGTGATGGGGATGATGAGCATGGTGGGGATGGTGTTAAAGATGATATTGTTGGTGATGGTGAGCATGATAGGGATGGTAACGATGGTGAGACTGGAGATGATGATGAAAGCAATGATGATAACAATGATGATGGTGGTGATGGTGAAGGTGACAAAGGTGAGGAAGACACTGGACATTATTTCATTATCCCTCTAGGATTTTCTGAAAACATTACTGACTTTTTCATCAAATAGGTACCAATTACTGTCAGGTGAGGCCCCCAATATAGGGTATGTATATATGTCTTATGGTCTTTCCTTTCTACCACAGGGGATTTATGCTCATAGGAGAACAGACCCTCAAAAAGTCAAAGAAGACGTAGTGAATTTTGCACGTTTCAAATGGCCTTTGCTCTTCTCTAGATTCTATGAAGCCTTTAAGTTCTCAGGTAACATCTCTAGCTCTCCTCTCCCCATCTTTGTGTCTAGAGACAGAATTTCAGAGATGAAAAAGAACTTTCTTGGGCTGAGGTTCTTTCTCCAGTCAGTCAATCAGTCCATAAGCATTTTTTAAGTGTTTATTATATGCTAGGCATTGTGCCAAGTGCTGGGAATACAAAGATCAGAGAGGTAACACATTTAAGTACAAAAAAAGGCATATATTAATATATATCAAAATCAATACACGGTGTCTCAATGGATAGAAAGCCAGACTGGAGACAAGAAGTCCTGGGTTCAAATCTGACTTCAGACACTTCCTAGCTATGTGACCCTGGGCAAGTCATTTAACTCCAGTTCCTTAGCGCTTAGCATCCTTCTGCTTGGAACTGATACTTAGTATCAATTCTGAGACAGTAAGGGTTTAAAAACATTAATACAAGAAAGGAACTAGCATCTGGGGAGATCAGGAAAGGTGGCATCTGCAAGGTGGCACTTAAACCAGATCCAGAAGAAAATGAGGGATTCGTAGAGGCAAAGGTGAGAAGGCAATGAATTCCAGGCAGGAGGTAAACTACTACAAAGACATGGAGGTGGGAGATAAAGTTGGAGTGTTATATGTGTGTAACAGTATGTGGTCTAGAATGATTGGATCTCAGAGTTTGAGGCAGAGAATGTGTAAGAAGCCTGGAAAGGTAGGTAAAGGCTAAATTTTAAGGAACTTTAAAATACTCTAAAGGCAAAGGGAAACCATTGGAATTTATTGAACAGTGGAAGTTATCATAATCAAACTTGAGCTTTTGGAAAATTTCTTTAGTGGCTATTTAAAGGCCAGATTGGAGAATTATCCCCTTGAGGCAGGGATGCAAATTAAGAGAGGTAACAAGGGCCTGAACTAAGTTAGTATCTATGTGAGTGGAGAAAAGGGGACTTAGATATTGTGGAGGTAGAAAACACAATATTTGACAAATGATGGGATATGTAGGTTAAGTGAGAATGTGGATAGCACCTGAGTGGGAGGACAGTGATGCTCTCAACAGCAATAACAGAGTTTAAAAGGGAAGGACCGAGGGATGGGATAAAGCATTCTGTTAAAGATATTTTGAATTTGAGGTATCAGTGTGACACTAGATGGAAATGTCCAGTAGGCAGTTCATGATGCAGGATTAGAGGTCAATAGAGACACTTGAGCTGCAGACAGATCCACCTGCACAGAGATAATAATTGAGGATGACATTATAGAGAGAAAATAGGAAAGGAGTTGGGCTGTTTAGCTTAGATGACAGATCATCAAAGGAAAACCGAGGAGGATTGGTCAGAAAGGTAGAAGGAGAACAAAGAGAGAAAAGCGTCCTGAAAACCCCCAGAGGAAATTGTTTCCTGGAGGACAGAGTGGTTAACAATGTCAAATGAAGCAGAGAGATCAAGGAGGCTGAGAATTGAGAAGATGCCATTAGACTCGGCAACACAAAGAGAGAATGTTGGTAACTTTGAAGAGAACAGTTTCAGTCAGTTATAGGGTTGGAAGCCACATTATAGAGCATTAAAAGAGTTAGAGGAGATGAAGTCAAAGCACACAGCTTTTTCAAGGAGTTTGGCCAAGAAGGAAAGGGAAGATTTAGGATAGTATCTACCAAGGATGATTGGATAGAGTAGACTGGATAGAGATACAGTCTCTAGTAGGTTGTAAATTCCTTGAGGACAAGGACCACCTTTGCCTCTTTTCTGTATCCACAGTGCTTAGTATATAGTGCCTGGCACATGGTGGGTGCTTAATAAATATTTATGGATTGACTGATTGCCCTGGCTAAAAGTCATTCTGTCTCTACTGGTAGTAATTCCCATTCATTGCTCCTAATTTGGCCCTCTGGGGACAAGCAATACCAGTGCATATGCATATAGGATGTCCCATCAAACTGTAAAATTTTTGAGGGCAAGGACTATACCTTCTTCTTCCTTGTTCTAAAACAAAATAGTGAACTTTATACATCAGAAGCCTGGACTATAACATTGACCCAAATCATTTGGAGACACGGATTGTGCCTGAGATCCCTTCTCGTGAGAGAAAGTGGGCTGTGGTAAACTAGTGAACCTTCATGGAGAAGGTGCAGTTGTGGTGAATGAGAAGGTCATATCGAAAAAGAATCTGGCACTGGTATTGCCTGTCCCCAGAGGGCCAAACCAGGAGCAATGAATGGAAATTACTACCAGTAGAGACAGAATGGCTTTTGGCCAGGGCAATCAGTCAATCCATAAATATTTATTAAGCACCCACCATGTGCCAGGCACTATACTAAGCACTGTGGATACAGAAAAGAGGCAAAGGTGGTCTTTGGCCTCAAAGAATTTACAATCTACTGGAGAGAAGAGACTAGGTAAATATATATGAAGCAAGCTACATGCAGGATAATGAGGAAATAGTTAACAGAGAGAAGGCATTGGATTTGGAAGAGAGTGGGGAAGGCCTCCCATAGAAGGTGGGATTTTAGTGGGCACATACAGGAAATCAAGGAGGTCAGCAGCCAGAGCAAAGGAAGGAGAGCATTCCAGTCATGAGGGATAACCAGAGAAGATGCCAGGAGTTAAGACATGGAGTGTCTTGTTCATGGGACAGCCAGAAGGCCAATGTCACTAGAGAGAATAAGGTATAAGAAGACTGGTAGATAGAGGCTTGAAGTGGGGAGAGACTTGAGGCAGGTAGACCTATCAGCAACTATTGTAATAATCCATTTGTGACTTGATGAGGGTCCGCACCTGTGCGGTGACTGTATCAGTGAAGAGAAGGGGATACCTTCCAGAGACATTGCAAAGATGAAATTGGCAAGCCTTGGTAGCAGAATGCCCAAAAGGACAGAAAGGGGAACCCAGGGGTCAGGAGCTAAGGACCATAAGAGAAAGCATAGATGCTTCTTAGGGCAGCCAGGTGGCATCGGGAAGACTCATCTTCCTGAGTTTATACTAGACTCAGATGCTTAACTGTGTGACCCCTGAGCAAGTTACTTAACCCTGTTTCACCTCAGTTGTCTCATCTGTAAAATGATCTGGAGGAAATGGCAAACGACTCTAGTATCTTTGCCAAAAAAAAGTTCAAATGGAGTCCTCAAGAGTCAGACAGACATAACTGAACAACATTGTAAACTGAAACATGCTATATACAGATGTGAGGACAGTTATTATGGGCATTGTAGGATTTTGGAGTTTGCAGTGACCTCAGATATCATCTAATCCAATGTGTACTTAAATAGAAGCCCCTCTCTAACATCTCCAAGATATCTATTCTGTGCTGGAAGACCATCAGTGACAGGTTGCTAATTACCTTATGAGGTAAGCTGTTCCACATTTAGGCAACTGTAATGGTTGGGATATTTTTCCATCTATCAAAATGAAATTGGTCCCCCAGAATCTAGTTGGAAGAGACTTAAAAGATCATTCAGTCCAACCCATAACTGAACAGGAATTCCTTTTACAGTATACCCGATAAATGGCCAAATGGCCTCTGTTTAAATACCTCCAAGGATGGAGAACTCACTATCTCCCTATTCCAGGGAATAGGGTAAACTATTCCAGCTCTGGATCTTAGAAATGCACTCCCTAGTCACCTTTGCCTCCTGGAATCCCTTACTTCCCTTGGAACTCAAATGCCACCTTCTGCAAGACGGTCTTTCTAACTTCCCTTCAGCCCTTTCAGTTAATAGTGCCTTCCTAGCATCTTATATGTGCCTGTCATAAGCATGCTGTCTTCCCATTAGAATGTAAGCTCCTTGAGAGCAGGAATTGTTTTTACTTTTTATTTGTATCCCCAGCACATTCGGGGCCTGGCACAGAGTAGACACTTAATAAATGTTTGTTGATTGAATGGGTGAGTGATTAGGAATTTCTTGCTGAAATGTACCTTCCTATAACTTGTCCCCATTGCTCCTAGTTCTGCTCTCCAGGACTAAATAGAATAAGAATAATCCCTTTCCCTTCTGGCCAGCCTTCAAATACTTGAAGACAATATTTCCATCTCCCTAGTCTTCTCTTCTCCAAGATAAACATCCCCAGTTCCTTCAGCTGATTTTTATAGTATTTGTATTGCCATCATCATTATTACTTATAGTATATACTGTTTTCCAACCCAGGGCCAACGCTGCCCAAGAATGATGTCATTGTTGCTGTCAACTGGACAGGGGTCTACTTTGTGGATGAGCAGGAACAAGTCCTGCTGGAGCTCTCCTACCCTGAAATCACTGCTGTGTCCAGCAGCAGGTGAGGACATGGGGATGGGAGCAGGGACACACAAGAAGAACTAGCCCAATTGACAGGCAAGCCAGGGAGTCAGATCAAAGAAGAGAGACAGAGATAGATGGATACAAAGTGACAGAGATAGATGGAGAGATACAGAGATAGAAAGAGACACACAGAGACAAAGGACAGAAAGAGAAAAGCACAGAGAGAAACAGAGACAGATAGACACAAAAAGAGGGAGAGGAGAGACAGAAACAGAGAAGAGAGAAGGCAGGCAGAGAGAGAGAAATAGAGAAAGAGGAGAGAGAACTACAGAAACAGAAATAGAGGAGAGAAAGAAAAACAGAAGAGAGAAAAGAGAAACACACACAGAGACACACACAGAAACAGACTGCGGAAAAAAACAGAAAGAGAAGAGGGAGAGGGGGACAGAGGCACAGAGCAAGAAAGAGAAAAGGAAGAGAAGAGAGGAAAGGAGAGGAGAGAAGAGAAGAGGGGAGAGAGGGAGAGACAGAGACAGAGACAGAGACAGACACACCCACACACTGAGGTTTTATCCAGGGTAAATTATGGCTTTATATCCTTTTTTAATTCCCCCCATTCCCTCCCATTTCTGTAACCCTACAGAAGGACTCTCAGAGCTGTAAGGGCCTTTTGATAGCTTGCCTCGGGTAACTGGGAGCTCACCATTTCTAAGGCAACTAATCCATTTTGGAACAGTTTAAATTATCAATGAGTCTTTCCTTATATTGAACCCAAAGCACCTTCTCTCTAATTTCCCTTAATTACATCTAATTTTGAATTGTGGGTATGTACCAATTTAAGAAAATCTGATATAGGAAAAATTAATCTGAGGAAGATGGTTCAAAGATGGTTCACATTATAAAAGGCTCCATCTGCTCATAGCAGCAGAATTGGCCCTGGCCTGGGAGTCAGGGACCCAGGTTCTAGTCCCAGATCTGCTTCTGAGTCCCTGTGTGACACTGGCCTGGTCCCTCACCATATTGGAATTTCAGGGAATCAGAATCTCAGAGTTGGAGGGGCCCTCAGGAGATATCTGATTTGCTCTGTAGCTCAATGGGCCCCTTTTCTATGACATTCCTGATTAGAAGGTCATCTAGCCCTCATCTGAAGGTTTACTCCCTCCTGAACTCTACCTGCTCAGTAGCCTTATCTGTAAAAATAGACCGCTGACACCCTTTCTGATTCTAAATTTACAATGCTTGCAATTCTCCCCAGACAATATCCAAAATGAAGGCCTTGAAGTGTGATGACTCGTGTTTAAGCAATGATAAACTTTGAGACATAGAAATTCATTGTGAGGCTCACAAACTACCCCTGCCCTCTCTTGCAGTGGAGGGAAGCTGCAGGCTCAAAGCTTCACACTGGCCACCATCAAGGGGGATGAGTATACATTTACATCCAGTAATGCCGAGGACATCAGAGACCTGGTGGTCACCTTCCTGGAGGGTCTGCGGAAAAGGTCCAAATATGTGGTCGCCCTCCAAGACAACCCTAACCCTGGTGAGTGAGCCCTCTACCCCTTCCCCCTCCACAGAAGGACCAAGACCAAGTTGATATCCAAGAGGGTCTAGTTGCTGTGATAAAGCTTGACAGTGCTCCTGGACCAATGCTCCACAGCTCTCTGAAAAGGCCCTCTGCCCCTCATAATAAGAATGAGGAGAGCAATGATAACTTGCACTTTGGAGAACTTGACTTCACACTGTTTTTTATATAACCATCCTATGAGGTAGGCAGTACAAGGATTATTATCCCATTTTGAAGATGAAGAAATGAAGGTTTAGAGAAATCATTTGCCCATCTAGTGTCAGAACTAGGATGAGACTGATTTCTACTACAATACACTTTTTACTCTACTCCTGCTGTTTTTTTGTCCTTTAACCTCCTGTCTCCCACCTTTTCTCACAACCACACATACACAAGTGTACACATACACACACACATATAGAGAGAGCTCATTTTTATCTCCTTTCCTTTATGTGCTCTGTGGCCCCTGTCCTAAATTCTCTCTTCAATCAAAAAATGTTTTTGTTTTTTTTTTTAAACCCTTACCTTCTGTCTTAGAATTAATATGAAATATTGGTTCCAAGACAGAAGAACAATAAGGGCTAGGCAATTGGGGTTAAGTGACTTGCCCAGGATCACACAGCTAGTAATTGTCTGAGGCCAGATTGAACCCAAGACTTCCTATCTCTAGGCCTGGCTCTCTACCCACTAAGCTGTCCCTTTGCCTTAATTTTTCTTTAATTTTCTTTATTTTATTCCAGCAAAAAATCTACACATAAGTTTTCCAAGGTTACATGACTCATGTTTTTCCTCTCCCTTCTTCCATAGTCAATAAGCAATTCCATTGGATTTTACATGTATTATCTCCCTTTGCCTTTATAACTAACTATATTCCACTCACCTAAGGGAAGGGGAATGGAAATAAGGCATATTCAATATATAATCGTGAATAACTCACAACACCTCAGTCAATCAACATGCATTTATTTATTTAAACCCTTAATTTTTGTCCTAATAACAACTTTAAGGCAGAAGGGCACAAGTTCATACAAGTCTTCCCAGATTTTTCTGAAATCATCCGGTTCATTATTTCTTATGGCACAATAGTATTTCATTATTTTCATGTATCACAACTTGTTCAGTTATTCCCTTCAATTTCCAACTCTTTGTCACCACAAAAAAGGGCTGCTATAAATATTTCTGTACAAATAGAACCTTTTCCCTTTTCTTTGATCTCTTTGGGATCTCAGATGGTTTAAAAAAAAAAAAAACTACTACCGTAACCTTCCCTTTCTCTATCTTGTACTCATAAAGTTGATTTTCTGAACAAGTCGAAAAATTTACATTTATCTTTATTCAATTTCATCTTAATCAATTTGGCCCAAAGTTCAAGCTTGTCATGATCTTTTCAGAATTGGTTGTTGGGTGTCCTTCTTGGTTTCATGTCATCTACAAACACAAAACCAAGGATGCCCAACAACCATTTCTGATAAGCTTTTATCCAAATCATTTATCACAACATTAAGCAATACAATGACAAGCAAAGATCCCTGGAGTGCTCTATTAGAAATTTCCTGCCATGGTGACATCAACCCATATTAATGACTATTTTTTTGGTCTGATCATTCAACTAGTTACAGATAAAATGCCTGAAAGTCAATATTTGTCACAAGCTGTTCTTAATGAAGCCATGTTGACTCTCTGGTCATAGCTTTCTTTTAAAATGTTCCTTTAATGATATATTCTAGAATAGAGAGCTAGATAGCTCAGTGGATAGAGAGTCAGGCCTGGAGATGGGAGGTTCTGATTTCAAATCTGGCCTTAGATACCTCTTAGCCATGTGACCCAGGGCAAATCATTTAACTCCAATTGTCTACCTCTTACCACTCTTTTGCCTTGGAACCAATACATGATATTTTGATGTAAGATAAGGATTTAATAATAATAATAATACATTCTAGAATTTTTCCAGGAGTTGAAGGCAAGCTCATTTGCCTATAGTTTGCCAGTCTCTTGAAATTAGGATCGTAATCTGGTTGCCATTCTCCAGTTCTTTCAATGATCATTGATTATGAGTGATCACATCTGTCAGTTCTCTCAAGGATGTACTTCATAAGAATTTGATGCCTTGAATTCACTCATGAAGAGAAGCTAAGTGTTCTCTTACTCTCTTCTTACTTGTCATGAGTATCAAAGTAAAGTAATGCTCCAGACAACCCTCAGTGCTCCAGCTACCATTTTCTACTCCCATTCTATTTCCAGTGGGTGAAGAGTCTGGCTTCCTTAGCTTCCTAAAAGGAGATCTCATCATCCTGGACCATGACACGGGGGAGCATGTCATGAATTCTGGCTGGGCCAATGGAGTGAATGAGAGAACTAAGATACGAGGAGACTTCCCTACAGACTGTGTGTATGTAATGCCCACAGCCACTGCACCTTCTCGGGAAACTGTGGTAAGTACTGTGACAGGTTAACAAAGTATGGGGAGCTTTGTGACTCTGGGGAAAATGGCCTCTCTTGATAGCTTGTGGTATCTGGGCTCTTTGCTTTTGTTCACATACTTTTCTAGAGCTTCTCTGTGCCTTCTCTTTCCCCATGTTAGGATCATGAGATTTAGCACTAGAAGAGATTTTACAGATTGCCTTGCCTCAACCATTCACTTAACAGAGGAAGAAACTGAGACTCTAAAGAAGTTGAAAGACTCTCTTAATGTCACAGAATCACAATTCCAATCTTGGTCTTGGGGCTCCAAATACAGTGCCCTTTACACTGAAAGGGCATAGTAAAACTACATGACTCCAATTCCAACTCCTCTTCAAAACTTCCCCAGATCCTCCAGCTGGTAGTGTTCTTTCCCTCAGCTGATCTCAGAACTCTTTGTAACCAATCAGGCAATTATTGTGTTCTATTATTTTGTTCCAAATATGGACTATCTTTCCCCCTCCCCCAAAGTCTGGCTTAAACACAACAGCACCCTAGCACCATGCGTGGCAGCCTTTTTAGATAGGAAAGACACCAACAAAAATCACAAAAATGCAAAAAATGTGATACTAAATAGATTGCAAAAAAGAAACATTTCCAGTATGAGAGCTAAAACAAGAAGGCAGAGAATAATTTTGTTTAGTCTTGGATGGGAACATGTAGGTGACTCACATTTTTTTTCACTGCAAATGTCTGTGAATGACCACAAAAGGGCTGTGAGTATTGATTTTAAGGTTATAAATAAATTTTAGTGAGGAGACAAATTGGCAAATAATAAAGATCAACATATATATATGTATATACATACATATATATATGTTGAGAGAGAAAGGAGGAGAGACAGAGACAGAGAGAGAGACAGTGACAAAGATGGAGAGAGACAGAGACAGAGAGAGAGAGAATAAATACAAAGTGAATACAATGTAGTTCAGGAGGAAGGCACTTGAGATCATGTAGACCAGAGGTTCTCAACCTATTTTTTTGGTCTTGGACCCATTTGGAAGTAAGTCTGGTAAAGCCTTTGGATCCCTTCTCAGAATCATGTTTTTAAATGCATAAAATAAAAACTGTGATTACAAAGGAAACTGATTACATTGAAATCACTCCAGGTTCATGGATTCCTGAAATCTATCCTTGGACCCCTTGGCAGATCTGGGGACCCCAGATTAAAAACCCCTAATGTAGAAGTGGTGTTAAACTGTTCCTTAAAAGAAGAGGATTCTGAGAGACAAATGGGAGGAGAGAATCTATTCTAAGCATGGAGTCTGGCCAGTACAATGGCACAGAGATGGTAAAAGGAATATCACATGTGAGGGACATAGGGAAGACCAATTTGACTGGATTGTAGAGTGAGAAAGGGAATAATGTCCATGAGACAGGAAAGCTAGTTTGGGGGTCAAATTGTGAAAGATTAATCTTTATGGACCTCAGTTTCCTTCTCCATGAAAGCAATGGGTTTGGACCAGAGGGCTTTTGAGGTCTCTTCAGCTCCAGATCTATGAGCTAATGATTAATCTCCTGGGGTGGTCAAGAATCACTTCACACTTAACTAGGCTGTTCCTTGGTTTCTCTCTGTGTCTGTGTCTGTCTTTTTCCTTTCTTTCTCTCTCTCTAGTCTTTCTTACTCTTCTCGACTCTTTTTTCTTCTCCTTCCCTTCCAATCTCTCTCTCTCTGTCCTTTTTCTTTCTTCTCTTTCTCTCTCTCCCCTTCTCCTCTCTTCTTCTTTTCCTCTCCTCTTTTCTCCTCACCCAGACTCATTTCCACACCATGGAGAGTCATTAAAGATAAACTTTAAAGGAGGTCATATGAGATATATTTGTTATATAATTATTTGGTATATCTAGCTAAGTGGCTCAATAGATAGAGCGCTAGGACTTCCTAAGTTCAAGTCTGGCCTCACATACTTATTAGCTGTGTGACCCTGGGCAAGTCACTTCACCCTGTTTGTCTAGTTTCCTAATCTATAAAATCAGGTAGTATCTTTGCCAGTAAAACCCCAAATGGGTTCACAAAGGATCAGACAGAACTGAAAATTACTAAACAACAATATTTGGTATAATTCTTTTCTTGCCTTGGGATAATAGAAAGAGCTAATTCTAAGACAGAAGAGCAACTAGGGCTAGGTAAGTGATCGATCCAGGGTCACACAGCTAGGAAGTGCCTGAGACTAGATTTGAACGCATGTCCTTCTGACTCTAGGGCTGGCTTTCTACCTAGTATATTACTTAGCTGCCTCTCACAATATTCTTGATGTGGTTTTTTGGAAAAGAAGAGAGAGGCAAAGGGGCAGGTTGTCCCTTTTATGGATATACTGAATAATGAGCTCTTCTGCATCCAGAAAGGAAAGCCTTTGCTATGTCAAAGTACAAACCCCTAAGAGATGAGGCATGTAGACAGAAGAGCCCCACCACCAAGCTTCCATGTGGTAACCAGAAGGAGGAATGGCCACCCTGACCTGACTTCCATGGGATGGCCTTTACCATAAAAGGAATAGAAGCTTTGTCATTTTTTTTAAGAAATCTCATCTTAAAGAAGTAGCCTAGATTTGGACAATTACTATATTTTATATTAAGGCGACTTGTGTCCTCTTTGTCAGTCGGGCAATTTACAGGCATTTACTATGCACCTACAAATATACTTGCCACTGTGCTGAGCTCCATGATACATCTACAGAAATGAGATAGTTCCTGCTCTCAAGGAGCTTACATTCCACTAATTTATTTTTTTCCAACATCTTAGAATCAGTATTGTGTATTGTTTCCAAGGCAGAAGGACTAGGCAATGGAAATTAGGTAACTTGCCCAGGGTCACACATCTAGGAAGTATCTGAGATCATATTTGAACCCAGACCCTTCTGTCTCTAGGCCTGACTCTCAATCCACTGAGTCACCTAGCTTCCCCCCCCTTACAGTCCACTTCAAGACTCCACCACTAGAGTAAGCTCTCCCTTGCAGGTGGAACTGGTTCTCTTTCCCTTCCTTCCATCTTCAGTGCCTGGCTCAGGTCTTGTACCCTTACCTACCTAGGACTTGGTGGCCTAGGACTTCCTCCAAGATGGTGTTCCCTCTGCCAAGGCAGATCACAGTCTCTCCAGGTCTTTGTGCTCTGGACAGAATTAACATGAGGATCTTGGTTCCTTAGGCCTTAATCACGATGACTCCAGCTCAGAGACAAGACATCATCCGCCTTACCCAGCTAAACATGACAGAACCTGAAGTCCGAGTGAAACCTTACACCCTGGAGGAATTCTCTTATGATTACTTCAGGTACTGATCCTTAACCCTCAGCCTAGCAGCCATAGGTCTTTCCCCTCACCAGAAACATGATCTCAAACCCTAGTTTTCCAACACTTTCTGGACCTGGGAGGTAGTCAGCAATATGGGTCCCTTTTAAAGATACCAGATATGTATACAGGTACAGTGGGAAAGACAGAATGGGTAATTTGGGGGCAGAAGTCCTGGTATAGTCTTAGCAGGTATGTTCCCTCTGGTTTTAGTGGACCTGGATTCAAATGTGAGCTCTCTTGTTACCTCCATAACTAGGGATCCTTTTGGGCCCTCAGTTTCCCAATCTGTAAAATGAAGGGGTTGGATTACATGATCTATGAGGTCCCTCCACCTTTAATCTATGATCCTATGTATGGATAGTTCTACAGAGAGAGACCTGAAGGCTAGGAAAATCAGAAAGTAAACCACAGCAATAAGAGAAATCTTTTCAATTTAAACCGTGTTTCACAGTTGGCAACAGACTCACACATGCATTCTCCCATTCAATCCTTACAACAGCTCTATGAGGCAGTTAAAGAAGGAGTTATTTTCTCCATTTTACAGAGGAGAAAACCATTGCCCTGGACAGGGGATATGATTTGAAACAAAGTCTATGGGCTACTCAGAACTGTAGAATCTCCCAGTTTGAAGGAACCTCAGAATTCACAGGATCACAGAGTGAGAGGAAGAAGCATCATCTAATCCAACTCCCTCATTTTGAAGATGGAGGAAACCAAGGCTCAGATTTGCTCACGTCACACAAGTAGAAAGAAGCAGAGCTGAGATTCAAGCCCAGGTCCTCTGCTCTAAATGCCCAGCTCTTTTCACTGCCTTAGAAGGTGGCTTCAACATGATGATACTGAGATGGACCCACTGCAGTTTTAGTAATACCAGAATCCTTTTCCTTACTCAGGAATATTATAAGACAGGGATAATTGTATTTCTATTCCTGTCTCTCTTGAGTATACTGAGCCCAGCTTCCCCTAAGTATAGCTGTCTCCTGACTTTTCCCAGACACAATCCTCTTACTGTCCTTGGGCCAGGTGCCATTCCCACCCCTTCCTCATCCTCTGAAAATTCCTCAGCACTGATTAGCCCTCACATCTCTGAGTTCACTGGGCAGGAAGTGTCTCTGGGCAGAAGCAACTTTAGAACAGCAAGATACCATCTTTCAAACTGATAGATGAGAGGGAAATTGTCCCATCACATTTAACCAAGGTACCAAAACCAGACTCTTGTACTTCTATATAGGATTTTTGGAAATAAGCACATGCATAACCCACTTCCTCCCTTCCCATGTTGTGCATACACAAGGACTTTGGGGAGATGGAGAGGCCTTCCAGGTGACCCAAGCCAGACTGTGAAGGCACTTTCCAGGCTGAGGGATTCTGAACAAACCTTCTGTTGGTCAAGCTGTTCATCTCCCTAGCCAAATACTCTTGGTTCTACTCTGCTGGGTATGCCATTTTCCTATCCTAAATGAAGGAAGAGTATCTCCATTATTTCATCATTTTTTTCTGCATGGAGCCTTATGTTATGATATCCACTTGGTTAACACTCCAAAAGATATGGAGAAAAGAGCTCCAGGCTTGGAGACAGAAGACCTGAGTTTGAAGCAGAGATCCAAAGCTGGAAAGAGCCTTAGATATCAGATCCAACTCTCTTATTTTAGAAATGAATAAACTGTTAGGTCAGTTGCCCACCATCAGATAGTCATTAAGTATCTAAGGCAGCATTCAAATCCAGGTCTAGCTGATTCCGGGTCCAACAATCCATCTATCTCTTTGCTGTGTGACCTTGGGCAAGTCAATGATTCCATTCAATTCAATCTTTTTTTTTTTTTAAATGAGACCTGTGATTTGGCTGATATTGGGAATTCCAGGTGAGGAATCTCCTTCTACCAATAGTGATTGGTACCAACTCTGCAACTTACAGGCTTAGAAAGTTGCCTGGGACACTGAGAAGCTAACACCCAACCCAAAGCCACCCAACCAGTATATGTCAGAGACCGTAGATTTAGAGTTGACCAGAACCTCAGAAAGCATCTAGCTCAACCCTATCATTTTACAGATGAAGAAATTGAGGCTAATTACAGTTAAGTGATTTGCCCAATGTCATTCACAGTGTAGTTATAGGTCAATAGAATATTAGGCCTGGATTCAGGAAGACCCAAGTTTGAATTCTTTCTCATACGTAAAATGGAGATAGATAATAATAGCACCTGCTTCATATAGTGGATGTGAGAATAAAAGGAAATAATATATGTAAAAGGCTTTGAAAAACTTAAAACTCTTATAAGTGTTGGTTTTTATTATTATTTCCAGAAGGATCTGTGTTTTGCTCATTTGCTTTCAGAGATCAAAAGCACTAGGACCTAGCAGATAAGTCCTAGTCCAAATGTCTTAGGCATTTGGTAATTAAGTGGCTCACCCATTTTCCAGTAGGAAAAATCTCTGAGAACCATTCAACTTTGTGGCTTCTGGAGGTGCCAGGTGGGGAGAAATGAGAAAGCCCTTAAGAAGTCTTTGTGGATCTCCCCATTCTCTCCCTTGTTCTTCCTTCCATACTCTGCCACCAGTTCTGCTCAGCTTCTGAGGGGAAAAGAACAGAGCTTTGGGTTGGCTTCTTGCTCCCTTGGTTGTAACTGCTCCTTTTAACCTGTTTGCTACCCTTCTAGGCCCCCACCCAAGCATACTTTAAGCCGAGTCATGATCTCCAAGGCCCGGGGCAAGGACAAGCTATGGAGCCACACAAGAGAGCCCCTGAAGCAAGCCCTGCTGAAGAAGATTCTGGGCAATGAGGAGCTGTCCCAGGAGGCTTGCATGGCCTTCATTGATATCCTGCCCTAGGGGAATGTGGAGATGCTGGATCATGGGGAAGACTATCTATCACTGAGCCCTGGCAGGAAGGGAGTCCAAAGATATTCCTAGAAAATTTTGGAGCAACTGAGGCATCACCAAGATTTTCTAAGATGGTGGGAAGGGGGAACATGAACCATCTAGGTTCAGAATAGGCTAAAAGAGATAATTCCCTATCTTATGACTAATTCTGCATAGACCAATACCTACCAGAAGGCATTGCCTGATCTACAGGGAAAATTGGTGACAAACCTGTGATAGTTTGGGTTCAACCACTAGTGTGTGATAGTAGAAAGAGCTCTGGATTGGGAGTTGGGACACCCAGGTTCAAGTCTCAAGTCTTTCTCTAACATGGTGCTTAGTAGTTCTACACAAATCATTTTCCTGCCATGGTCCTTAGTTTTCTTCATCTATAAAATGAAAGTTAGAGCTAAATGATTGATTGCTGACATCTCTTCCATCTCTGATGTATAAATACCAAAAAAGAAGTGAGCTCACATTTCTTCCTTTTCCATGGAAGAATCTTCTTTCTATTTTAGCCAAGAATCATACAAAAGGGCTTCCCTCTACCCTTCAGGTCTACCACGCCTGATTCCTAATACCCAGTTCAGAGATTCAGGTTCATCATATAGGGGTTGAAGATAGGCCAATGAAAAAGAGAAATAGAAAAGAAAGGGAAGGGGGAAAGGAGGGGGGAGAGAAGAATGAAAGAAAAGAGCCAAGAAGGGACATACCCAAGATAAGCAAGGGAGTGCAAAATAGAAAGGAATGGGAAGAGAGGAAAACAGACTGTGAGAGAAAGAGTCTGGGCACCAATGGAAGAGATTCAGTTAATAAATATAACAGATATTCATTAAGAGACCTCTGATCTCCCTGATGGCATACTAAGCTTCAAGAGGGGTCAGTTCTGCCCTCATGGAGCTTACAAACAAGTAATATTTATGGATTCCATGGGCCAGGGGACAGAGGGTACCTGGATGCATAAGAGATGGCCCTTGCCCTCAGGAAGCTTACAGTCTTAGCATGATCTTCATTTTTATAGTTAATCTTAGGTTATCTTTTCCCAACAAAAAAGAATAGACACACATGAAACTAGCAGTCTATCCAAGGGAAAATATCAAGGCCATGTAAAATCAAGGGGGAAAAAAAGGGAAAGAGACAATAACAAGTCCCAGTAAAATAGTGAAATAGGACTTTGCATTCCTTACTCCCATTTAATAAGGAAGGCAATATGGTATAGTGGAAAGATGTTGGAGTTGGATGCTTAGATTTCAGGGAATAGGAGGGTTCAAATGCTGTCTCTCACACTTACTAGCTCTGTGATCATAGGAACTAACTTCACTTTTAACTCTCTAGACCTCAATTTCCATCTTTAAAATGGAAAAATACTCCCTAGAGCAGTGATGGGCAAACTTTTTAAAGAGGGGGCCAAAGGAAAGGAAATGCTCATCTGTCAATCTGTTTCTAAGGCAACTCTTTCGAAGTTTCATTGTATTGTATCCTACTCATTGTAGTCATCAGATTAGGAATAATATCATGAGGTCTGATAGAACATTTCAGGGGGCCACATCTGGCCTTTGGGCTGTAGTTTGCCCATCACTGACCTAGAGTACCTGTCTCACAGTGGTTTTTTTGTGGAAATCTAATGATATAATATAGGCAAATCACCTTTGCAAACCTCAAAATCACTTCGCTTGCCACCTTTACTGTTATTATCCTTGTAATAATTATCAGTTTGGCAGGGCAGGTATGAAGTGCTCCAGTTGAAGGATGATGAGCCTGAGGATCATAAAAAGGACACAACAAGGTCAAACATTGGGTTACTGACCAAACCTGGATTGGAACACAGTTCATAGCATCAGAGGATTTAAGGCCAGGAGGGACTTTAGAGCTCATGTAGTCAGATCTCTGTTTTCTATAGATAAGGAAAATAAGGCCTCGGAAGGTTCAGTGATTTCTGACTCCAAGTCCAGACTCAACCAGTTCCACACACCCTCCTTAGTTTACTTTCTAATTTAGCAGCTTCTAGTTGAACCCCCAGTCACTAAGCATCTGTTAGAAATCCCCTCCCCACAGTCCCTGGTTAGTTCTCGGTTGGCTCTTGGTTAGCGTTTCCTTGACAGATGGTGTACCCATGCTCAAGTACATGGGTGACTACCCCTCCAAGCGAACCCGCTCTGTCAATGAGCTCACAGACCAGATTTTTGAAGGGGCACTGAAGGCTGAACCTCTGAAGGATGAGATCTACGTACAGATTCTTAAGCAGCTCACTGATAACCACATCAGGTATGTATCTCATAGGATAGACTGACGGTTAGGAAAAGAAGCTAGTAGGTGATATGAGCCAACTCAGTTATCTGGCCCCACATGGCAAATTCCTACTCGCCTCTCAGAACTCAGCTCAAAAAGCACTTCTTCCATTGAAAAACAGCAAAACGAAATCCAATTCTCTTAAATAGTCATTAAGTGACTACTAGGTCAGAGCCTAGGAGATGGTAAGTGTCTTGAAGGCAGGCATCATTATTTTTTTCACTTCTGTATCCTCAGCACTGAACACATTCTTCATAAATGCCAGGTGTTTAAATGTTTCTTTAATTGCTTTTAATGCCTTGTGCTTGGAGCTCAAACGGTAAAGGCAAGGGTGGAGGTGCACAAATAATTAGGATCTCAGAAAATATGAGATAAATACAAAAGCGATAGCCAGGCAAAGTGCTATGAATAATCCCAGGAGGGTGATGCCACTTTCAGCTGAGGATAGGCTGGGGGGTGGTTCATGGAAGTCTGAGCTAAACCAGGCATGGAGGCATCATAGAGTCTGAGGATGATCAGTCAAAGGGTAATTTAGTGGCCTTACAACTTTTGAGTGGAAAGTAGCTATTTTATAAAAATTTTCTTTTTTTTTTTTTTGCAAAATGGTTGAGGTGTGTGGGTCACATCTGGGCTTGATGACATGCCCTTATTTCCCATACACTTCTCCTTTTAGGACCCTTTTCTTATTTTCTGGCACCTGCCTACTTTCCCATCCAAATCCCTAACTCCTAATCCCAACAGATACCTACCTTGCTCTTAGCTGGCTGTCAATTAATCCCCACCAATGTGTAAAAAAAGGAATGGCTAGGAGGCAAAACAGCTAAGTAGCTCAGTGAATTGAGAACCTGGCCTACAGACAGGTAGTCCTAGGTACAAATCTGGCCTCAGATACTTCCTAGCTGTGTGACCCTGCGCAAGTCACTTAACTCCCATTCCCTAGCCCTTATCACTCTTCTGCCTTGAAACCAGCACACAGTATTGATTCTAAGACATATGGCAAGGGTTTAAAGACAAACATTTCCTAGCATACACGTATCCCTATTCCATAGGTATTTCAACTGTGAGACTATGATCAGTTTAATATAGCCTTCCCCAAGCATGTTGTCACCTGATTGGGCTAGGAGTGGAACATACAAGAAATCCCCTGATCAACCCTCCTATCCCTGCCATGGAAGAGTATGAGTTGATGTGAGATCTGGCTGGTTGCATTTCTCTCTGGTACCTAGGTACAGTGAAGAGCGAGGCTGGGAACTGCTCTGGCTCTGCACCGGCCTCTTCCCACCCAGCAACATCCTGCTCCCCCACGTGCAGAGGTTCCTCCAGTCCCGGAAGCATTGCCAGCTGTCCACAGACTGCATGCAGAGGCTCCAGAAGGCTCTCAGGTAGAGGTTGGGCTGGGGCAGAATGCAGAATGAATGTTTCATAAGACAAACACAGGAGTGTTCACTCTTGGAACCTCAGAGTGTTGAGGGAACATCAGAAGGATCCGAGAATAATAGAATTTAGAGCCAGAAGCACCTTTCTTCTTCTTGATATGTTCCTTATCTCCCCTACTTGACTGTACTTTTCATGAGGACAGGGTCTGAATTTGCATTAATGCAATGGTTGTGAGAAATGAAGGACAAGGGAAAGAACCAACAGGCTTTGGTGGGCATCATGGGCATCTTTATGTAGGTTTGATGGACTCTCGTACTGAATGGGTGTCCCTGTCTCTTCATTCTTCACCCTCTACCCATGCTTCTGATCAAGACCTTGGACCCTCACCAGTCCCCAGTTTCCCTGGTCTCTGACAATGAGATGCTTTCTCTCTCAGGAACGGCTCTCGGAAGTATCCTCCCCATTTGGTGGAAGTGGAGGCCATTCAGCACAAAACCACTCAGATTTTCCATAAAGTCTACTTTCCTGATGACACCGATGAGGTAAGCTAGAGGCCAGATATAGCTCATTCATTCCTTGCCTTGGAGTGGCCAGAGTCTAATATGTGTTAGACCTTGGGAGCCAACAGGAGGAAAGAATTCAGAACCTGCAGTCAAAGCTGCTATGGGACTTAGAGCTAGAAGAGACCTTAAAGATCATCTAGTCCTGCTTTCTTATTTTACAGAGGAGGGAAAAGGGGAAATAACTTGTCTAGGGCTATGCAGGTAGTAGTTAGCAGTCAAGATTTGAATCTAGTTCATACAAATATACACACACATATATGATATTTAACCTATCATTATTTTTAAATACATGTAGAGACTTAAAATAATTTTTTCCCTAATATTTTGGGTTTCAGATTCTCTCCTTCCCTCCCTCCCCATCAAGATGGTAAATGATCTAGTATAGGTTATATCAATGCTTTCATGCAATACATATTTCCATATTTGCCGTGCCATAACAGAAGACACATATCACACACACAATAAAAAATTCATGAAGAAAAAGAGTGAAAGATGGTGGGCTTTGAGCTGCAATCAGTTGACTAGTTCTTTTGACTTCAAATCCATTCAATTTTACCATCAATTGGCCACCCTCCTTTGTTCTTAAGCTTTGTGGGAATCATATTAGAAATTCTGCTAATTCTGTTTTTTTCAGACTGCCTAAATATCTTTGTCCTTTATCCTGCTCACCTATGGCATGATCTCTCTGCCTTTTCCACATCATTCTTTCTCCTGTGGCTGTGGCATTCAAGGACAGGTGGACTTCCTTATCAATCACTCTCTCCAATGCTACTGTATTATGCTCATCCTCCTTACTCAATTCATTTCCAAACCCCATGACTGCCATCTTCGACAGCACCTACCCCCTCTCTTATTGTTAGTATGTTGGCTTAGTCAAACCACAAGTTAACTGATTTGAAGTCAGCTTCTCACAGAATATAGGATGACAGAATATCAAGGTGCAAGGGACCTCAAAAGGCATTTATGTGAGCCCCTCTTCTTTAGCATCCTTGATAAGTGGCCAACCAGCTTCTATTTAAATACTAGTGGCAGACAACTCGCTACTTCCCATGGTTTCCCATTCTACAATGGAAAAACATCTAATTATCCTTGAGATCTTTTGTTCATTCCGATACCTCATGGAGCTTATCAGGTAACTCATGCATCAGGAACTTATGCCATGGCCTCATGGGGCAAGACAGAATATCAATAACTGATAGGCATTTTGAAAAACAAATATTTATTAAATGTCTAGTGCATTCAAGGACCTATGCTCAGCATTAGGAATACAAAGAAGACAAATGGTATGATCCCTGCCTTCGAGGAGCTTCTATTCTAGTGGAGAGAACTGGATATGTGTACCCAAAAAAGCATGTTACAGGGCAGAAAATGATAAAATGCATAGGAAAAGCCAAACATGAAAGCTCAATAGATCCAGAGAGATCAGGATTTAGATTTTTAGAGCTTGGAGGAATCTTAGAATTTATCTAGTCTGGAATTATATTGTGAAAAGAATCAGGACTCAGAGGACCTGAACTTCTGTTCTGTCCTACTTCTGGGTACCTTTGTGACTTTGGGCAAGTCACTTAAATTCTCTTAGTCTCGGTTTCCTCACTTGCAAAATGAGAGAATTGAGCCCATGGGCCTCTGAAGTCCCTTCTAGCCCTACAGGTATGATCTTCACTTTACAGATGAGGATATAAATCCCAAGTTTTCTGATTTCTGATTTCTAGGCCAGTTATCTTTCTACTATTTTTCACTACTTGCACTTTAGCCTTGTGAAATCAGAGAAGGCTCTCTGCAAGACAGGGTACCTCATTTGGGTCTTAGAAGAGATGAAGAGGTGTGGATAGTATGGAGTGGAGTGGAGGATAGTCCTTTGGACAAAAGCAAGGAGGTGGGAGAAGGACACAGAGATGCCAATGGTGGTTATGGGGAAAAGAACGAAACTGCAATCAGGAGAAATCTCCTAGGCCAAAGCAACAAAGGCAGAATTATCTGGAATTTAAAGGAAGAAAGTTATCTCCCAACTTTCTTGCAGCAAATGTAGGAAGAGTGAGTAGGAGGGTTAGAGATGGCTCCAAAAGAGATACCTGGGAAAGTGCTCATGTGGGTATAGGTCCCCAGGGTAGGGGGGGAATGTATTGGGGATGGAGGGAACCTACTGGAAGAGAGCTCTGAGGGCATCTACTCTCTTCCCTCCATGCAGGCATTTGAGGTAGAATCTAGCACTAAGGCCAAGGACTTCTGCCAGAGCATCTCCACTAGGCTACTCCTGAAGGCTTCAGATGGATTCAGTCTCTTCGTTAAAATTTCTGACAAGGTGAGTCAGTCATTCAGTCAGCAAGGATGGGTTGGAGCTGTAGAATATATTGGGTTAAATAATGGTGGGGGGGGAGAAGATGATGAGATAGATTTTAAACTAGTAGAATAGCTGATAATTCGATTAGGGAGATGAATTGGAGTATTCACTACCTCATATACATCTCTGACTGTGGGAAGAGAGGCACACTGATACACTGTTGACAATTTGCAATCACATCTAATCACTAAACTGCTCTTACCTTCTGGCATTAATGCCAATATGGAGCAAATACATCCCCCAAGGAGGTCAAAGACAGAAGAAAGACCCCACGAATACAAAATATTCATAGCAAGATTTGCTATTTATTATCAATAGATCATTCATGCCTAAACTTTCCCATCTCCCTACCTTTGCTTATATTCCCTATACCTAGAATGTCTCTCTACCTCCCACTCTGCCCACCCACCATCTGTTGGAATTCTAACCCCACCCTTCAAGGCTCAGCATGTGTTATCTCCTCCAAAAAAAGCAGTAAATCTAATCTAAAAACGTCTATTAAGTGTCCACAATGTGTGGGCTGCTGACGTTGGTGATGAGGGACACAAAGTAGGATCTTAACATGTAGTTAGGGGACAAGACAAATACAGTAGGGGGACTATAAAATACAAATCAGACAGTAAGTACAGAGTGCCTATACAAAGGACTATGAGAAACTCACAGAGGAAGAGATTGCTTCTAGTTAGGAATGTTCAGAAAAGGCTTCATGGAAAAGGAGCTACCTAGGTTGGACCTAGAAGGAAGGGAAGGAATTCCAGTCCAATAGATGCTTAAGTAACTACTGTGTGCTAGGTGCTGGGGATATCAAGGCCTTCCTTTCCCTCAAGGGGCCTACTTTCTACCATTCTAACTCGGGGAGATGGTTTAGGGAGGGGGAAGGATTCATTCCAGGCAGAGGAGATGGCATGAGATGGGAAAGGGCAGAGTTGAGAAATTAGAAGAGAAGACACCCCAGGCAATGGTGCCAGCAAAGACCTGGGGGCAAAAAAGAGGATAATAAAATAGTAAGGAATTCAATTTTGTCTAGGGTGCAGGGTACCCAAAGGAATAAGACATAAAGCTGGGAAAAAATGGTTAGTGCCAGACTGTAGAAAAACTTGGATCCCAGACTAAAAAGTTTGGACTTCCTCTCTAAAGCACTGAAGAGCTACTGGGGGTTCTTGAGCAGGGCAGTGATGTGATCAGATCTGGAAGCTAGGAGAGTTACTCTGGCAGCCTTTGTAGTCTGGATTGGGGATGGGGAAAAATGAGGGAAGGGGACTAATTAAAAGACAATCTCAACATCCCAGGCAAGAAGCAATTCGAGTTTATACTAGGGTAGTAGCAAAAAGTTGAAAACAGGGGACCCTTGTCAATCACCTTGGCCTAACAGAGATATTCCTCTTTAGGTCATCAGTGTCCCTGAGGGTGATTTCTTCTTTGACTTCGTCCGACATTTGACAGACTGGATAAAAAAAGCAAGACCCATGAAAGATGGTAACAATCTGGGATTTTTTTAGAGCTGGAAGGGACCTTAAAGGCTATCTGGTCCAGTTTTCTCATCACCAGAGAAGGCATCTGAGATCCAGAGAAGGGACTTTGGCTTGCCCAAGATCACATATTCTAAAAACCTACAATGGTCAACCAAGGGAATTGGGGGTAACCCCTAAAGGTAACCCCCAATTACTTGTCTTGGGGGTTTAAATAGTCACCTTTCTGAAACTGGGGGTGGGGAGGCTAAATATACTGATTTCTCCAGTCCCTTCCCTGATTCTTTGATACTGTCCTTTGGTGATGGCCAAGACCATGTTTTAGTTAATCTCGGTATCTCCTAGAGGATTTTTCATTTAGTAGGTTTTTTAAAAAATTAAATGGGTTTTGAAATGAACTAAGAACATTGAAAGGTTCCCCATAATACAATGAAGT
Organism: Gracilinanus agilis; assembly: GCF_016433145.1. Taxonomy (NCBI): domain Eukaryota; kingdom Metazoa; phylum Chordata; class Mammalia; order Didelphimorphia; family Didelphidae; genus Gracilinanus; species Gracilinanus agilis. The sequence continues at coordinate 100,190,020 of NC_058132.1, forward strand.
CATTATTGTGGGTATACTTTCATGGGTAGAGATCACCATCCATTCATGCCTTCTCATCCCATCTATCCCAATATCCCCATAAATGTATTGAAGGCCTTTCTAAAGGTACTGGGTAACAGGGTGACCATCAGACTAGGCTGACCATCAGGCTTGGTTAGGCTTCTATCACCCCTTTGCTTTCACTACATAACTGGCCTATCTCCCTCTTTGATCTTACATTTCCTGGATGATAGATTTTTTTTTGTTGTTTTTTTTTCTTCTTAAACCCTTATCTTCTCTCTTAGAATTGATACTAAATATTAGTTCCAAGGCAGAAGAACAGTAAGGACTAGACAATTGGGGTTAAGTGACTTGCCCAGGGTCACACAAGTAGGAAGTGTCTGAATCCAGATTCGAACCTAGGATCTCCTATCTCTAGGTCTGGCTCTCAATCCACTGAGACATCTAGCAATCCCTCCTAGAGCATAGATTTTTGTATCATTTCTTGACCAGAAGACTTCACTGGCATTTTACTATATCCAATTTAGAATCACCATGTTTCTCTCCATTCTTTGTTGGGCCATTGGCAAATTAGATTCTTCATGAGATGTCACATAACAGTGCTTTTGCATTGCTATACAAATACCAGTTATTATTATTATTATTATTATTATTATTATCAGTGGAAGACTTAGTGGTAAACCAATCAATTTTTTCATCAGGGAATAGTTTGGAATCATTGAAAATGCAGCCCAGTTTTCCAAATGTAATTCAACTGACTGCCCATCTCTTACTTAATTCTGGCTCCAGGTCATTGTTCATCCTGATCGATATACATACATACACACAACTACATATATACACAGACCCATATATATATATATATATATATATATACATAGACACATGTGTATACATATATATGGCTAAATATATGCATATAATACCATGAGTATATATATATTATATATGTCATATATATATTTCCTAGGAAAATATATATTCTATCTAGTATATAATATATAATATTATATTTGTATTGCCTGAGATAACTATATTATGTATAATGTATACTATATATGTATTGCCTGAGATGACTATATTTTTATATATACTCTCTATAGTGTGCATATTTATATGTATAAATACATTATATAACATATATATAATGCACATATATTTTATATAAATACACTATATTACAATGTATAATATACATGTATTGCTTAAGAGATAACTATATAATATATGTGCACTATAATATTATATGTATAATATATGTGTGTTGTATGAGATAATTATTTTATATATACTCTATATATTATATAATGTATAATATATGTATTGCCTAGGAGAAAACTATATTATATATGTATTATAATAGTATATGTATAATATATAGTATTGCCTGAGATAACTATATTATACATATATATACAATATATAGTATATATGTTATATATACTACATAGTATATGGTATACTATATTATAAAGTATTAAAATAATATATACTATATATAGTATGTTATGTGATATATAATATATATGTATTGCCTAGGAGACAACTATATTATATAATATATGTATTATAATATTATATGTATAATATATATGTATTGCATGGGAAACACCTCCCAGGACAGGAAACTTCCTCTACTAATATGAGGATATAAGTTGGCCTCTTCTTGGCCAGTAACATTCTAAGGGAGTCATGTGTTTATGTTTTTCTTAACTCTTCCCCTGCAGCATTCCAGAATCTTTTCCCAGGTGGTCTCATGCCTCTATCCTCTGCAAACCTACAACCGTATCTCTTCCTTATAACAATGTGTGTGTGTGTCTATGTGTATGTAGGTGTAAATACATCCATATATATATATACCCACTTATAGTTAGGAATAGGTTAGAACACATGATTTTATTGGTTCAGACAATTTCTAGGCAGGGAAACTCCCGCAATTAACTAACCTTCTCTGCAGAGCATAGTCTTTGAGAGTCACCTAGAATCCTGAAAGGCTAAATGATTTTTCATCGGATCAAAGAGTGCAAGGACTGAAAGGGACCAGGAAGGAATTCCTTACCCCTTAGACTCCTTCTTTGTAAAAGGAGGAGGTTAGATTTTATGATCTTACAATCTTGCCATTTTATGATGAATCCTCCATTTATAACCAACCCTCCTGTGTTTTGTCAGATGATAAAGCTGAGATGCAGAGTGGGGAAGCCACTCGTGGTCCCCTATAAAATCAGAGGCAGATTGGGTTTGGAGCCCAAGTCTTCTGGATCTGAGACTTTCTACCAGATCACTTCTGATCTCCTAATACAGACCTGTCTTGGCCTGGAGTCTAAGGTCTCTGGCAGAGGAAACAGAAACATTTCAAAATTCCCTTTAAACATGAAGCCTAGAAAGCACTAAACTAAATGCTAGATGACATACAGAGCTCAAAGCTTAGCTAAGGCACAGCCCCTTACTTAATGTAGCTCATATTTAGTGGGGAGTAAAACACATAAACATATAATGTAACATCCAATATTACCTGACTTGAAAGATGAAGAAAAAGTGCTACATGAAATTCTAAGGGGGGAGGATTTTTAGCAGTTAGGGAAGTCAGGGAAGGCTTCCTGGAAAGGTGGCATTCGAGTAGGGTTTAAAAGATAAATATGGAAGAATTCACCAGGTAGAGGAGATAGGGACAAGGATATTCTAGGGCCTCATCGCCTCCCAGATTATTGGAATCACCTCTTAATTGGTCTCTTTGCCCCAAAGTTCCCCCATTTCAATCTATCCATCCCTTATGCCTAGAATACACTCCTCCTTCCTTCCCTCTGATTCACAGAGCCAATCTTTTCTTTTAAGCTGCATCTCTAGCACCATCTCCTAAATCAAGTCTTTTCTGATTCTCCCAATAGCTGGTGCCCTACCTCCCAATTCACTTCATATTTAATTGTTTTCTATACATTTATGCTCACTCACGTTATATCTATGCTGTATATATTTATGCAGGTACTGGTTGTCTCCGCCATTAGTCCATAAGCCTCTTGTGAGTAGAGATTGCTTCATTCTTTGGATTTGTATCTCTAGTCCCTCAGCACTACCTGGAACATAGCAAGTGCTTAATAAAAGATGAATTGGTTGAGAGCAGACAGCAGTAGGAACCAAGGCTAACAGTACCCAGTGACTTTCCAAGCCCATGGCTTTCATTGCCAGCCTCACCCAAGCTGACAACAGGCCTGTCTTTGCAGGGATTGTGCCTTCTCTTACCTACCAAGTGTTCTTCATGAAGAAGCTATGGACCAATACGGTGCCTGGAAAGGATCCGATGGCAGACTCTATTTTCCACTATTATCAGGTGAGCATGGGCCACTGCCTGGATTGATTGGGGCTGCTAGAGAGAAAGGAGCAGCTTCTCTTTCTTCCTAAACCTAGAGAAATTCTGAGGTCCAACAGCTTCTGATGGCACCTCTAGGGAGGATTAGAACAGTGCCCAATAGTAGGCATTTAATAAAAGTTTATTCATTGATATGAAGCCTGCCTTTCCCCAGTCCTTCCCACTGCACCGCTGGCCCCACCATACTTCTTCAATGAGCTTTGCCTTCTAGATGCTGAAGATGTTCCTACTGTACTTCTCTATCTGGCTGAGTAATTTTTTTAAACAGTACAGAATGCCTTGTGACTTCCATAGTAATTTCCAGAAAAGAAAAGCATATGAATGTTTTCATCTTAATGCCAGTCCGACTTCAGTCACAAGTTCCCCGAATGGCTCTCCCTTCTCTCAAACTTGAATTTAATGATAACAATAATTCTTTATGCCAGGACAGATCTCTGGTCCAAGGAGGGCATATTACTCCCACAATTTACAGCTTCCCATTCTATATATTAGCTCTCTGTACACTGTACCACAATGCATCTAGGCATAGGGAACAGTTTGAAGAAAAGCAGGCAGATGGGATAGTACTGGCTATGTTTTAGAAGCACCAGGCAGACCAGTCTGGCTATAATCAGCTGTGTCAAGGTGAGCTGTGAGTTACTAGTGAGAGCAGTAGTTTGCTAGAGTAATGACAGGTTAAATGACTTTCCCAAGGCCACACAAGACCAGTAGATATCAGGACTTAAACCGGGGTCTTTCTGACTCCAGGTTCAGCTTATTCTCACATCATGTTGCCTCAACAGTTTTCAAAAGAAGAACTGCAAGTTATATAAATGACCAGACAAAAACATGCTCCAAATCTCTATAATAGCATCCTCCTCCAAAGTTGTCAAGGATGTATAAAAGTGGGAACCATGTGGAAGGGTTGTGGGAAGAAAGGTACACTAATACCCTGTGAGCTGATCCTGTCATTCTAGAGTGGTGATGGCATGCGTAGTCATTTTCAATGACATGTGGCAGAGAAGTATGGGGCCGCATGCTGAGGTTAAAACATTTGTTGTAGTGTAGTGTAGACATTCTATGCACTATAGATGACAATTCTACCTATATTAATTTACCTGTTTTGGTTTATTATAGTTATATATTACAATTATACATTTTTGTTATTTTTATAATTTATAAACTATAAATATTGCAAAATATGGGATTTTTTCTCGAAGTGACACACCACCCAAGCTATGCTTGTTTTTTTGGCGAATTTTGACACACCAAGCTCAAAAGGTTGCCCATCACTGTTCTAGAGGTTAGTTTGAAACAATGCAAAATGATTCAGTTGTCCAAAAATCCTGCTGCTAATTGTAAACCTTATTGGAGGCCTAAAACAGAAAGAACCCCGCATACACCAAATATTCATAGTAATATTTTTCATGATTGCAAAGAACTGGAAACAAAATAGTTTCCCATTGGCCAGAAAATGGCTAAAATAAAATTGTGCAGAAATGATGATTTTGAAGAATTTAGAGAGGCATGAGAAGATTTGTATTAACTGATGGAGGAAATAAGCAGAATCAAGAGCATGATATATGCCATGACTACAACATGTTAAATTAACCCATCTCTAGAAGGATGTCAGACCCTGAGTAACTGAAAAACCAATGTGGATCCTAGAGACCATGTTTCCTGCTTTATGCTAAGTGGGAAGTGAGAGAAAAGGATTACGAGGATAGAATATTGTATATATTGTCAGATATTATTATTGTATTATACTTTATTGGTTAAATGGCAGGGGAATGGTTGAGATAACTACCATATAAAGACAAAAACATCAATAAATCATAATTTTAGGGGGAAAAATTAGCTTTGTACCACATCATGGAAGAATTTGAATGCCTTATTGGAAAGATAATATTTGAACTTGTTGGCATTAGGAAGCCATTCAAAATTCTTAAAGGAAGGAGCAAGTTTTCTCCTCATCTTCATCCTTCTGTCTCTTTTAGGAATTACCCAAATATCTTCGTGGTTACCATAAGTCTACCCGGGAAGAAGTCCTTCAGCTGGGAGCCCTGATCTACAGAGTCAAGTTTGAAGATGACAAATCCTATTTCCCAAGCATTCCCAAGATGCTACGTGAACTGGTGCCACAGGACCTTATCCGGCAGATCTCACCAGACGACTGGAAAAGGGTAAGTAGAGCCATTCCTGGGGATGATGGATTACCCTATGTCTTCTGCTATTCTACAATGTCTTACACATATTAGATTATCCATGTTTGTTGATTGGCTGAGGTTGAGAATGGGGGGACGTGACTGAATGAGGTTAAATGATGTTGATATGAAGGAGAGAACAAATAAATCATTTTAATTTTCAAATTGGAGAAGGAGGTAGATTCCTCAAAATATAGAATGGCAAACTTGATTCTAATTTCTGACAAAATTCTAAAATGTATTATTAAAGGGCTGATTTGTGAGCATTTAAAAGGGGAAGTTGTAATCTCTAAGAGCCAATGCTCATCAAGGTGACAGGAACGGTCATCCCAATTAACCTTATTTATTTTTTTTACAAGTTTACTAGACTGGGCTCATCAATTCAATTTGATTGAAAATACATTTACCAAGAACCCATTATTTGCAAGGTGCCATGATAGGTTCTGGGCTAGAATTCTGGCCACCAAGTGATACAGCTTCTTAGGTACTTTCTAAGGCAACTCATAAAGATCATCAGTTAAGACATGGAATGGTTATGAGCTATATCAATGAAGGAAATACCCATACCAATGAAATTAGTCCAAAGTATTGATGTTTATGAGACTAATGGATTGGAGAATACCAGACATATTCTACTTGGACTTCAACGAAGCATCTAATAAGATTTATCATTATATTTTCATGGAGGTTCCATCTTTGAGATTTTGTGATTTTAAGATGGAGAAATATGGATTGGATGATGGTACAGGTGAATGATTTTGAAACTAATTGGCTTTTAGATCCAAAAAAATAGATTCACTTTTTGATCAACCTAAAGAAAGATTGCTAGTAGAGGGTCCCAGGGATCAGTTATCCTTAGTCCTGGGCTGGACAATATTTTTATTATATTATAAATAGAAAGGTTTGTCCCATCTGCAGATAACATAAAGCAAAAGCATGTCTAGTCCTTTAGATAATGGAAGTTCAAATACCTTCATAATCTAGACGTAATATTACAAATGTTGGTGCTATTGCTGCCCTTCCCACTGATATAATCTGTTTCTTCCCATAGTCAATTGTGGCCTATTTCAACAAGCATGCAGGGAAGAGCAAGGAAGAAGCAAAGCTGGCCTTTCTGAAGCTAATATTTAAGTGGCCAACATTTGGGTCAGCTTTCTTTGAAGTGAAGGTATGAACTTTTTTTCTTAACTGATCTTCAGAGGGCTTGAAGGGAGCGGGGAGCAGGTCTTATTTAGAAAGAGACAGGATGAAAGCAGCAAGGTGACTCAGTTGAGTGCCAGCCCTGGAGATGGGAGGTCTTGGGTTCAAATCTAGCCTCCAACCCTTACTAGCTGTCTGACCCTGGGCAAGTCACTTAATCCCTATTGCCTAACCTTTACCACTCTTCTGCCGTGGAACCAATATATGATATTAATTCTAAGACTAAAGGTTTAAAAAAAAAGAAGAAGAAGACAATAGGATGAGATGGGAACTGGTTCCCAAATAAATGAATTAAAGGAAACAATATACATTAATGGTTCCCAAACTTTTTTGGCCTACCGCCCCCTTTCCAGAAAAAAATATTACTTAGTGCCCCCTGTCACATACTATCACCACCCCCTTACAGTTATTCACCACCCCCAAATGCACCTGTGGCCATCACCACCACCCCATCTCTGCAGCACCCACCAGGGGGCCGTGGCGTCCACTTTGGGAATCACTGATATACATGATTGTTTTACAATAATGTAAACAAAAATAACACTCAAGGATGGATGAACTAAATTTAAGCATAATGAGCAATTTCCATCCCAGAGAATAGAGGATGGAAAACTCCCTCTTGGTAGAAAGAGATGAGAATCTGTGAGCACAGAATGTCATAGACATAGGCATAGCTTCTGTGTTGGTTTTGCTTACTTTTTTAAAAAGTAGAGAGATTAAGGTTAGAAAAAAGGAAATAAGCATTTATTAAATGCCTATTGTATGCCAGGGATTGTGCTAAACTCTTTACAAATATTACATCACCTGATCCTCACAACAACCCTGGGAGTCAGGTGCTATTATTATCCCCATTTTACAAATGAAGAAAAGGAGGCAGTGTATGTGTGTTCAGTTGTTTTTCAGTCATGTCTGACTCTTTGTGACCTCATTTGGAGGTTTTCTTAGCAAAGATACTAGAATAGTTTGTTATTTCCTTCTCCAGCTCATTTTACAGAAGAGAAACTGAGGCAGAGTTAAGCAACTTGACCAAAGTCACAGAGCTAGTCAGCATCTGACCTAAATTTGAACTCAGGTCTTTTTGATCCAAGCCCAGTGTTCTATATACATTCTGCCTCCTGGCCACCTCATCCCTGAAATTGGAGCAAAGGAGAATATGAAAGAAAACAGAGAGGTTTTTGAGGTGGAAAAGGAGGGATATAATAACTCAGGATGTGTGGCTTCCATCATCTCAGTAAAGTAGAAGGAGGGGTCATCTGATGAAACCCAAAGGAGTGGACATGTAGGTTATATTCAAAGAGAGGAAAGGAACACAGTATGATATAGTGCAGAGCATTGGCTCTGGAGTCGAAGGGTTTGGCTTCAAATCCTGTCTAAGATGCTCACTGTGCCTCAGGCAAGTCATTCAGCTTCTCTGAATTCTGAGTTGTTTCATGCACACAATGAGAGTTGGACCAGATGGCCTCAGAGGTCTAATAACTCTAGAATCTAAATGCGTATTCAATTGCATATTATATATAGATGCAGATTCTATAATCCTAAGATTTGGAACAGCCTGGTTAGGAATGGAATGGGGAATCAGAAAGAAATCAATAAAATGTCCATGCACAGTAAAGGTTCAGATAAGATAGAAAAGATGGAGGGAGAACCAGTGAAACAAGTTTTGTGACTCTCTTTTGTGGATCTTTAGGCATCTGAATCATCATAGCTACTTAGGTCTCTGGGCTCGGGTGGTGAACCGGAGGAGGAGGTCTGAGAAGAAAAGGGTGATTCAGATGCCTAAAGATCTAGGGAGATTCAGAGAGAACCAATGACCAATGGTCAGAGACCCACAGATCAATGATTAAGGACCAAGACCCCAAAGATCAAATGGTCAAAGGCCTCTCCCAGATTGGGGTATTTATACTCTCAGGCCAAACGACTTTTGCCCCTGGCTCACAGCATCTGGGAACATTCCGATGTTTCCAACTGTCTCCCTTGTCAATCAAGGTGAGACCAACATTCCCAGGGTTTGAACATAATACAAGAAGGAAGGTGGGGGGAATCAAATGAGATAACGTGTAGAGTTATGCAAACCTCAAAGCTCTATATAGATGCTACCTATTATTGTGATTATGATTATAATTCAGAAAGGCTTCTCATTGGAAGTGGCACATGAGAAGAGCCTTGGATGAAGCTAGAGTATCTAAGAGGTGGAGGTGAGGGAGGGATACAAGAGACAAAATGTGGAGTTGGAGGAAGAGTAAATAGATTTCTAGTTTTATGGTTCAAACATAGAATAAAGGCAGTGAGATTCAGTCAGCCTAGAAAGGTAGGCTGGAGCCATGTTGTGATGGGAACAGAGAGGTTTATATTTTATGCTAGAGGCAATAGGGAGCCACTAAAGGTTCTTGGCCAGGAAAGAAACATGGAAAGACATGTTTTAGAAAGATGATTTCAGCAATTTATTTGGAAAAAGGATTTGAGAGATGAGAAACCCAAAACTGTGACTCAAGTGTTATATTCATAATCTGGGGAGTGATGGATGCCACCTTGAATGACAGGGAAGGCAGTTGGAAGACACAGAATGTTCCCAGGTGCCAAGAGCCAGGGGCAAACATCGGTTGGCCCCACAGTATAAATTCCCCTGACAGCCACTTTGAAAAGGTCTCTCTGGGCTCTGGAGGTCTCTGGACAGGAGTTTCTAGACTGGGAAATCTCGGAGTGGATGGTGAAGGAAGGCAGGAAGGTCTATGAAGAAGAGAGTAGGAATAGATTTGAATATTTCTTGAAAGACTGTGAAAGCTAGTGCATCACCAACACTGGTAGTGAAAAAGCTGAGAGAATAAGATCATCAACACAGCTGCATCAATAGCATTCCCTATTCTCTGGCTTTGCTGTGGCCAGGCTGGGCCAGAGGTAGTGGAGAGAGTAAATCTCCAGCTTCCATCTGATTAATAGCCTCCAGTCCTGATTGTCAACTAGTTTATAGATAATAGATTGATAGGGTCTCCAATCCCCAATCCTTGTCCTGTTTATCCTTTCCCTGATTATAGATAGAGTTCAACAAGTACCTTCCTGAGTGGTCCTTATATCACAACCCTTGGGGAGGGAGTCAAACGCAGTCAGATACCAAATGTCATCCAAGGCAAATCAACAGCCCAATAATAATCTATCCAACCCCAGGTTGGACCTGGAAAGGTTACCCATCTATCTAACCTCTTGAGGATCCTTCTTGGGCAACTGTTAGAGAGAAAGGAGTACATCAACATCACTGTACATCTATATCTTCTTAGGACCACTTTTTGTTTATAACACAAGTTGGGAGGCTCTTGAAATAGTTCAGCTGCCATACATCCTCAGGGGTGTGCTAGTAAATATTTAATAAATTAACTCTCTGAAAGACACTTTATAAATTTAATCTGCATCATTAACATTTTCTCCAACTTTTCTTAAGTCTAGTCGATCAACAAAACAATAAATCAAGCCCTGATTTGTAGGGGGCTACTAGATAGCACAGTGGAAGTCAGGAAGACACAAATTTAAATCTGGTCTCAGATAATTACTAACTGGAAGACACTGGGCAAGTCACTTAACTCTGTTTGCCTCAATTTCTCTTCTGTAAACTGAGCTGGAGAAGAAAATGGTAAACCACTCCATTATCTTTGCCAAGAAAACCCCAAATGGGATCACAAAGAGTTGGTCATGACTGAAAAACTACTGAACACACACACACATACACACACTGATTTGTAGTTTTTGCTGATTTCTGAGGTAAAAATACTCATACTGAACATTTAATATGAAGTGAGTTGCCACCCCTGGGCAAAAAATATATCATTGGTGAAGCTATGAACTGTTTAAAAATAAAGCATTCTGAAAAATTGTAATTATTCAAAAAAAGTGACAAAAATGTCTATACCCACTAACCCAGTGATTTCACTGTTGGATATATATTCCAAAGTGATCAACAACAAAAGGAAAGGCCCCAGAATATTTATAACAGCACTTTTTGTGGTAGCAAAGAACTGGGAACAAAGTAGATGCATAGTGATATGGGGATGGCTAATCAAATTGTGATACATGAATGCAGTGGAGCATTATTGTGCCACAAGGACATCCTGAATATAGAGAAACCTGGGAAGATGTATATGAACAGATGCAAATGAAATAAGCACAACCAGGAAAACAGTATCTACAAAATCAATACTTCAACAATGTAAGTGGAAAAAACAACCACCACAAAACAGTTGAAGATTAATGTTTTAAGGACCAAACTAAGTACCAAAGAAAAAATAGAAGAAAATAACCTTTTTTTTTCTTTTGCAGAAATAGGGGAGCCAGGGCTATGGGATACTGCATATTACATAAGAATTTTTCAACATGTTGGTTAATTTTGACAAACTTTTTTCTCTTTCTCTTTATTATTTATTATAAGGAATGGCTCTGGGAAATCATAGAGAGAGAATATGGTGGGAAATATAGGAGATGTAAGAACAAAATATGTCATTAAGAATTATTTTAAGGGGTCAGCTGGGTAGCTCAGTGGGTTGAAAATCAGACCTAGAGACAGGAGGTCCTAGGTTCAAATCCAGCCTCAGACACTTCCCAGCTGTGTGACCCTGGGCAAGTCACTTGACCCCCACTGCCCACCCTTACCGCTCTTCCACCTATGAGCCAATACACAGAAGTTAAGGGTTAAAAAAAAAAAGAATTATTTTAAAAGAACTAGTACTGGAATGGGTAAGTGGTTCAGTGGATAGAGTTGCAGGCTTAGAGTTGGGAGGATATGAGTTCAAATTTGATCTCAGACACTTTCTAGGTGTATGACCTGGGAAAGTCACTTTAACCTTGTTTGCTTAACTCTTGTTCTTCTGTCTTAGAGCTGTTTACTAAGAAAGAAAGTAGCAATTTAAAAGAAAGGAGAAATAATGTGAAACTAAATTGTTTGTGGTCATCTGATTTGAATGAGTTGAGACAAATTGTGGTTAACAAATAAGATTTCACAACTAATTAGATATAGGAATAATGAGGATTGAAGGAGCTATAAAAGTCAAAGATTCCTCCAAGATTGTTAATCTGGGTGCCTACATGAAAAGAGATACCTTCAGCAGAAATAGAAAATGTTGAGATCTTAAGTTTAAGGGATAAAATGAGCTCTATTTTAGACATGTTGAGTTTGAGATTCCTGTGACACATAAAAGAAACAATTACAGGGTTAGTGCTCAGAAGAAACTGAAACTGGGTATACAAATCTAGGAGTCATCTTCATAAGAAATGAAACTTGGACTCAGAACTGATGAGAATGGAGCAAGAAGAAAAGCTGACCCAGAACAGAGCCTTGGGAGACACCTGCCTTTATGGGGTAGCCAGTAAAAGATGCTGAGGAGTGGTTAGTTCAGACAGGAAAGAAGAGAACCAGGATATAGAATAGTATCACAAAATCCCCAAAGAAATGCTAAATCCAATCAGCAAGGATTTACAGCATCCTTACTTTGTACCAGGCATTGTTCTTATTTTGGGGAAAAGAACATACAAAAAGTAAGAAACACAGTCCTTGTCCCCAAGGAGCTTTTAGTCTAAAGAGGGAAAAAGGAGGGAGGGAGAAGGTAACTGTCAGGGGACATGGCAGATGATGTCCAGAGAAGCAGAAGCAGAGTCTGGCTAGGAAGGATGACATAGCTGGCCTGAATGTTTTCCTTAAAAGGGAGGTTTGGGCAGAAACCAGCCAATGGGAAGAAGGAGTCATGGGGCAGATGTATGTCAATGGTGAGAAGTCCAGGGTGAGGAGGCTTGGATGGTGGAGTAAAGAGAGTCTAGAGAGGAGTTTGGACACGAATGAAGTGTCAGAACCTGTAGAGAAGTCAAGAAGAGTGAGGCCTGAGAGAAGATCATTGCATTTAGCAGTTGAGCTCTTGACCTGGAGAGAGCAATTTCAACTAAGTGGTGACATCCAAAGTCCCATTGTAAGCTGTCGAGAAATGAGTGGGGGAGAGGAAGCAGAGGCCAGATGTATAGGCAACTTTTTATAGGAGTTTGATTCAGGAAAGGAGAAAAAAAATAATCATTTATAAAGCTAGAGTGCTACTATGTGCTGGGTATTACGCTAAGTTCTTTGCAAATATTACCTCATTTGACCCTCACCAAAACCCTGGGAGGCACATGCTAGTATTAACATTTTATGGTTGAGGATACTAAGGTAGACAGTGGCTACATGACTTGTCCAGGGTCACACAGCCAGATTTGAACTACATCTAGCCTTTTTAGGAATGCTAGGGTCAAGGGAAAGTTTTTAAAAGGACAGAGAAGATGTAGCAATGTGTGATGGCAGCTGGGAAGAGTTGGTATAAATTACAGCCTGAGAGATGACATTAGATGACATGAACAGCAGGCTTCTGCTGTTACCTGCTGAGCTATTTTCTCCACTGAGTTGTCAGCTGCTGCTGGCTACAGCTTATTTAAATAAGGTCATGCTTAATTACATGCCATCTGTTCTCATTTTTATTCTTTAATTGGGTTGTAATTTTAGTCTCTGCTCTAACAAATCAATGCCCTGACAATGCAGATAGAAGATTTGAAAGTGACTTCTTGGTGGTGCAGTGAATAAAGCATGAGGCCTAGAGTTGGGAAGACCTGAGTTCAAATCTGGCCTCAGATTTGTGTGACCCTGGGCAAGACACCTAACCTTGTTTGCCTCAGTTTCCTCATCTGTAAAATGAGCTGAAGAAGAAAATGGCAAGCCACTCAGATATCTTTGCTGAGAAAATCCCAAATGGGATCAGGAAGTCAGCCATGACTAACACAACTGAACTATAGGTAATCCTTCAGTTCTGGATTGTAAGGTTAGAGTTAACTTGAGGGGAGCAGCCTAGAGCCTCCTGCCTCTCCTTGTAAATAAAGTATTTATTACGTGCAGGAATGAGCTTTGTGGGCAGCCTTTAGCTTGGGTAATTTCTTATTCTAAAGTATATATTTTTAAAAAACATATTTTAATATCCTTTCCTGAAGTATATTTTAAAAATACATATTTTAAACATTTTTACACTGTTTTTTTTAAACTACGTCTTTTATTTCATTGTGAAAAGAATCTCCAGGTAAGGAAACTCTCTCTATATATATGTTCTGTCTTAGAATCCATACTGTGGATTGGTTCCAAAGCAGAATAGTAGTAAAGGCAATTGGGTTTAAGCGAGTCACATAGGTAGGAAGTATCTGAAGTCAAATTTGAACCCAGGACCTCCCACCTCTATGCTTGGCTCTCAGTCTACTGAGCCACCTAGCTGCCCCTAAAACTCCCTCTTCCAACACAGTTTAACTCCATAGGCTTATAAGTGATAAGGGGCACTGTTCAATGACTTGACCAATGTCATACAGCATCAGAAGAAGGCCTTCCTGACTTAGAGGCCAGCTTCATTGATTTGCCATGGCATGCTCCCTCTGCTTATGGCTTTTCTTGGCCATAGAGCTGACCCTGGGCTCTTGAGGACGATGCCAGTGAATCTTAAGCTTTGGCCAGGAAGCCTTACCAAGATGGAAAGGCTTCCAACATTTGCCTGGTGACCAGTGTTGTCCTCTATGGACCAGTCAGGCTAAGTTTAGACAGGCATCCCCAGAGGGCTGACTACCAGGGGATGAACGTTAGGGACCACAGCTGCTTCTGGAAGGAGTCTCCTGGGGCATAGAGGAGTTGTAAGGTAGAACTCCCATTGGGGAAATCACAGAAGGATTTTCTTCTTGTATACCCACATACATCTTTCCTTTCAAAGAGTTTTCATTGCTTATGTGGCTGGGACATATGCCTGTAAGGCAATCAGATTGTACAGTTCAATTAGGGCCAGAGCTCAGAGGGAAGAAAGATGAGCTAAGAGCTAGAAAAAATACAGTGTGAAGTCATCTACATTAAGGTTCTAATCTTTGACCTATAGGAATAAACAAGATTGTCAATGTAAACTGAAAAGGGTTGAAAATAGAATCTTTAGAAATGTCAAGAAATGAAAAAGAAAAAGTCCAAGCTGGCAGAAAAACTGCAAAACTGCAAAAAAAAAAATGAAAAGAGAAGGTTCCCCATTTGTCAATAAGTGAAGAAAGGGATGAAATATGTCTTGAATCAAGGCAAAGCCATGGATGTTATTATGCTCACTTTCCTGCCAATAGTAAATTGGCTAAATTCTTGCTTTTTCATTTTCTTTGGTTTTCCTGGTATGGGGTCCCCTCACAAGAAGATCTGGGAATCTGACTTCTTTGTGTCTTCTCTTTGCCAGCAAACAACTGAGCCAAACTTCCCTGAGATTCTCTTAATTGCTATCAACAAATATGGAGTCAGCCTCATTGATCCACGGACCAAGGTGAGAAGCGTGCCAAGGGAGAAGAAGCAAAGGCTAGAGGGAAGATGGGTACCATTTTCACCATTTTGTCACAAAAGAATGCCCCAGGGGCCTCAGGCTGAGCTAGAGACCATACTGACTGCCTTAGGAGGCAGAAGACCTGGTCGCCAGTCCTGGCTTTCTCACATATGATCCTGGGCAAGTCACTTCCCTTTTCTTGGCCTCCTTTCCCTTCTCTAGTTGGTTGGACTAGATGATTTCTTTCTTTCTTTTTTTTAAACCTTCACTTTCTGTCTTAGAATCGATTTTGAGTTTCAGTTTCAAGACAGAAGAGTGGTAAGGGCTAGGCAAATAGAGTTATGTGACTTACCCAAGGTCATGTAGCTAAGAAGTGTCTGAGACTAGATTTGAACCCAGGACCTCCCATCTCCAGGCCTGGCTCTCAAATCACTGAGCTACTTAGCTGCCCCTATTATTGTTAATATTAGTGACATGGACTTCACAGGCCATCTGAGCCATAATCCTAGCTTTGGGAAAGAAGCCAAATTCATCTTAGAGTGACTTTTTTGGGGAAAGGAGATAAAAATAATCCCTCCCTTGGGAATCATCCCAAGGTTTAATTAAGCTCATTGTCAGAAATTCCCCCTTTCCAGCTCACCTAAGTCCTTCTGGTGGCACAAAGCTGTGTCCATCTGAGCTATTTGTCTCTGGTCCTCAGCTCTCCATGCCAGAGATGTAGATATGGACAAGCCTTCCCATCTAGTCAGACTCCCTCATGTTACAGATGAGGAAGCAGAGGTTGCCCAGGAGGCAGAGCCAGGACCTCAGCCCAGGGCCTGGGACCCTGAAGGCATTGCTTTCATTCCCCATGCCATGCTGCTGCTTCCTCTCCTGTGTAAAATGGGTACATTTCACTAGACCATCCGTGAGTTTCTTTCCTGCTCGGTATACTGTGGGAAATGGTGCCAAGGTGGAGAAGTCAACAGGACTCAGCCAAGAATGATGATGGGGAGAGGAGCTGGGATTGTCAGTGCCTCTCACAAAGCTGCTCTGCTTTTTCAGGATATCCTCACCACTCACCCCTTCACTAAGATCTCCAACTGGAGCAGCGGGAACACCTACTTCCACATCACTATTGGGAACCTGGTGCGAGGAAGCAAGCTACTCTGTGAAACTTCCCTGGTAAGAACACCACTCACTAACCAATGGGCCAAAAGCCTGGCTTCTCAACCCTGAAGGCATAGGGTTCAAATCCCAGCTCTACCACTGGGCAAGGCAATTAACCGGTTGGCGCCTCAGTTTCCCTCTGTCAGATGTTAGCACTGCCATTATGGCTCTCATAGTAGGGATGGTTTGGCACTAAGTCATCCATACTCTCTAGGCCCAGGGGCCTCTAAGTGACCAACAGCCCATACCTATCAGTAAACATTTATTAAGCACCTACTATGTGCAGGGACTGTATTAAATAGCTCTGGAGATACAATGAAAGGCAAAAATTATCTCATGTTTGTGAGATGATTAGCCTAAGGATAGGGGTTCATTTTGTAGCTAAGGTGGCCTAATGTAGTAGAAAGAGCATGGGGAACAGCTAGGTGGCTCCGTGGATAGAGAGCCAGGGCTGGAGATGGAAGGTCTTGGGTTCAAATTTGGCCTTAGGCACTTCTTAGTGGTATGACCATGGGCAAGTCACTTAGCCCCAATTGCCTAGCTCTTACTGCCTTACTGCTGTTCTAGCCAAAATTTAGTATTGATTCTAAGACAGAAGGTTGAGGATTTATGAAAGAAAGGAAGGAAGAAAGGGAGGGAGGGAGGGAGGGAGGGAGCAAGAGAGAAAGAGAGAGAGAAAGAGAAGGAAAGAAAGAAAGAAAGAAAGAAAGAAAGAAAGAAAGAAAGAAAGAAAGAAAGAAAGAAAGAAAGAAAGAAAGAAAGAAAGAAAGAAAGAAAGAAAGAAAGAAAGAAAGAAAGAAAGAAAGA
>NC_058132.1:100207140-100213537 GCF_016433145.1 Gracilinanus agilis
GAGAGAGAGAGAGAGAGAAGAAGAAGAAGAAGAAAGGAAGAAAAGAAAAAGAATTGGATTTAGAAGACTTGGTACAAATTTAATTGTCAAACATTTGATATTTGCTAACTATGTGATATAGGGCAACTCACATCACCTCTGTGCACTGTTTCCTCATCTTTTAAATGGGAATAATGTATGAACCACCGCTATATAAGATGGTTGTAAGAAAAGTATTTTGTCAGCTGTGAAACAATAATGGAATTATTAGAAGTCAAAGGGCCAGAGGCAGGGTTTAGATGGGGTTTGGGGTCTAGGCTAAGGGCTAGGTTCATTCTGGGAGCCAGGGTCTGCGAATAAAGGACTGGGCTCAGACTGGTTCCAGGAGTAGAGATTTGACAAGGGTCAGAGCCAGGCCTCAGACTGGAGTTAAGGTTAAGACTCAGATGGGGTTGATGATAGGCTGTCTAAGGACTGAGCCTAGCCAGGAGCAGGGCTCAGACCAGGGTCAGGAAAAGTCATCCTCTGACCAAGGATGGGGTCAAGACTCCTTCTGGGGTCAGGGGGTAGAGCTCAGTCTGAGACCAGAGTCAGGGCTCAGCTTGGAGATGGGGTAAGGTATGAGGTAAAGACTGAGCCTGGTGTTGCTGTCCAGGCTCTCCAAAGGGAGATCTCTCAGTTTGGGTGATGTCTGCAATGTCTGAGGGCAGGTCTCAGTCTGGTGTAGAACAGATTCTCTTTGTGCAGCTATCTAATATGGAGACTGAGCCTGCAATTCTGACTCCTTAGGTCCACTGAATAAAGCAAAGACTTTTAGACTGGGAGCTTTTAACCTGATGTCCATAAATTTGGTTTGTTATTATTTTGAAATTTTGATAGCTCTGTTTTACTCTAATTGGCTTCCTTGGTAATGTTATGGATTTTATTTTTGCATTTGAAAATATGATTCTGAGAAGGGGCCCATAGGTTTCTTGGGATAGCCAGGACACAAGTGGAGAAGAACTCCTACTCCAGCATCTCAGTACTAAGAAAAGAAGAAGTTGGGTGCCTGCAGGTAACCTTCTGCAGTTGACGTCAGAATCCACGGAGATCTCTGTGTCCCATCTCAGGGCATCCTGGCCCATCACTCTGGGCAGAGGCACTAAGGTTTTTAAATGACACAGAAGACAGTGCTTAGAGTACAGGGTACCAGACCAAGTGTCAGGAGCCTTAGATACTGGTCTTGGCTCTGAGAAGACAGTCCTTGGCCTCAAGGAGCTTACATTCTCAGGTTACTTACTATATGTGTGACCTAAGCCTTAGTTTCCTCTTCTGTTAACAAAAGGGTTAGACTAGAAAACTTGCAGGTCTCTCCAGCCCTGACTAAATGAATTGATGACTTCTAAGCATTAAGCTAGGAATTTGGAAACTCCAAGGGGAAGTGCCCACAGACCTGGTTTAACTTCTCTGTGTCTCCGGTTAACATCTGACTACCAAAAAAATAGAACATGGGCATTGGCGATTCAGGTGTGGAATAATACCCTTGTAGAAACTACATCCTTGTCTTTGTTTCTCTGCCTTCCTTTTCTTGTCTAGGGCTACAAAATGGATGACCTCCTGACCTCCTACATCAGCCAAATGCTCACCACCATGAGCAGACAGAGGGGCTCCAGGGCCGGCAGATGAATGGAGAGATTCCGCGGGCACCTGGCCCTGGCCCTCATCAGTCGCCAGCTGAGGCCCGTGGGCTATCCCTGTAGCTGGGGAAAGACCTTTGCTCTCCAGGCAGGGACGATGGAGGAGAGTCCGATGGAGCGGGTTCCAATCTCTGATGGGGACAACCTGGACTCTGACTTGGATTCTGCCTCCAGTGAAGATGATTATCTATGACTAGACTCAGAAACATTTTCTGCCTTACAGGGGACACCCTTCCCCCTTGACTGGGACAGCTGAATGTCCAAGATGTTGGAAAAGCTCTGGGTTCTAGTGTTAACTTGACTTCTGACTTGCTGTGTGACTTTGGGAAAATTATATCCCCTCTCTGGGCCACAGTCTCCTCTATAAAATAAGGTCATTGGACTGGAGGGTCTCAAAGGTACCTTTCAGTTCTGAGATTTTATGATTTTCCAGTTCTAGCCCTCTTCTGGGGCCACTTAAAAAGCTCCCATGTGACTTCTCATAGTGTTTCAGCTCAGTAAAGACACAGGCAGATGCGTGTTGGCCTCTTACCCAGAAAACCCACCAAAATGTTCCTGTGACAGAATCTCAGAACCAGAGGGGTCTAGAGGGCCTCCAGTCCCACCCACACCTGCCTCAGCTAGTCCCTAGCAAGTAGTCATCCACTCAAAGGAAGGCTCAAAGATCCTTTATCTCACTAAGCCCCTCAAAGGACCCATTAGAGGGTAGTATTCATTGAAACTTTTCCCCCCACTTTTGTTGCTCCAAATTGTGCATCTCTACAACTTCCATTCATTATGAATAAAATTTGTTCAGTGCTTATTAAATGGAATGCATAATTTTGGTTTTTTACCACTTAAAAACTTTCTTTAATGCTAGGTAGTGCCTTGACCCAAACACCAAACCTCTATCCCCCACAGAAATGTGCACACACCTATCTTGAAGAGACCTTGGGGCATGCTCAGTGGATGGAGAGGCAGACCTGGAGATGGGAGGTCCTGGGTTCAAATTTGATCTCAGATACTTCCTAGCTATGTGACTCTGGGCAAGCCACTTAACCCCAATTTTCTAGCCCTAGAACTGCTCTTCTTCCTTGCAACTGATACTTCATACTGATTCTAAGACAGAAGATAAGGGTTTAAAAAAAAAAAAAAGATGCCCCCAAGGAAGGCTGGGTCATACATTGTGCTGGGTGAGGACATTGGCATGGCCCAGTAAGGGTTCAGTTATGAGAAAAAGTAACCCCAAATGAAGCACAGCACCTTCCCCTCTTTTGCTTCCCTGCTGAGACCCCTCAATGGCAATGGAGCAAGACTTCAGTGCTACAGCAATGAGGAGGCCACAAGAATCTTGGGATTGGGAGCAGAAGGGTTTCATTTCTTCACGAAGCAGAGGGCTTTCTGTTCCCATGGTCTGCCAAGTATTATGAAATGTGTTTAAGAAAACAAACAAGTAGCCCTGGCCTGCCAGAAGAAGTCCATTCATGAGTTGGAGGGACAGGGCCTGTAGGAAGTCCAAGCACAGCTGGGGCATTGGTGCATGAAGGCTGGGGATAAGGGCTGGTGTTGGAAAGGCTTAGGGCTCCCCAATACCTTGATCCCCTGCAAGGAAGCAGCTGAGTCTGAGGGATGTATTGCTTGTGTCTAGTGAGACCAGGAGCTGAGCAGACAGGAACTTAAGCCAGTCACTGGTCTGGGGCCCATTTTCACATGGGAAAGGAAACTGAAACTCCCACCTCACCATCTTGTTCTTCAAGTCCTAGGGATAAAGAGTGAAACCTAAGGCAGTCCTTGCTCTGGAAGAGCATCTGTCCTTGTGTGGGAGATCTCACATAGAGAAGACTTTAGCTTCAAGTCAGAGAAGTCCCGTTATCCTTAGGGTGCAGCAATAGAGCAGAGGGTAATGTTTCTTTTAATTCCTGATCGGTATAAAAATAGAGCAAGTTCCATTTTTTTTCTCATGCCCCAGCCAGCCAGCCCTTTCTTCCAGCTCTTGAAGACAGACCATATCCTGCCCTTCCACCCCACAGCCTTCTCTTTCTGGGGCTAAATAGCTCCAGACCCTTCAGATCAATTTTCCCAAAGCACTGTCTCCAGGTACTTCCTCATGGTAGATGTGGCCTTCTGGTATGCTTGATTTTGTTAACATTCTTCTTGCTATGGGGAGCCTGGCAGTAAAAGTAGACCTCTAGATCTTGCCTTGCCAGGGCTAAAGGTAGCCAGACTATCACCTTCCTCATTCCAGACACAGGGCTCAACTTGACACAATTGGAGATCTCTCTGGATTGAGGAGAATTTTTTTTAAACCCTTATCTTCTGTCTTAGAATCAATACTGTGTATTTGTTCTAAGGTGGAAGAGTGATAAGGGCTAGGGCGATGGGGGTTAAGTGACTTGCCCAGGGTCACAAAGCTAGAAAGTGTCTGATATCAGATTTGAACCCAGGACCTCCCGTCTCTAGACCTGGCTCTCAATCCACTGAGCCACCTCGCTACTCCCTATGGAAGAGAATATTTTTTTTTAATGTCACTCACTGATTAAACTGTAAAAGGTGGACTGAGAATCTACAAAGAGGCAGGAAACTTTGTAAGAGCTAGTTATAGTATTGCCTTTGTTTAGTTAAGGACTCATCTTGCTGACTTCAAATCTTTATGGGACTCTGGGCAAGTCCCTTCACCCTGTTTGCCTCAGTTCCCTCATCTGTAAAATGAGCTAGAGAAGGAAATGACACACCACTCTGGTTTCTTTGCCAAGGAAACCCCAGTGGGGTCATGAAGGGTCAGACACAATGGAATCAACTGGACAATAACCACAACAAAGAGCAGGCTGGACATTCCTCTCTGAGAGTCAAGAATGGGGCTTGGGGAGAATTGTTTTATCAGTCTTGGTGGAGAAAGGCTTTTTCTGAGCCACCCCCTTGAGGGCCTGGGGAGGGTGGCACAGAGGAGTTCTATGTTACCCATTGGAGGTGCTTGGGGTAAAGCTGGGCTCGGCGTGACCCATCCTCACTGGACAGAACTCCTGAAAAGGATGATGATAAACAGGAACTTTGTCCTCAAACTCTTTCTGTAAATTGAATGTAGTTTTTGGGGAGGATTTAATTAATTTGTTTATTGGTTACATTAAAACTCCCAGATATCTCCCTCCCTCCTCTTCTCTGTCCTGTAGAAAACATCATTTGAGGAAAACAAATATGTATATATACATATTTATATGTTTATAAATATAAAGACAGTGTTTATCTGAATGCAGTTTAAAAGGCCTGAAAGAGTAGAATCAGTTACCAGCCTCCACCCTGTGTATGGAGCTGGTTGGGATCTGATTGATATCTTCTCATTAGTTGCTCATAGTGCCTGATATGCCCGCCATTAATATTCCTTTTCTAGGTAAAGGTATTATCTCTAGATTTGTCAGGTCAGGCTTGGAAGAGAGTAGGCAACATAGAAAAGGGACATTTTTATGAGGAGAAAGGCAAAATGGGTCAGTCAATAGCACCTACTGTGTGCCAGGTTCTGTACTCAGATACTACAGATACAGATATATGTTGTATATATGTAGAAAAGCAAAAAAAAAAAAAAAAAAAAGTCTCTGATCTGTAGGAACTCTCTGTCGTAGAAGAGACACAATGTGTAAAAGCTATGTACAAGTAAGATTTATATGGGATGAATATGGGGTTACTGAGATAACCAAAAGAGGCATTAATAATTATCAAGTAAATAATAAACATAATTGAAATAAGAGAGGGAATGGGAAAGGCTTCTTAAGGAAGGTGAGATTTCATCTGAGGTTTGCAGGAAGCCAGGCTAGCCAGGCCTTGGAGATGAGGAGGGAGAGCATTCTGGGCTTGAAGAACTGGGAGTTTCCTTGCCCTCATCTATATGGATCTGATAACCTCATTCACTAGGAGTTAATAACCAGGCTTCCTATCTTGGCAGGGATCCGGGAGAGGGCAGTGCCTAACTTACCGGGCATGGAAGTCCAAAGGCAGGAAGATATTTCATTCCCGAGGGTGAAGCATCCGTGGAGGTGTGAATGTGAGGCACCAAACGGACCCTCGGCTGAGGTCTTTAGCAAAGAGCAAAAGGACTTTTAGGCCTGGGATTCCCCTCCAGGATGCAGTGCAAATCAGCATCTGTTTTCTCCATCAGGTAGCGGTGCCCTTTCTGCAGGTCCCTTCTGGAACCCACGTAGTTCCGTGCACCACAAGGGGGCTGGATTAGGTGGTCTGGGAAGCCCCTAGAAGCTCTAGTCTCTTCGGAATCTATGTCCTCACCGCTCTCTCCCCCCTTCCACCACCACCGCGTTCCCTCCCTTAGCCCCCACCCTACCCCCACCCCCACCCCCGACTTATCCCAGGCTGCTCCCAACAGAGGAAAAACTTCTTCCCGGTCTCTGTCCACGGATCCACGCACTCTCCAGAATATCTATTCTTCAGCTTCCCATCTCTCCACACAACACACCGTGTTCTTCGGGCTGCCACATGGGATCTTTAGCCTCAGCTCCTAGAAATCTAAACTCTCTGCACGTACACGACATCCGGGAGGTGCCATTTGGTGAGTTCCCCCCGCGGTCGGGGACGTTTTCTGGACGTTTCTTCTAGACTCCAGGGGAGGCGGCACCGTTCAGCTCTCAGGTAGACCACTGGGGGGAAACTCCAGGCCAAAGCATCTCCTCCGTTCAGTTATCCTCCTACCTAAAATCCCATCATGCTCCTCTCCTGTCTCTCGGCAAGCCAGGGGCCCCGCCCCCCCACCCCCCCTCACC
>NC_058132.1:100213937-100231656 GCF_016433145.1 Gracilinanus agilis
CCCCTGCCCGCGGCTCCCATTTCTCTTCTTCTGCCAACTTCGTCTTCTTGCCTGGAGTTCTCATCTTGACATGAGGAAACGTGAATCTCACAAGGTAGGCGGGAGGAATGATTTAGGGAGGCCCAGGGACAGCGTGGCGGGAAGAGCCCTCTGTTCTTCTGGAAGCACGTGAACAGACTGGCGGCCATCGCTCTTTTTACTGAGGGCGAACCTGAAGCCCCGGTTATGTGACTCACCCAGGGTCACACAGCTAGCATCAAAGGTAGGCATCCTGGGCCTCCAGGCTCCACGTCCTGCAGGCTATTTGGGGTTCTATTTCTCCACTATGTGGCCTTCAGGAGACCTCTTTCTCTATTCCTCAGTTGCTTCCCCTGTAAAAAACGACAAGGGTGGCCTAGGGAAGCTCTCAGGTCCCAGCTTTGGGTGCGGTGAATGAGTCCCGAGCCCTGGACTCCAGCACCTCCCCCCTACCTCCCCAGAATGAAAGCTTTCGTTTCCCCCTTTCCCCGGGTGAGGGGTTTTGAGAACACGGGGTGCTAGGGAAGCAGGGCAGATGCCCCATTATTACAGAGGTTCTGGGGCCAGCTTTGGGACACACTGACCCTGGCACGGGGATGGGACGGTGGATGGAGCTCTAGGCCCAGAGTCAGCAAGAGCCGAGTTCCAATCCACTCTCCAACACTGGGGGACCCTGAGCAGGTCCCTTCACTTCAGTGGGCTTCAGTAGGCTCAACTATATAAAGGATACCTTGCGGGGATGTTGCAGTGGTTCCCAAACTTTTTTGGCCTACTGCCCCCTTTCCAGAAAAAAATATTACTTAGCCCGGGAAATTATGAAACTATTTATTGAACTCAAAATAGAACGCAATACAAAAAAGTGTGGCCATCACCACTCTCCTGCATTGCTGCAGCACCCACCAGGGGGCAGTAGCGCCCACTTTGGGAATGGCTGTAAGACAAGATATTTCTAAAGCACCTGGCATATAGTAGGTGAATAAATATTTATTCATGCAGCCCAGATGGCTGTCAGTCTTTGCTAACTAGTAAGGGCAGAGAGGTAGCACAGTGTCGGGCCTCCTCTTCCAGAGTTCAAATCTGGCCTCAGACACTGACTAGCAGTGTGACCCTGTTTCCTCATCTGAGAAATGGGCTGGAGAAGGAAGTGGCAAACCAGTCTCTTTGCCAAGATAACCCCAAACGGGATCATGAAGTCAGATACAACTGAAACAACTAAACAGTTCAATAAGACCTTGAGATCCCCATTTATAAAAACAAAAACAAGGGTGAATGTTTGCAAAAGACAATCCGAGTGTGAGGATGAACCTCCTATACTGTTCCCCCCCCACCCCACTCCTCACCCCCAGCAACACCCAGAGAGCTAGTAGAGAGTTCAGTGCTTCTTCCAGTGTTGAGGGGCCCCTGAAGGTGGGGTTTTGGAGCTAGGAGGGAGCTCAGTGACCATCTACTGCAATGTCCTTTTTAGGGAGGACTAGAGGCTGCAACTCCAAGGGTACCCTATACCTGGAGGCAGCACAGTCCTATAAGCCAGCTCTCCTGGCTCTCAATGCCAGAGCTCTCTGGATCTTCCACCAGGCTGCCAACCTTGTTGGGCAAAGATGAGAAATTCCCGTCTCCTCGAGATGAGGGAACATCCAAGTGGCCCTTCATTCTGATGGTTTCCTCCAAAGAGCAACAAGGATTGGGCTGTGGTCTACAGAGGAATGGACAAAGACCCCACCTATGTCACAGGTCTGGGGCCTTGTGGATGTGTAAAGTATTTTCTTTCCCTGCCCAATAGAAATTAGGCAGCAGCTATGATGGAAAGAGTAGCAGTCTGGGACCCCCCCCCCCTTCTCGCTCTGGTAATAACTAGCTGTGTGACTTTGGGTCTTGGGTTCCTTTTCTGTAAAATGGAGGAGCTGCCCAGCTATCTGCCAAGATCCAAAGCCAATCAGATATTCTCATCCAACCCTGAAGAAATAGGGTGAGAGAAGAGGAGGCAGGGCAGGGATGGGCACCCCAAATGGCATAGGGAGGAGTGAACCAGTTCAGGTTGTCCATGTTTGGATATGGAGACCTAGTCTTTAAAAACCAAGTGATGTGTTGTATTCAGAGTGGGCAGGACTTGGGAGATCAAAGAGCCCAGGGTTCAAATCCTGCTTCTGATACTTGCTGTGTAACCTATGCATGTCACTTAAACTCAGAACATCAAGCTTTTCTTCTGGAAAGGGGGGACATAATTCTAGCATATAACTCACAGGGCTGTTGTAAGGAATATATATACACATCTATACATGTATACATATATACATGCATTCACACACATGTAATACACACACACATTTTGTTCAGTTTCCCATCCAACTCATGATTTAGGTTTTTTTGTCAAAGTTACTGGAGTGGTTTGCCATTTCTTTCAATTCATTTTACAGATGAGGAAACTGAGGCAAACAGGGTTAAGTGACTTGCCTAGGGTCTTTCTAACTTCAGGTCTGGCACTCTACCACCTAGCTGCCCATACACACATACATATAAAAGTACCTGTAATATATATTCATATAAATATTAGACTATAGATAGTATATGCATGTATATGTGGCAGGGGGGAGGAATGGGGGAAGAGAAAGAAACAAGGAAATGAAGAGGGAAAGAGGAGATAAATTAACAAATGGAAGAGAGGAGGGGGAAGAGAAAAAAGCTAGAGAAGAGACAGAAACAGGAGAGGAGAAAGGAGAGCCAAGAGCCTTTTGCACATATCATGACTCTATAATTATCAGTGATTAATTTTTAAAGCCCTCTCTTATTCTAGAAAAAAAACGGTTAGTTGAACTTGAGTTCAGGCAGCCAGTAAACATTCAGAACCTACTACGTGCCAGGCATGTGTCAAGTTCTAGGAATACAAAGAGATTCCATAGACAGTGTTCACAGTCTAATTAAGCTTGAGCACTGAACCCTTGTGATGCCTTGGAGTTGAATCCTGCTTAAGTTGAAATGCGTTTCCTTCACCATCCATGCAGGCCTTTCCTGGGCCTCTATTTTGCTCTAATGTAACAGTTCCCCACTGCTTTTGTAGATTAAACCCATGATTTCACTGGTGTGGGAGCTCTGTATAAGGGATCTCCACTAACCAAAGGAAGCAGGCACCTTCTCTGCAACCTAAAGAACCGAGGTTAAATCCCTCGCCCAGGGTCATCTAGCCAGTAGGCAAGACTTGGATCCACATCTGCCCAATACCAAGATCATCCGTCTTTCCACTACAGATCTCATTCAGTTACCTTGGGATAGTCGTTAGATAGGTAGTCCAAGGATCATTAGGCTTAGAGAAGCAATGACAAATCCCCTCTACTAACTCCAAGTTTAGCCTTCTAACCCCAATGGTGGCCTTCCTTGTCTCCTGGCACTCAGAGCAATCTTCTGTAGAGATGGTGGTTTAGGAAGCCCAACACAGACTCCAAAGACACCCCAGCTTTTGAAGGCTTCATTGTCTCCTTTATTGAAGCTTCCAATGTTTGCTGATGCCTGACTTTTCAACAGGAGTTATTTAATAGAGAAACAAGGGACAGGAGATGGGATGCTTAAGAATCTATATTATGTTAAGTATCCCCACTGATGGTCTTCCTGTGGGGCTTCATCAGTCATCTTGGCAGACAAATCTCATTGGCCAATAAAACTACCTTGAGCCTCTGGAGGACACTGTGTACAAGTGGCACCTAGTCTCTTCTGCGAAGGTCTTGACGTGTTTCAGCTTTCCTAGATTATCTCCAACCCTAGAAGTGGCCCACACCTCTACCTCAAATCTGGCTGTGCCCCCCTGGAATGTCAGGGGGTGACATGACTACCAGGGTCTTGGGGAATCATTGGCTTCTTTCAGCCTACCTCCCCCCTGGTCCTTGGTTTGGTTCAGACCAGGTCCACAATAGCCTGATGTTTCAGTGGGATGATAGGTGGAGGTGAGGCCCTTGCTCTTGTCCTTTTCATGCTCTATATCATGGTAGGCTTTCTGGGGGATACAGGGGAGGAAGTTGGGAATGGCCTAGTTCAACTTGGCCTAGTCCTTCTTGCTCAAGGCCAGAGCAGATTACAACTTGGTACTCAGTAAACCATCTTTGACTGGCCTTCAGACTCCTCCCTCCCTCCCTCTGGCAAGACCCACCACCTGATAGAGAGAGAGACAAGGAAAAAGAGGTAGAGAACTAGCTGACTAATTTCTACATGCAGAAGAGGAGATGGCATCCAGGGAATCTTCCCCAGCCAAAGTCCAGGACTCAGAAGATTTAGCAGAACTTTTGCAGGGCAGAAGGCTTGGAAATTTTTTCACAGGATGGATCATTTTTGGAGTTCTCCAATGAAAGGCTGGACATTTCTGTAGGGATAATAAAAATTAAAAATAAGAAAACTCAGGTTTATGAAGTGTTTTCCTCATCCCAAATGTGGGCAAGTAGAATATGTGACATAGGAATTTTACTTCCCACTGGTTTGTAGGCCTTTCACTCTCCCAATCCTTTCCATTCTGTAAGGTCTGATTTGTTAATGCATGAGGCCAAAAGGCACTGAGGCCTTTGGGATTCAAGCAAGTCCAGAAAGCTGGCACCAAGCTCTTATTCTATGTTCCCCTTGCTAAAGTCTTCAGATGCCAAAGTACTACATGATATACAAGTTTAATTCGTAACTAATATACTGTGGAAAAAACAAAATATAGAAATAAATACTATAGGAAAAATCCATTAAACATGAATGCATTTTAAGAAAACTTGAATGGACATGCATTATGGGAAATTCTGTCTTAATTAGATGGCGAAATATTTTTCTGAATTTAATCAACATGGTACTCCAGAATTCCAGAAGCCTATGATGACAAAGCTCATGCCATGGGCAGGCCTACCCAGCTGCAAGGGTTTTGTCTTTTTTTTTTTTTTTGGTCTTTTTTGTCTTGGTGATGGACTGTATGTTTGGTTTTTGAGGGCCATCCTGAGTTCTGGAAAGTCCCACCATGAGATGTGTCATAACAAGCCATACAGATCCATCAGCTAAGGAGTGGAAAGGTTGGGCTCTCTACCAGTGAAGGAAGGAGCTCCATGGAAGAAGAAATCACAATGGGTCTTTTGAAATCCCGTAGCAGGGCTCTGTGTAGTCCTTAAGGAGAATTCTGTAGAGTAAATAGGGGTCTTTGTGATAGTGTGACAGAAAGGAACAGGACTTAGAAACCAAAGACTTGAATTGAGCACCAGGCTGACCAATGAATAGCTTTGTGAGCATAGGAAAGTCCCTTAAATCTTCTAACCTGTTTCCTCCTCCACAAAATGGAGATAACATTTGCACCAGGTCCTACTCTTGGAGTTATTGTGAGAAAAGCAAAGGAAAAGAAGGAGGAGAAAAGATCACTAAGGTCAAGACATGCCAACTTCAATCAAAGTCACAGGGTAGAGGAAAGCAAAGTGATTCAAGAGAGCCCAGCAGTCCTCTCCCCCTGGTTCTGATCAACACCCCTAGTGTGAGGAAGTTGAGACTGCCCAAAAGCTCAACCATAGGAGCGTGGTGGGGGAGGAGGGGAGGAATGAGGAAGAAGAGGAAGCTGAAGAGTGAGGAAGGAGATTGAATGAGATGAAAAACTTAAGACACCAAAACACAAAGACTGAATAAAAACTCCTTCCACAATCAAATAAACCAAAAGAAAGGATCATCAAGGTGGAAGGAAGAATGAATAAAATATAAAAAAAGATACCAATGCATTGAACAAATATTATAATAGACAGGATCCCAGATCTGGAGCTTTAAGGGCCTCACAACCCAAATGGTTCAATTCCCCCATCTTAACTTGCCCATGAAGAAATTGGGACCTAGATGACTTATCCAAGGTCATTAACATAGTAAGCACTGGTAAGTATAAGAAGTTTGATTTGAACCCAAGTCCTCATGCCAGGGGCAACTAGGCAACCCAATGGAATAGAGGGCTGGGTCTGAAGTCAGGAAGATTCCTCTTCCTGAGTTCAAATTTCATCTCATATACTTACTAGCTATGTGACCCTAGGCAAGTCATTTTAGCTTTACATCTCAGATTCCTCATTTGTAAAATAATTTTCATTTTAGGCCTCAGTTTCCTCATCTGTAAAATGAGCTGAAGAAGGAAATGGCAAACCATTCCAGCATCTTTGCCAAGAAAACCCCAAATAAGGTCACAAAGTGTTACTACACAAACAAAAAACTCATGCCAAAACCATCATTTTTCCTAATGAAAGTGTGACAATTATCAGTAAGAGAAAATCTTTTGGCCCCTTCCAAAAACATGTGATGACATTAAGAATCTAAAGATTTGGGGGCAACTGAGTGACTCAGTGGTTTGAGAGCCAGGCCTAGAGATGAGAGGTCCTAGGTTCAAATCTGGCCTCAGATACTTCCTAGCTATGTGACCTTAAGAAAGATACTTAATCACCATTGCCTATCCCTTACCACTGTTTTAAGATGAAAGGTAAGGGTTTTATTTGTTTGTTTTTAAAGAAGAAACTAAAGATTCAATCAAGAAATGAAAGACATAAAAGAAATAAGTAATGAATTTAAGGTAGAAAAAATAGAGAGCTTTCAATGTAGAATTTTTTTAAGAGAATAGGAAAAATCATATATGTGATTGAATAATTTTCTAATGAAGTAGAAAGAAACTTTGAGAGAGAATAATATATTTAGAATACAAAAATATTAAAGTGGAAGAAAATTCAGCCCAAGGCAAAAAGTCACATTGTAAGAAATATATGAATTCTACACAAGCCAAAATTATTACCCTGAAGGCAGAAAGGTAAGCTAACTCAAGGATCATAAGTCTCCAAGAAAAATATGACAAATCTAAAGATCCAAATGACATAATAATAAAGGAAAGAAATAACAAAAGACAACTGCCTAGAGCTCTAAATACAAACAACAAGGCACTGACTACTCAAAAGTATCACAGACCTAGCTGTGTGACCCTGGGCAAGTCACTTAACCCCCATTGCTTAGGTCTTTCCAGCTCTTCTGCCTTAGAACCAATACACAGTATTGAGTCCAAGATGGAAGGTAAGGATAAAAAAAAATAAAAATAGTATCACAAATTCTGCCAGGGAGTCCTGTTTCAAACTCTAGGGAATTCAGAATATGAAGTAATTAAATTTAATAATTTTGATAAAAAAAATCAAATTTCATAATCAGCAAAGAGACCTTCGAATGTAAAAGGCCATTTGAATGATACACAATCTACATAGGATGAGAAACAACAGAAAAGATGGAATAATATATTCCAATGAGCACAAGAGTTCAAGGCATTGGATATACACCAAATGGTAATAGTTTGGAATTGAATTTACTATGCACGGGATGAATTCCCCAAAGCCCAAGGTACAATCATATCAGCAAAGCAAAAATAAAAACCAACAACTTAATAAAAATAAACTCACAAATCAAGATAGATAAGCAGGTAAACTACATTGTGCTTAAAGGTTACATAGGTATGAGCCAATATAAGTATTAAACATAGGCATTAAATGGCATAGCAACTAAACTCATAAAGGAAATTTTAACTGAGTTGCAAAATGACATAAATAATAGCATAATAATTGTAGGAGACTAATTTTCTTCTCAGAGCTAGACAAATCTAACATAAGGATAAATAAAAAGGAAATTATAGAAATGAACTATTGGAAAATTTAAATCTGACTTATGGCATATTAGGAATGGAATTATTAAAAGTATACACACAAATGAGGTCACTGATGAGAAAAAAAATCCCAATTTATATCAAAATATGTAGAGTTCTTGTGGTAGCAAAGAATTGGAAACAAAGTAGATGCTCATTAACTGGGGAATGAATAAACAAATTGTGGTACATGAATATACTGGACATTACTGTGCTATAAAGAAATATTGATTATGATTAATACAGAGAAGCATGAAATAGTTTGAACAGTCTGATGCAGAATGAAGTAAACTGAGCCAGGAAAACAACATACACAATTACTACCATGTAAATGGGGGGGAGGGGGGAAATACTACAAAAAATCAGAAGTATTTATTACAAAGAATAAGCAGGATTCCAAAGAAGAAATAAGAGAAGGCACCCTCTACCTCATTCCTTTAAAGAAGACATATCTTCAGATTTGAAATATTAATGAGTTTTGATTTTTATCTTTTACATTTTCTTTAAAAAATCTATTTGTTATCCGAGATGCTTCTCTGGGAGGAGGAAGGGGAAAGGGTACTGGGAGCAATTCTGGTGATATAAAAAACCAAAAGATAAAAAAAAAATTTTTTTAAGCAACATCATTTCTCAGTCCTACATGGTACCCTTCCAAAAAAATAAGCATATGATAGAAATGATTAAAGAAATTTGTAAAAAAAGCAGAAATTCTAAACATACCCTCTTTATTAACATGATAAAATAGTAGTTAATACAGGGAACACAAGCAAAAAATACTAATCTAAATGAAAAAGACTTAATAATAGCATCCTGAATAATGAATACGTCAAAGAACAAATTATAAAAACACTTAACTATGTGAAAAAGAATGATAATGATGAGACTACATACCAAAATTTCTGAGATGCAGGCTAAAGCAGTCCTTAAAGGAAAAATTACATCTCTGAAAACATACATTAAACAACATAGAAAAGATTAATCAAATTAATATGCAATTAAAATATTTAAAAATAAAATTAATAAATAATCAGGAAAAGGAAATTTTGTGAAAATTAGATGAGATAAAATAGAAAATAAAAAGCACAAATTTGGTAAACAAAGTTAGTTCTTTGAAAAAATTAAAGGACTGAAACGATTTAAAAATTTTATACTAACCTTATAAAAATAGAGAGGAAAATGAAACTAACAAAATAAAAAAAACTGAATAGGGCAAAATCACAATAAATAGAAAATAAAAATAATTATCAGAAACTACTAGGCACAACTACATACTAATAAAGCTGAGAATATAAAGAAGGACTTTAAAAAAATACTCAAATTAGCACTCAGGGAACAGTGATCTTAAATAATCCAATTTGGGGTGGAGTGAAATAGAGGGAGGAATTGAACTAGCTCCAAAGGAATTACCAAAGTGGGGGAAAAACCCTGATTCATATGGACTTACAGGCGAACTCTATCAAACTATTAAAGAACAATACCTCTGTTATTATCTAATTTAAATCAAAAATTGAAAAAGAAAATGCTCTATTCCAAATTTCTTTTATGAGAAAAATATTGTTTTAGGTCCTAAACCAGGGAAGTATAAAAAAAGAGAGAGAGAGCGAGAACTCTAGGCCAGTGTCACTAATAAATATTGATTAAAAATGTAAATAAAAATGTTATCAAAAAAGGCCATAAAACAATATATATTTTTTATTTTTTTAAAACCCTTACTTTCTGTCTTAGAATCAATACAAAGTATTGGTTTCCAGGCAAAAGAATGGTAAGGGCTAGGCAAAAGGGGTAAAGTCCAGGATCAAACAGCTGGGAAATGTCTGAGGTCATATTTGAACCTAGGATCTCCCAACTCTAGGCCAGGCTTTCAATCCACTGAACCATCTAGCTATCTAACTGCCTTTAATACATTTATTTTAATAAGTATTCAGTGTGACCAAATTGGATTTATACCGGAAATACAGGAATGGTTCAATATCATGATAAAATTAACTTAATCATATAAAAATCATTATTTTAAAAAAATTCCAAACCACGATAAGATCAATATATATAGAAAAAGCCCTTAACAAAAATACACCACTTGTTTATGCTAAAAACTCTTCAAATAACTGCTATAAAAAGGGGATCTTTAAATATGAAATAAAGTACTTAGTCAAACCCAAACCTAGCATTTTATTTTACTTTTTCTACAGTGAGAAACACTAAGAGGAAAGCTGGAATATTCCTATTCTCTACTGTTATTTGATTTAGTTTTGAAAATGGCAATAATAGTAAGAAAGAGAATTTGTTTAAACCCATAAGTGTAGATAAAGAGTCAAAATTATTCCTATTTGCTGATGACATGACAACATAGGAAACTTCAGAGAATCAGCAAATAATCTGACTGAAACAATTCAGAACTTCAATAAAGGTGGCATGTCACAAAAGAAATCCACAAAAGTCAACAGCATTTCTATACAGCTATAATAAAATAAATGAGGAAATAATAGAAATGAAAGTCTCATTCAAAAGTACTACAATATACATAAAATATATGGCAATCTACCAAAGCAAACTCAAGACTTAGGGAAATAGTTTAAAAATTTTTATTGATAGCTTTTGTTTTCTGATCATCTTCATTTTCGAATATATCCCCTTTATCCTCTCCTATGCAATGAGATATGCCTTGTAATAAAAATTAAAAAGAGAAAAATAAGAAAAAGTAAACCAATTCAGTGAAACTAAACAACACATGAACAGGTTCTGACAGTACATAAAATGTTTCACTCTCATATTCTCCTACTTCTCCAAGGAAGGGAGGATGATATATTTTATCTCTTCTTCAAGAATAAGTTTGGTCACTATAATTACACAGCATTCAGTTTTGTTTATAAAACACTCTTGAAGGTAATAAAAACAACTTAAATAATTAGGAGAAATGTTCATTGTTTGTGGTTGAGCCCACCAATAGAAAAAAATGACACTACTACCTAAATCTGTGGATGTAGTGTTTGCTAATAAAATTCCCAAAGTGATATTTTATAGAGCTAGACAAATAATAACAAAATTCATTGGAGGAACATCAAGAGAAGTAATTTTTCTAAGTAAGTATGCCACGTAAAGTGGGAATCATATCAGACTATTTAGCACCAAATTAAAAGATCTTAAGAAGAGACTAGAAAACCAAGACCAAGAAAGCATTAAGCCCCTTAACCCAGTGTATGATAAACCTGGGACCATCAATTACTTAGGGAAAAAAACTTTTTAAATGCCTGGGTTTTATTGGAAGGCAATTTGGATAAATTTCTTACACAATATATATACTACATAAGCTCAAAACAGATCCATATCCTGAATATTAAAATATCACTATTGAAAAATGAGAGGAGAATCCTATCTGATACCTTCTAACTAAACAAAGGATAAAAGTGATCATAAAAGATAAACAGATTGTTTCAGTTCCATTAAACTGAAAAGCTCTTGCTTTAATAATCAATGCAACTAGAATAAGAAGGGAAGCTGTCAACTAGGGAAAAATTCTTTGTATCAAAGATTTCTCATAAGGGCTTAATATTCCAAGATGTGTAGGAACTAATACAAATATCTAAGACCAAAAGCCATTTCCCAGGGGAGAAGTGATCATACAATATGAGCAGATGGTCCTTAAAAAATGTATCAAAAAATTAACATTAGCAAAATATTAACAGCCATATTAAAGGTTGTGTAAAATCACTAAAAATAGGATAAATGTAAACAAACAATCCTGAGATTTCAAATCGCATCCAGGAAATTAGCAAAGATGGGAATAGTCAATGTTGGAGGAATTGTAGGAAGGCAGCCCCACCCCCCAACAATACAATTGGTGGAGCAGGGAATTTGTCCAACCATCATGGAAATCAATATGGAATTATGCCAAGTGTATCTAAAATATCCACAGCCTTCCATCCACAGAACCCACTGCTAAACATCTTCTCTGAGGTCAAAGATAGGATGAAAGGTCCCATATTCACCAAACTTGTCCAAGCAGCATTCTCTGAGGTAGCAAAAACGCTGGAACAAAATAAATGGCGTTGGGAAATGTTTAAACAAACTATGATAACATTAATGCAATTTGTGCTATAAGAAATGATGGATATGAAGAATTTAGAGGCGCCTAAGAATATATATGAAAGTAAATAGATCCAGGAAAATACCAAATCAATGACTCGGATCATTCAAATCCCCAAAATGACAAAAACCTGAAACCAAATGCTATGCAATTATGACCAAGAGTTTAGTCTCTGATATGAAAAAATGCATCTTCCTCCTTTGCAAAGGTGAGAGCCTACAGGACTGGAACACTTTATATACGGTCAGACTTAGATGATGTGTTGATTAATTTTGCTGAAATATTCTCTCCCTTTATTTGATATTCTTTGTTATAAAGGATAGCACAATGGGGGTGGGGGCGCATATAAGATATATGTGGAGATGGTGATGTAAAAACAAAAGATAGCAATATAACTTAATAACTAGGGGGGAAATCATATGGTTAGAGAAAGCTAATCTGGAGAACTCTCTAGTTTGTGGGGAGACCAGATTCCTCTCTTCAAATATCTGAAGGGTTGTCATGTTAAAAGAAGGATTAGATTTATTCTGCTTGATTTTTACCCCCAAATAAAATGGGCTGCTCTGGGGAAGAAGGGAGAGATACTCCCTGTAGCTGAAGGTCTTCCCAAGAGAGGTTGGGGGAGGCTGCTTTGGAGGGAGAAATCTGCTTTGGATAGTAGTCATACTAGATTAAGCTGAGGTACTTTACAACTCAAAAATAATGATTTCATGAAATGTATCTAGACAGTAATTCTTGACTAAAAGAACCAAGGAGTTCAGTGGACTGTAAAGTCCAATATAATTCAAAACTGAAGTGAAGCTATTAAAAAAAAAAAAAAAAGGTGAAAGGCATCACAGGTTGCATAAATGCACCTATTGTCTAGAGCCAGAGAAATAGTTATCCAATTTTGTTGTGCTCTGATTAGATTCCATTCTGGAGAATTGTGTTAATTTTCTGAGCCACATATAAGGATTAAACCATCAGAGCATAAGGGCAGCTAGATTAGCACAGTGGATGGAGAGCCAGGCCTGGAGATGGGAAGTCCTGGGCTCAAATCC
Organism: Gracilinanus agilis; assembly: GCF_016433145.1. Taxonomy (NCBI): domain Eukaryota; kingdom Metazoa; phylum Chordata; class Mammalia; order Didelphimorphia; family Didelphidae; genus Gracilinanus; species Gracilinanus agilis. Next base: position 100,226,722 of record NC_058132.1, read on the forward strand.
GTCCTCACATGTTCTAGCTAACCCTTACACTCTTCTGCCTTGGAACACATACCTATTATTGAGTCTAAGACAGAAGATATGGGTTAAAAAAAAATGGTGATGAGAATGGATAGCAGATCAGTGCTGTTTAAGAAACCATTGACATGCATCCTGGAGAAGTGAATTTGAGAGATTATAATCCAGTGGTTCCCAAACTTTTTTGGCCTACCGCCCCCTTTCCAGAAAAAATATTACATAGCGCCCCCTGGAAATTATGAAACTATTTATTGAACTCAGAATAGAATGTAATACAAAAAAAGTGTGGCCATCATCGCCCCCCTGGATTGCTGCAGCACCCACCAGGGGGTAGTAGTACCCACTTTGGGAATCACTGATATAATCTAATAATCTTCAGATATTTGAGGAGATGGGATGTGAAGGAGAGATCTGGCTAATGGGACTTTCTAAGGCCTCTTCTAGCTCTCCATTCCAAGTGATATGAGGAGGAACAATCTAGTTTAATTCTTGAATGAATAGAAGGTAATCAGAAAGACTGGTTGTGTGTGGAATAAATTTTAAAAAAAAGTAACCCAACATTAAATTCAGCATCCAAGTGCTCCCTCCCCAGTGGCTATATTGGTACTTTTTGGAGGTGGGTCAGAAGTCACATTTTGTTTTGTTACATAGGCATTTGTTTGAACATAATTGTTGGGAGAATTGGAGCATAGTAAAATAATAAATACCTCCATGGGAGGTGGGGGGGGGACTACTTAACTAGTAAAAAAAATGCAGGGATACTTTTTTTTCACCTGCTCCAAAACAAGAGGGTGTGGGACCATGGGTACACAAGAGGGAGAGGTCTCTATGGTCAAGAGAGGGAAGGAGAGACTGTGGTGTTCTTCGTTGCTTTGTCCCTCTGGGATTTTCCCATCAGCATACCTAGTACTTCTTCTTCCGCTGATCCTTTCACTTGGTCTTTGTTTATGCTTGTAGGAAACGTATTTCCTGAGGAGAGGTGGGGAAAAGGAAGTTAAAAGAGGGCAGTTGGTGAAAATCAAAGAGGCCTTCTAGCTCTGGTATTCGAGGACATCCATCTCTTCACCTAGTCTATCATTTCTGGGTTCCACTTGGATTTCTTCCCTTTCGTCTCTTTCGATATTTTAATTCAATAGACATTTTTTAAGTACAAACTATGTATATGTAAGGCAGCGTTCTAGCAAAGATGAGTGGCAGCTATGTTTTACCCCCCAAACAGATCATCCAAGAATGTATACTGTCCATGTTCTTTATATCTGATGTTCTCAAACAGGCATCAAATCTGGACATGCATAGTGTTACACCATAAGCACACACAGTTTCCAAAATGAATAATATGATAAGTCTTTCTGTAATTTGTCTGATCAGATTACATCTAGAGTATGGAATTCAGTTTTGGGTGCCATATTTTAGGAGAGACACTGACAAGTTGGAGGGTGCCCACAAGAGGGGCCACCAGGATGGTGAGAGGCCTGGAAACCAATGCTGCCAACCCTATTCCAAATTCTCTGTAGATCTTTAAACACTATGAACACATTCTCCACCAGTATGTGACACAGATCCTAGTACAGAGGATCAGAGAAAGGAAGCCCTGTAGGTTAATTCCCATTCCTCTTATTACCATCTTTACTTACCTGGCTTCTCTGGTATTCCTAAAGGACAGAAGCAAAAATCCCACCTTTTGCTTTTCAAGCTCTGGGAACTACTTTTCAAGAGGGAGGTCAGTTTTGAATCAAGGAGTCTAGCTTTGTTAATAGCAGAAAAAGTCGTATGGCCTATCACTACACATCATTTTCCAAGACCTATTCTGTCTAGAGCTGGCAAAAGAAGTAATTATTATCTCTGTCCCCTCCACTCCCACCCCTTCTAAATAGCTAAAATGGAGTAGTAAGTCAGTATTTTACATATTGGTGAGGGATGAGGAAAGGTTGGTCTAGATACCCCTGACCAACTGATTCTCCCCTCATCTACACTCCAGCTAATGAAATTACAGAAGAAGCAGGCAACAGAGACAATGAAGCATTAATATCTTAAAGTACAAAAAAGAGTTTTCATTGTTATTTCATGAGGTATAAAACTCTTCCTTCATGGAATTAGGTGGGCAGCTTGCCACTGGATAGCCAAAGATCAGACACAACTTTGTTGTTGTTTAATCATGTCTGACTCTCTGTGACCCCATTTGGGATTTCTTGGAAGATACTGGAGTGCTTTCCCATTTCCTTCTCCAGGTCATTTGACAGATGAGGAAACTGGGGCAAACATGATTAAGTGACTTGCTCAGGGTCACTCAAATAGTATCAGACCAGATTTGAACTGAGGAGGACAAGTCTTCCCAGCACTCTACCTTCTGACACAACCTTAGCAGCCTTTAAAAAGAGACATACTCCTGACAAGTCTGAAGATGACAGCAAGTAATGGAAGAAGAGTCCAAATCTGAGAGGGGATTCCTCTTACCTTTTTTTCCCTTGTGTCTCTCCCAGAGGGCAATGGAAAAGAGAGTATTATTCTCTCTTCCCTTTCTCCCTCCTGATGGTGCTTGGCAGGAGAAGAGACCAGACCCAGCAGGGAGCAGGGTGTTAAGGACAGAGAATCAGGGTGGGGGAGTGTTCCAAGAATGGTGATACCTGGCAGGCATCTATTAAAGAACAACATTAGCATGGGCAGTTGAAAGCCACAGAGAGGGGCAGACCTAAGGATTCTGGGAAATCTGTCCAGCAAAAGCAGTGTGAGAATACCATAAGCAAAGATCAGACCCCACAGTGCTAGAGGCATAACTTGTCCTGGCCACACTTGTGCCTCATTCCCATTGCAGATATGCCCACTCTTCCCATGGATGATGTGTGCATTTGTGGAGAGTGTGTTCCAGGAGAAATGTGATATATCCATGACGTCTTAGTATTTCACTTCACTTTGAGGTAATTCTATCTACTCACTGCTTATACTTGTCAGGACATGAGAGTGACAGTTTTATGACTTTTCACCCACATATACCTCATGAATCTTGAACAATATGTAACCTTCCAGGGATCTATTTATCAGTGCAGAGTTCATTAGAAGGGTAGCCTGAGGATAAGATGGGAGCTATGTATAATTAAAATATTGGGCACCACTTAATGTCATGTCACAAAATGGAAAGATCATGCAGACTCCAAAAAGTGAAATCTTGGGAGAATACATCAGACAGACTTCCATACCAAAGAGGAAATCTGCTTGCCTCTACAGGAATCACTAATACCAATGGGTAGAAGTTATGAAAAGATAGTCTTCAGCTCTAATAAGGAGAAACTTCCCCAGAAGGAATGAGGTCTTTGCTTTTAAAATTAGTTTATGAATATTTGTTGAAAATTTCTGATATGTTTAAAAAGAAGGAAGAGATAGTTTGTCCCCAGGGGAATTTGTAGTCTTTGCCTTATAACCATATGCCCAAGAGGATTTGTGGATAAGGATGCCAAAGACCCACACAGATGCTCTCAACAGTTGAGCCAGGACTTCTCCTGGGGCAATAGAAGGTCAAGAATGGAAGACTCAGTGTTCCTTCTAGATCTGGGATTGTAAGACTTCCCCTTCAGGTTACCTGGCATGTCTTCATCATTGGATCCTATAACACTCTCTGTGCTGAGGCTCCTTGTCATTTTCAGGTTTTCTGAAAAGAGGGAGAAGAAGAAATTAAGCAAATGAGACAGGTGGCTGGGCCCACGTGGAAAAAATAAGGTTGAGATTCTAAATCTTTTCTTCTGCTCTCCTGGTAGCTTTTTACCATTTTCTTCTAAGGATGCTAGCCAGTTAAATTCTCTCAGGATCATTCCTTCTAGCCTTCACAGGAATATTACAGGGAAACTCCTGTGCTAGCACTAGGTACAGGACTGGGCACTATTTGAAAACTATACCATGACCCAGCTCTGAGTCATAGTTCCAGGGTGGAGAGAAATATTGGGCTCCTGGTTATCATTTCAGGACTAGAAAAATGCTAGTGCTTGCAGCAGCTGCAAGGAAATAAGGACCAGAGCACAGGCCAGGATACCAGTGACCTCAATCATACCCACCTTGGAAATACCAAAAACTTCCAGACCTCTAGAACTCACTGTGAAAACAGTAGTATGAAAAAGTCTGAAGTTTGGGATAATATCCTTAACCTCTCAAGATAAGCAGAGTTCAACTTTAATAAAAAAAAAAGTTGAAAGTCAAGAACCAGACTGGATAAATGAACAATAAAAAAAAGAAACCGACTATAAAAATCTACTATGGTGACAAGATCAAGACACAATCTAAGAAGAAAACAATGACATGAAAACAACTACAAGCAAAGCCTCAAAGAAATAATGTAGATTGGACATAACTCCAACAAGAATTCCTGGAAGAGCTAAATTAATGATCAAAAGAGCAAAAAACCATTTTAAAAATAAAATAAGAATGATAAAGTAAAAATTGAGAAAAGAAGTTAGTGATGCAAGAAAATTATGAAAAAATGAACAACTTGGTAAAAGAGGCAGAAAAAAATACTGATGAAAATGACACCATAAAAAGCAAAACAAGGGGCAAGCTAAGTAGCTCAGTAGATAGAGTCAGATCTAGAGATGGGAGATCCTGAGTTCAAATTTGGCTTCAGACACTTCCTAGCTATATGACCATAGGCAAGTCACTTAACTCCCACTGCCCACATTGCCCAGCCCTTTTCTGCCCTTCTACTTTGGAACTTATACTTAGTTATCAATTTTAAGTCAGAAGGTAAGGGAAGGAGAAGGGGGAGAAGGAGGAGGAGGAGGGGGAGAAGAAGAAGGATAAGAAGAAGGAGGAGGAGGAGGAGGAGGAGGACAAGAAGGAGGAGGACGAGGAGGAGGAGGAGGAGGAGGAGGAGGAGGACGAGGAGGAGGACGAGGAGGAGGAGGAGGAGGAGGAGGACGAGGAGGAGGAGGAGGACGA
>NC_058132.1:100231979-100344449 GCF_016433145.1 Gracilinanus agilis
AGAAGAAGAAGAAGAAGAAGAAGAAGAAGAAGAAGAAGAAGAAGAAGAAGAAGAAGAAGAAGAAGAAGAAGAAGAAGAAGAAGAAGAAGAAGAAGAAAATACATTAAGGAGAGATAATTTAAGAATTATTGGACTATCTGAAAGCCATGATCAAAAGAACATTGACTTCCAAAACTGCTGCTACTATTATTTTAACAGCTTCCTAGCTAGCTAGCTCTTGCATTCTTCTCTGTCCAATCTGCCCTGTACACCAGACTCAGTACTTTTACAAAGGTACTCCAATCATGCTTCTCTGAAGAAAATCTTCTAGAAGTCAATTTATTGTCTTCCAAACAAAGTAAAAACTTTTAACTGAAATTTAAGGTTCTCTATATTCTGGCTGTATGGTCAGCTTATCACATATTAAATATATACCAGTAAAACTCAAATCAGTCAGTAAGTATTTATTTATTGTAGCAGACATGGTTCTAAGCACTGGAGATAAAAAATATATAGTCCCTGCTCTCACTTGCATTTTAATAAAAGAGGTAACACATACAAACTTAATTATTCAGGCTAAAAATAGGATTGGAAATAATCAACAAACAGAAGGCACTGGAATTAAGGAACATTAGGAAAGGGTTTCTCTCGAAGGTAAGACTTTATCTGGGACTTTAAGGATACCAGGGAAACCAAGAAATGAAGATGATCTGTAGAGAGCCGTAAACAAACAATTTGATCTGTAATTCCTATCAGATCCAACTATAACTGACGAGTATAACCAGTTTATAACTTCTTTCATTATTCAAAGTTTTCCTGTGTAATAAATCATGTTATTTTGAAGAAAAGGGGGAATATGTTGGGAGCTATTAAGAGAAATTAGAATCTCAAGTAGATATTTTTATCTGGACCCCATCAAAAGATTAATACAGACCGGCAGAGCCCGTGTATTGGCTTTTCTTCCTATCAGGGTCGAGAACTGGAATGGGATATCCAAGATAAAAATCTGAGATTCCTCTTTTGATTCCTTTCATAATTCTCACCTTTCTTTAAATGCATTATAGTCTTATTGAAAAAGCTTTGGGCTCAGTAATCCAGCAGGAGGGGGGCTAACACTAACAAAAAAAGGGCTATTCCCCTTTGACCAAGAATACAGCTGCTTGACACAGCCGAAGTCGAACCCTTGGAAGGGCATTTTGCCCAGAATTAAAGTAAAATAATGAGGCTCAAAAAATTTGTTTAATACCATCAAGGCTGAGAACTTCAGGGGCTTTCCAGCCTAACGAGATGTCCCAGGCTTCACTTAATGATAACACATATAGTTGATAGTTTAGCATAGGTTTTTATCTACACCTGGAGGCTTCTAAGGCTTTTGTTTTGTCTATAGTAAAAATACTGTTCTCTGTAACTGTGGGAAACTTTCTTGGGCTTTTGGGGGAAGGGGATCTTTAATTTTCTATATAATAAACTGGTGATTCCATTGTACCTTGGAGCACTTTGAGCTAACAAGCCATGCTTCCAATCTGTTTCATTCTTTACATCCCACGACCACACTAGGCCACTCAGATAAATCTCTGATTATAGAGCAGGATCTCTATAATGATCCTCTCTCCCAACACAAAAAGCCCAAGTATACCATGGGCACCCATCCTTCAACACAGGGCAGGTAACCCGAGAACATTAGTATCTTGTTCTTCCCCACAGGGAGCCACCAGTTCCTTGCGTGAACATCCTAATGTTTTGCTAGTGTTAGGTCTTATGAACCCACCTATGATACAAAATTATCTCTTCTAGTGGCTCCAAGTCTCTGCTTTTCCTATGGACTGGCTTATGTTCAGTGTGCACAGCCTGCCTTGCCATCCTTCAGCCCTAGGTATCTGCCTCATCTTGAATGGCAGGGAGGGGTTAGTGGATGAGGGAGTAGGGCTTTGAAGCAACCTTTCGTGTCTTTCTCTTCTTTTTCTATTCATCTTTCCTGCTCCCATTTCTGTTCAGGGAGATGGGAAACGTTATTCAAAGGACTCTGTTTCTTGATGTATTTAGAAAGGATGAGCAGAACTGGTGGCCCTAAGCAGCTACTCAGACTCCCAAGGAAGAGGAATCTTGTCTCATTTCCAATTCTAATCTCTGACCAGATTATTTTATTGCCTATTTCTGCCTCCAAGCCTTGGCTTAAACTGGCCCTCCTACCCCAACTCAGAATGGACACTTCTATACATTTATCTTCTTAAATTCTTTCCTTCAAGGCTCAGCTCAGGCACACCATTCCTCTAGAAAACCTTCCCTGATTCACCCCTTCCTCACACCAATTTATAAGTGAAAGTAATCTTTTCATCCTCAAATTTCTCAAGGCATGCTCTTTTCACCTTATTTCATGCTCTTTCATATGATATTTGTATGTATGTCTATTCCCATGACCACCATTAGACGGTAAGAGTTCCTTGCAGACAGAGGCTATATTCATCTTTGTATTCTTGCTTGAATAAAAGTTTTTGTAGATATTAAGTGATTAATTAATGTTTGTTGAATTGAATCAAGTTGCCCTCCCTACTTCACAGGGTTCCTGTGAAAATCCAATGAAATCACAGTTTTGAACCACAAAGCCAGGTTTCATTAGAATTCCATCTGTAATTGTTTTGTCTCCCCCACTAGAATGGAGACTCCCTGAAGGCAAAATCTGTCTTGCACATATCTGTAGCCCCACCTCCCCACTTTAGTAACTCAAACTCAGTAGGCTTGCTACCTCTAAACATCAGAAGAGAAAGTAGGGTCTAACAAATGATAAGACTCCAGGCACTGGAGAGAAAGTTTGACCCCACCCTTCCCACCACAAGGGCCCTGAAATCAAAATGGCAAGATGTCTGAGAGGACTCCTCAGCAGAGGTGTCTTGGGAATCATGTGGACATAGATTTAAAAATGAGAAAGATTTCAGAGGTTACCTAATCCAACCCCTCATTCTATAGATGAGGAAACTGAGGTCCAGAGAGGTTGAATGATCATCCAAGCCACACAGTTAGCAAGGGGTTAAGAAAAAGGTCATAAGATCTCTTCCAGCCCCATCATCTACTCACTTGATTTCATTTCTAAGAGGGATTCCCAAAAATCTCCTGGGTTTTTTTCATCAGAAGGACTTGGTGATACTAAGGAGAAAGGAAAGAGGATGTAAAAACAAAGAATGAGGCAAACCAATATAGAAACAGGGAAACCCCAGGTATATTTGAGTTGTTTAGGGGACACACTTGTTTAACTGGATCTCATACATTTTCAATACTTTTCATACACATCTGATTTAGTGTGCCCTGAAAGATTGGCAGGACTATCATCATTTTATAGATGATAAAAACCAGTTAAGATGAATGATGTAACAGATAGCCCAATGGCCCAGGAATGAAGGGAAAGAGGCTCCAAGGCCCTGATCCAACACTTTTGAATGTTTTCATTGTATCCTTACCTGGAATTTCTTCCTGATTTTCATTGTTTTCATCTTGATTTTGGATCTCCTCAGTATTCTCTTCAACATCAGTAACCCCGGACATTGGAAATACTGGGGAAACAGAGGAATCAGCAAAGAATGACCTGAAGGGGACTGAAAGAATAGTTTTTGGAAATATACCCATAGCTCCCCATGCCTCTGCTACTCAGGCTGAACACTTCTCATACTGTGTGGGTATGCTTTTTTAGCCTTTACCTTCCATTTTAGAATCAATACTATGTATTGGTTCTAAGGCAGAAGAGTGGTAAGGGCTAGGCAATGGGGGTGAAGTGACTTGCCGAAGATCACACAGTTAGAAATATCTGAGGCTAGATTTGAACCCAGGACTTCCTTTCTCCAGGTCTAGCTCTCTGTCAACTACACTACCTAGCTGCTTCCTCTTGTCTAGTGTTTTTTATGCTTGTTCCATCCCTCCTCAGGGCACAAGAACATACATTTAGAACTGGAGAGACTTTAGATGATATCAAATCTGTGACTTGTCCATGGACAAGCAGGTAAAAGCAATATAGCTTGGGATTTGAACTCGGGTCCCTGGATTCTAAATATAGCAACTAGTCATTCAATCAATGTACCTACAATGTACCTACTTTAACTACTTAATTCCTTAATCTACTCACCTCCCAAGAACTACCCCACCCCCACCCCCATCTCAGCCATACACACCTTTAATCTTGCCTTCACCCACAGATGCACCATCTCCATTTTCAGGTAACTGATCAAAATCTATTAGCTTTCTATCTTTCCCTCTGTCTTCCCTTACTAAACCTTAGTCTTTGCCCACATTGTAACCTCTAATCGGTTCTTTCCTAGGCTATCTTCATCATACTAGCCACTTTCCCCTGTACCCTATTTTGACCCCTTGGTGAACCAGTTCAACTCCACACTGCCCTCTTCTCTCGAGTCTCTGTTCTCCTTGTCATTTTGCTGATTGCTTTCTCATCAAGCCCCCAGCATTAAATCATTCTCATCTGCTGCCTTCATTCCTACCTATGTGCTACTGAACAAAAATAGAAAAAAAACTACACAACCATTTTGAATGGGTCCACTACAAATTTATTTTACATAGCCTCAGCTGTGCCAGCTCATTTCTACCTACAAATTGCCCCCTCTGTCATCCCCACTCTATCATTTATTTTCATTCTCTCCTATTCTATTAACTCCTCCTTTACTAGGCCATGTGTCTTTTCTTAAAAAAATAAAAACCTCACTTGATCCTTCCAACCCCACTAACTATAATTCTATATTTCTTAAATCTTTTGTGTCTAAATTCCCTGAATAAAGGTCATCTATAATAGGAGCCTTCATTTTCTCATCTCTCATGGCTTCTTATCTCCTTATAGTCTAGCTTCCAACCTCATCATTTTACCAAAAACACTTTCTCAAGTTACCAGTGATCTGTTCATTGCCAAATCCAATGGCCTTTTCTCAATCCTTTTTCTCCTCTATGTCTCTCTTTGACACTGTTGATTACCTTCTTATCCTGGATAATCTCTCTTCTCTATACATTTTCAGGACAACACTCTCTCCTGGTTTTTTTTCTCCCTATTTGATTGCTTCTTCTCCGTCTCCTTTGTTCCAAATCAAACCTTGAACCATAGGTGTCCCACAGAGTTCTATCTGGTGCTGCTTCTCCCTGTATATACTATTTTCACTTGTTTACCTCATTAGCTTCCATGGATTTAATGATCATTTCTATACTAATGATTCTTAAACTGTCCTGCCCTGTTCTTACCTCTTTCAGTCTCTACCTCTACCTCTCAGACCTCTGATAAAATGGCTTTACTCTTTTTTTCTACTGTTCAACCCATTCCATCCAGTCTGCTCAAACAGATTTCCCATCTGTCCCTCATTTTCCATCTCTCCCTATCTACTGGCTAACTCTCTACTGTCTATAAGCATGTCTATGTCTTCCTTATCCTGAAAAAATCATCCCTTGATCCTTCCATCTCCTTTATTGTCCTTAGAGGTCTTCTGCCTTTTGTAGCTAAACTCCTCTAAAAAACCATCTACAATATGCACCTCCACTTTCTCTCCTCTTGCCCTTTTTTTTAAACCCTCATTTTCCACCTTAGAATCAATATTTTGATTGGTTCCAAATCAAAAGAGTGTTAAGGGCCAGGCAATGGGAGTTAAGTAACTTGCCCATAGCTAGGAAGTGTCTGAAACCAGATTTGAAACTAGGACCTCCCATCTCTAGACCTGGCTCTCAATCTACTGAACTACCCAGCTGCCCCCTCTTCTCATTCTTCTTAATGCCTTACAATAGAACTGTATCATTTCCCCCAAAGTGACTGATGACATCTTAGTTGACAAATTCAATAACTTTCCTCAGTCTTCTTACTAATTGGCTTAATAGTTCCCTTTTCTGAATGATGCACCACTTCTTTGATGATCATAATTGAAATATGCCATGGTCTACTCATCCCTGTTTGATCTCCCTTCAACAATTCTGATTCTTCAGACTATGTTGTTGTTTAGTCATTTTTCAGTTGTGTCCAACTCTTCATGATCTTATTTAGGATTTTCTTGGCAAAAAAGGTTTTGGTATTTCCTTCTCCAGCTCCTTTTACAGAGGAGGAAACTGAGGCAAATAGGGTTAAGCGACTTGCCCAGAGTCACACAACTATTAAATGTCAGAGACCATAGTGACCCCAAATTAATAAACATCCCAGGTTAAAATGGTGGGCTTCTAACTCTGGGGGAAACTCAGCATCACTGAAAAGAGATATGCATGTTTAAACCTGGGCAATGTGGGGATCAGTTTTATTTGACTGTACAAGGGAAAACTTTTTAAAAATGTGTTTTATTTGGGGGAGGAGTAGAGCAGAGAGTTATGGAGGAATAGTAATGGTGATGCAAATAGAGGTAGCTTACTGATACAGAGAACACAGCACTAGAGCCAGTTTGGCAATCTTTTCCCAGTTCGAGTGCCCAGAGGGTAAATTCAAACTGTCTGTGAGTCCCTGGATTACCTGAGAGAGTGCTGGGGGAGAAAGAGTTTGTTTTGGGCAGCTGGACAGAGGGTTGGGGCTTGCAGAAAAAGTCCTTCAGCCCCTGGGAATGGGGAAGGAGCAGCTCCCTGAGTGCCAGCTCTGCATGCATGCCACAGCTTCACTAACAAGGCTATAGAGACAGGAAAACCAGAGTTCAAATCCAACCCCAGGTACTTGCTGGCTATGTGACCCATTCCCTCAACATGAAATGGAGATTGTAATAGCACCTACCTCTAATGATTGTTGTGAAGATCAAATGAGATGAACATAAAGCACCTGGCACAGAGCAAGTGCCATATAAATGTTGGCTATTGTTATTACTTCACATGACCTCCTTTCATGCCATATAAATGTCAGCTATCATTACTCTATCATTTATTATTATTTCACATGGCCTCCTTTCGTGCACTCTTCATTCCAGCCTAATTGGTCTACTTACCATTCCCAGATCTCCACATTCACATTCTATCTTCATGCTGAAGGGGAAACATATTGGATGTGCTGGCTAGAAGAGACCAGAAAGTCCCTAACCACACTCTCTGTCATCACTCCCCCTCCTCTTTTTCCTCTTGCAATAAAACAACTGTGGGGTGCATGAGAACAGAAGGGGGTTCCGACCAGGTTTGAAAAGATGTGCACAAGGATAGAAGAGGGTGAGAATTGGGTTTAGAAGGTGATCACACACTAAGATTGGTTGTTACATTGTGAGCCCCTCTGGTGCACAAGGGAACCCCCCCCCCCTTGAAACTATATTTAAAACACTCAGTGCACATTTCCCAACTGAGTTGCAACTCTGTTGTGGATGCCCTCTTCTGGTAGAGAAGTAAACCAGCTGCTTTGTAATCTCAGATTCTTGCATTTTCATTTTGAGTGGGTGAGCTCACATCCCACACAATGCCTTTGCACTGGCTGCCTTCCTTGCAGAGCATGCCCTCCTTTCCTCCTTCAAGGCTCAGCACATGTTCCTCATCTACAAAAAGCCTTTGCTATTCCTTATGTTAGTGCTCTCTCCCCACTTAATGTCTTCACACATTCTCTTCTTTATGTTACTTCCTCCCCTTAGAGTGTAAACTCTTTGAGGACCAGGAACTCTCTTTACACTTTGTCTCAGTATCTCCAGTGTTTTACACACTATAGGCTCTTCATAAATGTCAGCTGGATTGGTTTGAACTTGGCCAAGGAGGCCAAGAATGAGCAGATGGAGAAGGAAGGGGAAAACCAAGAATCCTTGTGAACAGCACAAATGCCAGGTGCCTTGGGGAGAGGATTAAAGGAAATTCTAACAGTCTCTGACTTCCATGAACTGGATCACAGAAGTTAGAGCTAGAAGGAACCCTAGGGATTTTCAAGGTCAGGCTCCACCATCTACATAAGCAGTATGAGGGAACAAATGGACCCAAGTTCAAATGCCATGTTTGACACTTCACCTCTGAGCCTCTGTCTCCTCATCAGCAAAATGGGGACAATGACACAGGGAATTCCTGCCTCCCTGGGTTATTGGGAGGCTCAAATGAGAACATTATGTGGAGTGATGTGCACTCTTTTAGCACTATATAAATGTTATTTATTCTTAGGACAAAGAAAAAGTGATGCCCAATGAGAAGTGATTTCCCTGTAGTCTAGCATGATGAAATTGATAACTGAGGTCTGATTTAGGTCCTTTGACAGCAAGAAGATTAAAATTGATCCTGTATTAGTTTTTTATTGATCCTATTTACAGTTAATTGACTTTGATCTGTAACTGCCTAAGTCATGGTTCTTTTTCCTCTTAACTTAATGCAAAGATTCAGCTGGCTTGTAATCTGTCAAATTTAGAAATCCAGTTCTCTTGCTGATCATTATTCTAATTTTGCCTCAAGGAATTTTGCTAACCTTAGGGGATAAGATTTATCACAAGGGAGTTGGACCTAATATCCTTATACCACCAAGTTATCTTTCAAGGATGTCTGGTTGGCTATCCAAAGAAGTGTAGGCCACTATCTTACAAGTAGATTCAAACAATGAATACTTCTTGATCACAAAAGAGAGTGGGGCGGGAATTGTTACTAGCCCTCATTTCCAACTTCCAACCAATCATATATGTTCCCCACACCTCAGGCATGTTGTCCTTAACCCCATGATGTCACCTGCCCTGTTCTGTTCTTTGTTCTATATTCCCCAAAAATCTATAAATGGGGAACTCTTTCCTTTTGCTTGGGGTCTTTGGCTAGAAACTGAGGCAGTCTTTGATCTATCCAATTATCAGTTTTCACACCATGTGAATAAAATGTTGTTTGGAGAAACATTCCTCAGTTTACCTTTTTGTTAAATTCCACTCATGACAACTGTCTACAAGATTTGTGAAGGGGAGGCATGAAGCAGCTGGCAGAATAAGAAAAAAGGCACTTTGTGAAAATGATCATCTTTCTCAAAAAATGTATAAATGGGTCCCTGATTTTTCTAGTTAGTTGGTTGGCAGGTTTTTTATGGTGGGGAGAATAATAAATGATAATAATGATGGTAATAGCTAGTATATATAGAGATCTTTAAGGTTTGAAAGCATATATATATAATATTGGGTTTATGTAATGCATGCATATTATATATGCATACATGTTTATCACATGTACATGTAACACCATATGTGCATATGTATATAAAATCTCATTTGATCTTCACACTAGCCCTATGAGGTAGCTCATATTATCCCCATTTTATAGAGAAGTAAACTAAGGCTGGGAACAATTAAGTCACTTGCCCAATGCCACACAGCTAACTAGGGGATTTGAAGTCCAGTCTTCCAAGAGCAGCACTCTGCCCACTGCTCTGCCTAACTGTTCCCAAAGATCACAATGTTTTAGCAGAAGAAAAGGATGGGTCATGATGCTACAGAGGGCAAAGAAATGGAAAGAGAAGTCCAGTCTGTGCCTGGTCCCATAGAGATGACCAGGATTCTCCTGTGACCCATGCTTATGTAGGGAGGTGGGGGGGGGGGGAGGGAGTCATAGGAAGTTTCCTGTCTCAAGGAATCTCAGGGAGACCTGAGACCACTTGTCCTAGGGCTGTCCCATTGACTCACCTCACAAGTTGTCCACCTCTACCTACCTGGGCTTTTCTTTTTCACAAGCAGTTCATACCATCCTTTCTCTCTCCACCTGGAATAAAGTCACAGAATGAAGCAGTTTACCTATGGAAGCAATGTCACCCAGAAATCACCAACTCTCAGACATGGAAAGGATTTTAGAGGCCATCGGATCCCAAGCATAAACACACCCAGGATATAGTTTCCAACCTCTGCCTGAAGACTTCCAAAGAGGAGGGGATCCCCACCATTTCTCAAGGAAGCCTGTTTTACTTTGGAAAAGCTCTGTTAGAAAGTCTCTCCTGATGCCAAGCCTAAGTTTCCCTCTTTGTAGTTTCCATCCAATCCCCCTACTCCCACCCCCCAAGGTTTCCCCTTAGGGGATAAATAGAAAAAAGTCTAATCTTTCTTGGTAGCCCTTCAAATATTTGAAAACAGGTACCACCTGCTTAATTATAAATTAATGAGATTATTGTACTAAAGTACTTTGTTTTATTTTGCAAATGCTAGCAATTTAAGTTGTAAGTAAGCTGAATGAGGTAGGAAAAAAAAAAACAAGACATGGGAGAAATGCTAGGTTTAGGATTGGTCTTCGGTTTGAACTCCAGCTCTGCTTCTTATCATCTGTATAAATGTAGACCCTTGCAAGGCCCTCCTTTATAAAATGGATCATCTCTAAAGTTTCTTTTAGCTTTCTGAGACATCCTGAGTCCAAAGAATCGGGGGCAACAACAGGAGGCTAGACATATCAAAGCTTATCAGGGGAGATATTGAATTTGGCTACAGTTGTATTTGCCAATCTAGACAAGGCAGGGCCATCCACTCTGAGCTTCTCAGCAAAGATCCCTACCATGTGGGCTTTAAACTGGAGATGTGGTCTTCTGTAAAATGTTTGTACCCAGTAGAGTAGTGATTGGGAGGGAGGGGGTACCACTACCTAATCCAGCCATAAGGCATGGCACAGTGTGGTGGAAGCATCAGGGTCTAGCCAAATAGAAGAATTGGAATCTAGTCGTAACTAGAACAAATTCACTGCGTGACCTTGGGTAAGTTATTTCTCTTCTATAGCCTCCTCACCAATAAATGAGAAAAGTTTGGATTGATCTCTAAAGTCTCTTGTAGGATAATCATTGGAGAATAGTCTCCATGGGAGTCTCAAGGGATGGGATGGCACTGACAATAAGGCTCTACTGGAGAAACAGCTTGCTGGGGGCATCAGGAGGCAGAACTTCAATGGTCTTGCTGGTTTTGGCTCTTACGGAGATACTGTTATGTTGAGGCTCTCTCTAGCTCTTGTCTCTCCCTTACTTTTGATAGCTAATCAGTTACCAGGTCCTATTGATTCACTTTTTGCAACACCATTCATATCTGCTCCCCTTCTCTAGTCCTACTGTCACTATCCCAGTGAAGGTCCTCATTTCTTCCTATTGTGCTAAATTCCTCAAACAAGGGGCAAATCAATTTGGCTTTGTTCCCCACCCCTAAACTAGCCTACTGCCAAAATATGTGTAGATTCGGTCATGTCTGTCTCTCCTCTGGTCAAATCCCTTTACTGCTTATTATTGTCTCTAAATAAGGTTCTAATTCCTTTGCCTGGCATTCAAGGTCCTCACAATCTACACTTCTAGGCATCTCATATTACTCCCTTCCAAACATACTACATGTTCCAAATCTAAGTGAACTACTACACCTGGCTATATTCTTAACATATTACACATTTACCTCTGTGCCTTTGTTCATGCTCTCCTTAACTCAAGAAATATTTATTATCTCCTATGTGTAAGGGAATGGATGCAACACAGACAAAGGCAAAAATGAGCCACTCTTAATAACTTTACACAGCAGGGCTGATTGGGTCAAATGAAAAAGTATTGTGAATGAATATAAAAGTATTTATTAATTTAAAAAACTCTTACCTTCTGTCTTAGAATTGATAGTATTGGTTCTAAGGTAGAAAAACAGTAAGGGCTAGGCAACTGGGGTTAAGTGCTTTGCCCAGGGTCACACATCTAGGAAATGTCTGAGGTCACATTTGAACCCCAGAACACCCATCTCTAGGCCTGACTATCCACAGAGCCATCTAACTGCCTTTAAGAAAATATTTATTATATGTTGGCTTATTATGTGCAAAACACATGGAAAAGATAGCACCTGCTCTCAAGGAACTCACAGTCCAATAGGGTATATACACACCTTAAATTTTAGCTAGGATACAGCAACAAAAATGTCAGCCAGTCAGTAAGCATTTGGTTGCCAGAACCTGAAGTGTTGGGGATGCAAAAAAGGTAGGAAAAGCACTCCTTATCCTCAAATAATTTGTATTTTAATAGGGAAGACCATATATATATGCAGATATATATAGCTGAGTACATACAAGATCTAACAGAGGAAATGGGAAGCATTTTTAGAAAGGAAAACTGGGAGAGGCCCCAGGGAGCCAAGGAAGGCCACTTGAAGAAGATGGAAGATAGTCATCTGTTTTCTGAGGTGCCTTTCTATTAATAAAGCTGGATCAGCTTCTAATGTTAGAACATTCAACTATGCCAAGGGCTTTGGCACCCCAAATTTTATTTTCTGGGTCTTCAGGACCTGCTTCTCTTGAAGAAGCTGGGGTTGTAGCCCCTGCAGGAATAGTTTCTGGGCTGTCTCTCCCCTGGGTGATAATGGCGTTGGGGGCAATCTAGACAGAGGGCTTATGACACTGGAGGTGGGGAGGGAGAAGCTGCCATTTCTAGAGTCTTTAGGCTTACCTGCTTATACATGGTAGTTGTCTTGACAGTTGATATTAGGGTTTGCAGGGATGGTGGGCTGCTTACCCAAAGGGATTTTTACCCTAGGTGATGACTGGAGCCTGGCTGAAAGCCAGGCAAGAAGCTCTCTGGGGAGTTGCTGTGTTCCGGGGTTCTTGGGTTTACCTGCCTGTCAGTGACAGTTGGTTGTCAGTTGGTGGTGGTCAGGTTAGTTGGCCCCTTACCTACAGAGGATTCTCTAACTTAGATGATGGTCCCTAGGCTAGAAGCAGGCCTCGTTGTCAAGGGATGCTGCTATAATAGCAGGGCCCATTGGTGACAAGATAGACAATAGAGGTGAAGGGGAAAGTAAAAACATGAATCATGGAACCATGGAAAATTTTTCTAAAAAATAAAATAAAATTAATAAAATAAAATAAAATAAACCCTTCCCCCAAAAAAAGATAGACAGTAGATCATTAGTAATTGGAGTGGATGGTAGCAAGAAGGGCATGCTCCTTCACCATTAGTAATTCCTCTTGATAATGGCCATGATGGTCATCTAATTTTTTTTATTTTAAATTTTTATTTATTTAGAATATTTTTCCATGGTTACATGGTTCATGATCCCTCTCCATACTCTTTTTCCTCCCCCCTCCTGGAGCTGACAAGCAATTCCACTGGGTTATGAATGTATCATTGTTCAAAACCTGTTTGCAGTAGAAGAGTCTTTTAATGCCAAAATCCCAATCATATCCCCATCAAACCACATGATCAATTGTATGTTTTTCTTTTGTGTTTCTGCTCCCACAGTTCTTTCTGTGGATGTGGATAGTGTTCTTTCTCATAAGTTCCTCTGGATTCCCCTGAGTCATTGCATTGCTACTAGAAGTCTTTTACATTCAATTGTGCCACAGTGTATCAGTCTCTTTACAATGTTCTCCTGGTTCTGCTCCTTTCACTCTGCATCAGTTCCTGGAAGTCTAGTTCATATAGAAATCCTCCAGTTCATCATTCCTTTTAGCACAATAGTATTCCATCACCACCAGATACCACAATTTGTTCAACCATTCCCCAAACAATGGATACCCCTTATTTTCCAGTTTTTTGCCACAATAAAAAGTGTGGCTATAAATATTTTTATACATTTTTCCTTATTATCTCTTTGGGGTACAAACCCAGCAGTGGTATGGCTGGATCAAAGGGAAGGCATTCTTTTAAAGTCTTTTGGGCATAATTCCAAATTGCCTTCCAGAATGGTTAGATCAATTCACAACTCTACTAGCAATGCATTAGCCTCCCAATTTTGATCATCTAATTTTTATGGAGCCCTCACTGTTACATAAAAACAGAATCTGAACTCTTCCCTGGCTTCCTATCAAAGCCTCTACAGCAAATGGTCTCAAACTTCTCAAATCACCTATTCCCCCTCCATTCCTGTGTCTCTCTTAGGAGAGGGCCAAACTTCATATATTTTTTACTGAGAAAAAATCAAATACCTTAATTGTTACTCCAATCTTTCTTTCTCCTGTTTCAGGGGTACAGATGGTTCTCCTTTGCCAAAACCAACCTTTACCTGTGCCCTTAATCCCCTCCCTCCCATCTCATCTAGGATCTTGCTCCTTTGATCATTTGATTTTTTTCACAATCTTTAGTCTCTCTTTAGCCAACCATTCTTTAAAAAAAAATCCTCTACTTGACCCCATTATCCCCTCAAGCGGTCATCCTGTATCTCTTCCCTCTAAGTTATATACACTAATTTCATGTTCTCACCTCCCTCTTACTTCTCAACCCTTTACAATCAGGATTTTCTGATACCATTACTTAGCTGAAGTTATTTCTATGATTATCAAATATCTAACTACTAAATCCAATGACCTTTTTATCTCTGTCTTCATTCTTCTTGACCTCACTTTTTTTGTACTACTGATTACTCTGTTCTGTGAGACATTCTCCTTCCTGGCTTTTTGTTGTTGTTATTGGGGACCCTATAGTCTCCTAAAACTCCTCCTACTTATCAGACTTTTCGTTTTACTATTCTCCAGTAACACCTGCTCTGTTGGAGCAACATCAGTGCCTTAATGGCTTTATGTGGATATACCCCAAGACTCTGATGGAGGCCTTCTTTTTTCTCTGCACTATTTCATCCACACTATATTCTCTGCCCTAATCATCAAGTGATCCCATTTGTCATCTCTATAGCAAATTACTCCCAAATTTGTACACTCAGTCCCCATTTCTCTTCTAAGCCTCAATACTGTGTTATCAACTGCCTAATGCATGTCTACTTGGGCATTCCAAGAACTTCTCAAATTCAAAATGCTCCATGATGAATATGGAAATATGTTTTGTATGATTTCAGATGCATAAGTAATATCAAATTGCTTATTGTCAAGGGAAGGGGGTAGGAAAGAATTTGGAACTCAAAATATTAGAAAATAAATGCCAAAAATTGTTTTTACATATATTGGGGAAAAGTATTTCTGAAGGGAAAAAAAATTCAATATGCCCCAAATGAGATTCTTCTCTTTCTCTTTAAACCAGTCTCTCTCTTTCTACATTACATGTTTCTGTCAAGAACATCCTTCTGAACATCTCAGTTTTGAAGCTTCAGAGTCATCTTCACTTCTTTGTTCTACTTTATCCCTATATCAAATACATCTTATTGTGACCTCCACAACATCTCTTGTATATATCACTCATCCAATTCTATCAAATGCTTCCTATGTGCTAGGCATTGGGCATTCAAACACAAAAATCATATGCAGAGAAAAGTAAATGCAAGATGCGTACAAGGTTGTGACAACATTGCCCTAGTAACTAGTGTTAATGTGTATATTGGGCAAGGTGGTGTTGTAGAGGGGCTTCCTATAAGATGAGGCACCTAAGGGGGCAGCTGGGTAGCTCAGTGGATTGAGAGCCAGGCCTAGAGATGGGAGGTCTTAGGTTCAAATCCGGCCTCAGACACTTCCCAGCTGTGTGACCCTGGGCAAGTCACTTGACCGCCATTGCCCACCCTTACCACTCTTCTACCTAGGAGCCAATACACAGAAGTTAAGGGTTTAAAAAAAAAAAGATGAGGCACCTAAGCCAGAGTACAGTCACGCTTGGGTAGGGCCTAGATGATGATCCACTGAGGGGTTGTCCAGTTAATCATACAGTGAGGAGGAAAACTAGGAAAGGTTAATGTCATGCAAAGAATGTTATCCACCTCTAAGGAGAGAACTATTGGAGTCAAAAATGAAGATCAAATCATATGATTTCTTGCTTTAGTTTATTTGTGTTTTTATTTGGGAGTTTTGATTTAACATGAATATTCTCTTACAGAAATGAACAATATGGAAATGGATTTAGCATGATAATACATATATAACCCAGATGAAATTGTTTATCAGTTCTGGGAAGGGGGAGGGAGGCAATTTGGGTCACATAACTTCAGAAAACTTATGTGGAAAATTGTTATTACACATAATTGTTGTATCTTAAAAAAAATGGCTCATCATAAAAGCTCAAGGAAGAAAGTATTCAGGATGAGAAGGTGTTCATTTCAAGAGCAACAGAGAAACAACTAAGAGGAAGACTTAAATTTAGCAGTTAAGAGAGTGCAATTTTGGAACAGAGATAGGACTTCAAATCGCATGGCCAAGGAAGAGAAGACTAAAACTTAATCTTATTCAATATTCTTTTTTTGTTTCTTCAAGAGTCAAAACTAATTATCTCCAGAGAAGGATAAACCAGAATGAGGAAGAAACAGATGTTTAAGGAACTGCTAGGTTAAAAAGATTTCTGTAGGGAGGTGGAGTCAAGATGGCTGCTAGAAGCAGCAAAAGTCCAGACCTCTGTGAAAACCCTTCCACACCAATCAAAAACAAAGTGCTTTGAGGGGACAGAAAACCAAATCTAACAACAGGACAGAGCCAGGGAACCCTCCTGCTCGATTCAACTTAAAAGATATGCAGAGAAAGCTAAATTCTCGGGTTGAAGGAAAAGGAAGGTCCCAGAACCCTTCCCCCACCTTCTGTGCTGAGTCTCCAGTGGTTGCTGGAATCTCCAGGTGAGGGCTCTAGCCTGGAGGGAATGCCTTGCTGCCTCAGCTATGCCAGGCTCAGGGCTCTAAACATAGCTGGCAGGGAGGCAGCTAAAGGAGAGGTGCAGAGGGGAGGACAACCTAGTTGCAGCCACTACTCTCCATTTGGGCCTCAGCTTCTCAAGGTTTGGGCCCAGGGCACATCCAGTTATGTAGATCAGCTCTGCCCCAACTTAATCTAGTCTATCAAGAGGGCAGATAAGAAGCCTTCAGAGGGCAGGGAAGCTCGGTCTCCAACACCCGTCCCCTACCAACTGAGCTGAGAGCCACTGCAAGAATCCTGTTGACTTAGATCCCAGGGTGAAGGCTGCAACCGTTACAGAATACCTTGATAACAGAACAGCAAGCACAGCTAGCCCTTTAGCCTCTACACCTTCAGTTTCTGGTGCCAGCTGGGGAAGATCTGACTTCAGGGCTCATTAATACTCCATCAGCCTAATCTAATCAATCAGCGAAGCAGAGAAGAAGCCCCCTTCAGGACAGAATAGCCCAAACCCACATATTCAGCAAATAATCAGAGGAGCAAGATTAAAGCTAATGACAAGGGGCAAAGAAGGAAAAAATATGAGTAAACAACAGAAAAAGGGAAAAAAGAAATTATAATCGATAGCTTCTATCCAGGTAATGAACAAAAGCAAATGGAACGGAGGAAGATCAAGGAAAACTAAGAAAAAACGCAAAAACTCCAGTGAATTAGACTCAGGCTTTGGAAGAACTCAAAACACAACTCAAAAAACAATTGAAAACTGAGAACAATTGAGAAAAGAACAAAAAGCAAAATAAGTCATCTCGAAACAGAGGCACATGAACTAAAACAAGAAAATAGTGTCTTGAAAGCCAGAAGACCAGCTTGAAATGAGGCAAAGAAAATGAAAGATGAACTACAAAGAAAAACACACCAGAAGGAGGAGAATGACCAAAAAGCCAAGGATGAAATTCAGTCTTTAAAAATTAGAATCCAACAACTAGAAGCAAATGACTTCACAAGGCAGCAAGAGTCTATAAAACAAAATCAAAAGAATGAAAAAATTGAGGAAAATATGAAACACCTCATTGATAAAATTACAGACCTGGAAAATATATCCAGAAGAGACCATTTAAGAATTATTGAACTACTGAAAAATCATGACAAAAGAAAAAGCCTGAATATCATTCTACAGGAAATTATCCAAGAAAACTGCCCCAACATTCTTGAACAAGAGGGGAAAAGTGGAGATTGAGAGAATCCACAGATCACCTCCTGCATTTAGTCCCCAATTGACAACACCAAATTCAAGAACTACCAGACCAAGGAAAAGATACCACAGACTACTAAGAAGAAACCATTCAGATATCATGGAATCACAGTTAGGATAACACAGGACCTGGCTGCATCCACACTGAAGGACTGGAAGGCATGGAATATGATATTCCAGAAAGCAAGGGAACTGTATCTACAACCAAGAATCAACTATCCAGCAAAATTGACAATATTCTTGCAGGGGAAAGTATGGCCATTTAATAAAATAGAAGATTTCCAAGCATCCATAAAGAAAAGACCCGACTTAAAACAGAAAATCTGATGCCCAATCACACAACTCAAGAGAATCACTAAAAGGTAATTAAGAAAGGGGAAAAAAATTTTAAGAGACCTAATAAGTTCAAAATATTTGTATTCCTATAAGATGATATTGTAACTCTTAAAAATTGTTATTACCATCAGGGTAGCTAGAAGAAGCATACATAGAGGGTACAGTGACAAACTGTATAGGATATGTCAAAAAATATATTAAAAACCATATCACCATGCTGTCTGAAGAAATGATTGTCTTTCTCTTTTTAACCTTGGCACTAACTTGCTATTAATACTCTCCTCACCCTTAAATTACTTGTTGGTCCATGCTGCTGCTCTAAGCCCTTCCTGCTTGGCAATTTTTCAAACCAGATTTTGCGCTGGGATAGCAAAACCTTCGAGAACTTGGTCAGTTCTAAGCTATGTGGGGAGATTGAAGAGGGACACCTAAATGGAGAGTGATCTGGGACATTTTAGGGTCTTATCCTTTAAATAGACTGTGCCTATGTGTTTAATAAGCTTGCATTGAATAAATGAATAAACTAATGAAAGAATGAATGATGCCTAATGATAATGAAATACATATATGTCCATCACCTAAGGACCAGTCTAGGTTTGGAAAAGCTCACCATCAAATCTTGACAACAAGGTAATGAATTCTTTATCTGTAGCTATTCACGAAAGAATGACTGTTAAGACACAGTAGGGCCATGACCAACAAAGGTAGAATGGCAGCCCCCAGGAATGAGGCCATGGACCCTAAGAAGTATTTGAAATAGGATTTTTATATATGTGCCAGTTTTTAAATAGATACCTATGTCACTGTAGAATGTATTGGAGTATATTCTTAATGCAAATCTCTAAAATCAGTAGCAATGACCCAGAGGCTTCTTTATGAGGTAGGGCTGCCACAGGATATAGGGAAGCTACCTTAGACCCCACTTTTGTTGTTGTTCAGTCATTCATTCCAATTGTGTCCAATTCTTTGTGACCCCATTTGAAAATTTCTTGGCAAAGATACAGGAATGGTTGGCCATTTCTTCCTCCAGCTCATTTGACAGATGAGGAAACTGAGGCAAGCAGAGTTAAGTGACTTTCCCAGGATCACATAGCTAGTAAGTATCTGAGGGAGGATTTGAACTCCAGGTCTGGCACTCTATTCACTGCACCACTTAGCTACCACAATCTTAGATTCACAAAATTACAGAGTTGGAAGTCCAACTTATCCCTAAATAGTAGTCCTCCCTACAATTCCCATGGTTAGTAGTCACTCATTCTTCCCTGGATGGCTCTCAATAACTGCGATCTCACTGCCTCCTGAGGGACAGTCTATTATACTTTTGGACGGCTCTCCTCTGTAAGTTCTTTGTTTTTTTTTATTTTTCCTTTCAATAAGGTAAAATTGGCCTCTACCCATTGTCCTATTTCTTTAGTCTGAGATCAGGCAAAATGCATTTAAACACTCTTTCACATTATAGCCATTCAAATACTTGAAGGTAATCTTCATGTTCCACTATATCTACTCTCAGAGTAGCAAAATTTGAGAGATAGAAGGGACCTCAGCTCCCATCAATCTAACAGTGCCCAGAAGGAATCCCCACTAACATACCCTAACAAGTGAGCACTCATGTTGCTTAAAGTTATCCAAGGAGGAGGAATTCACCACTTCTGCTTTTGTACCTTTCTTTTTTTTTTTTTAATTTTTTTTTTAACCCTTGTACTTTGGTGTATTGTCTCATAGGTGGAAGAGTGGTAAGGGTGGGCAATGGGGGTCAAGTGACCTGCCCAGGGTCACACAGCTGGGAAGTGGCTGAGGCCGGGTTTGAACCTAGGACCTCCTGTCTCTAGGCCTGACTCTCACTCCACTGAGTTACCCAGCTGTCCCCTTTTGTACCTTTCTAACTAGAAGTGAAGAAGGCTTTTCTCACGCCAAACTTAATCATGTTTCTTTGCTATTTTATAGAGTTAAAAACTGACCACAGGGGAAGTAGCTTGCCCAAGCCCAGTTTCAGAGCTGAAAGTAGGATCCAGGCCTCAAGCCCCTGCATCATACCCCTCTCTCTTTTAAAAGTCCTATTTTGTGGAGATGAAGAAGCTTTTTGAAGTAGGACCCAATGGCAGGTACCTGGTGGAACCTTTTTTCATAGGAACACAGATTTAGAGCTAGAAGATGCCTTACAGGTCATTGCACCATCCCAAAATTTTACAGATAAGGAAAGTGAAATCCATTTAGGTTTGGTTCCTGGCTCAGGATCATTAGCTAGTGAATATCTAAGACTGGATTAGAACCCAAATTTCACCTAATTTCGTGGTCCAGTGCTTAATTCACTATTGTAAGGCTATCTGTTCCCAGAGAAGAAAGCTGTAAATGGGCCCTAGTTGCCCAGATGTTCTATTCTTGGGCCTGTCTCTCTGAATATATCCTGGTTTACTTGGGAAAGAATGTGTATGTATTCCACGCCCATTCCCAGCCACCATTCTACCCATGTCTTGAAAGTTGCACTATTCTCCATGAGCAGGGTAAGAAAGACAATAATCCAAAACACCAGCACAGAAAGAAAGTGTGGTATAGTTAGCAGAGGGATGAACTCTGACCCCCTGAAATACCTCTGTCTTTAGGGTCACCTGGAAGTTAAAGTTCAAATGCAAGCCCCCTTCTGGCTGGAGTAGGTAGGAGATAGATGTCCAGTCATTTTTGTCAGAATTTAGAATCTTAAGAAGTAATTACCAGTGGTAAAAAAACACAAGCAGAATGACGATGGCAGAGATGAAGTCCAGCATTAACCATTTTAACATATACTCTTTTGGTGTCTAGAAAACAAAAAAGAGGTGGGCATAATTTGCAGGAGTACAGGGATGGAAGAAAGACCTTCTAGATTCCCCCATGACTGAACAATCTCAGATCATGTATTGGCTAGTATATCAAACTTCCTAGATAGTCAGGATGGAAGAATTGTTCATATGCAAAGGGCCCTAGGGTGGAGATGGAGGGCTCCTAAGGGTTCTATATTGACTCAGTAGTAAGAGATGGTGGTCAAAAAAGCTAATTCATTCTCAAGATGTAATAATAAACATGTCACTATCCTCTGCTTTATCCATTCACTATTCTAGGAGAGTCACTGGCAAGCTGTAACTCACTGAGTAGAAGGCAAGTAGGACAACATTAGGCATGGAAACAGTGCCATATGGTGATGGATTGTGGGAACTAGGCTATTTAGTCCAAAGAAGAAAATAGTTAAATTTGACTACTGACATCAAATATCTAAAGCATTCATAGGAACATGGGATTTAGAGCTAGAAGGAAGCTTCAAAGTCATCTAGTCTAATCCATTTGATTTGAGGAAACTGGTCCAGCATGGTTAAGTGATTGTCCAAGGTCACGTAGGGAGGATTATGTGGCAAAACCAGGATTCTGGCTTCAAATCCAGGACTCTTTTCACCACATTATACTAGCTCACAGAGGAGAAGGATTAGACTTGGTTTTTTTTTTTTTTTTGGTTTTTTTTTGTGTTTTTTTTTTTTTTTTTTGGTCCTAGAGGGCATAACTAGGACCATTGGATGGAAGCTACCACAGTAAATTTCAGCTCAATATTAAAAAAAAAAAATCAGAGGTGTCTAAAATGCATCAGACTACTTTCATAGTCAGTGAGTTCCCTGTCACTAGACGTGTTCAAGGAAAAGAACTTTATAATGTTTTAGGCAAGACTTGGACTTAATGAATTTTGAGATTCCTTCTAGCTTAGAGAGTATGATGCTCTGATGTGAATATCTGCTAAACTGAACCCCTGGGGAAGATAAATTTTGTTCAGTAATTTCAGTTGTGTCCAATTCTTTGTGATCTAATCTGGGTTTTTCTTGGCAAAGATATTAGTTTGGCATTTCCATTTCCAGTTCACTTAACTGATGAGGAAACTGAGGCAGAGTTAAGTGACTTGCCCAGTATCCCACAGCTAATAAGTGCCTAATGCCAAATTTGAATTCAGGTCTTCCTGACTCCAATCCAGTGCTCTATCCACTGTGCCACCTATCTTTGCCCCTAGGAAAATTAATACAGGTAACTAACTTACCATAAAGAAGAATGGGCGTTTAATGTTCTTCAATATATGGATGGTATTGGTGGTGACTGAATGAACCCCCGCACACCAGGCCAGGGAGTATAACCAGGGCTCATTGATCACATAGATGTTGGTAAAGATGCCATATTTTTCATATTCCCTAAAGGAAAACAAAACCTTTTATAACCAATAGTCCCTTCTTCCCATCAATGAAAGATGAAACAAAACTTTTATGTCAAAAAATATCCACTATCTAAATAAAAGAAACAGACTCTAAAACGATGATCCACTAGGAACAAAGGAACTGTAAGGGCAGTGGATGGGATTTTAGCCAGTAAGGCCCTTTCCCACCCTCCCCAATGCACTATGTTAATAATATCTGCTATGCATGAAAAACTGAACAAAAATTTGTATTTGGGGGACATGGAAATCTTCCTTGCCATTCATGATCTTATTATAATGTGGATGACTGCTGTCAATCAAAGAAAGCTTTCTGGAGAAGTGGCTTGACAAAGGTTGGTTTTCCCAATCTCAACCTTACCCCTCTTACTTTTGAATCTTGAATACAGGGCATCTTCCTTGCTTGGAAAGCCTTTCATTCTTATTCTCTCCTGTTGAAATCCTCCCTTTCATTGAAGTCCCAGTTTAAGCATCACCAATTCAACTGACTTCATTTCAACTCAACTAAATTCATTTCATCAGCTACTAGGTAAATACTACAAGGAAATTAATGATAGATAGGAAGGCCCTAAATACTCCAGAATATTTATAGCAGCACTTTTTTTATAAACTAGAAATAAAGTAGATGTTCAACAATTAGGGGTGACTAAATAGATGGGTATAATCTGCCCTTCATTTCTGTTGGCTAGTTTACTCTGGTTTCAATGTTATATTTCTACTATTAGAGATTTCTTCTTGAAACCTGGTACCACCTGGACCTACTTCAACTCACTAATTTATATTATTATTCTCTGATTACACTTTTGTGAGCTTTTTTTTGGTACAGATTTTAATATCACTTTGGTTCAACCTTTTTGAACTTTCTTCTGGAAGTTCAATAGGATAGAAACTTCCTCATTCATAAATGATTGCAAAAAGAACCATGAACTTCAACTGATACAGAGTTAAGTGAGCAGAATTAGGAGAATATTATATACAGTAAAAGCAATATTGTACCTTCCCTTACCCTCCTCCCCAAAATAAAACAAATAAACAATATTGTACAATGGTCAACTGTAATAACTTGGGTTTTTTTCCAGCAATACATTATAATATATATATACATATATATAATACAATAAATTAAGATAATTCCAAAGGATTCATGATGAAAAATTCTATCCACTTCCCAAGAAAGAACGATGGAGCCTGAATGTGGATCAAAGCATATATTTCACTTAAATGGTTGGGGAGGGCTGTTCAAGTTTCATTTTGTTTTCCTTTTTCCTTTCATCTCCTCTCCTCCCTTACCTTCCTTCCTTCCTTCCTTCCTTTTTTTAAAAAAAAATAATGCTTACCTTCTGTCTTAGAATCAATACTAAATATTGGATCCAAAGCAGAAGAGAAGTAAGGGCTAGGCAATTGGGGTTAAGTGATTTGCCCAGGGTTACATCACTATCTAGTTTTCTCTCACATAATGACTATATGAGAAATTGTTTTGCATGATTGCACATGTAAAATCTATATCATATTGCTTACCATCTCAGAGAGAGGAAAAGGGAAAGAGGAAGGGAATTTGGAAATCAAAGAATTTTTAAAACCAAAGGCAAAAAATGTAATGTAAATGTAATTGGGGAAAAATAAAAATATTATTAAAAAATAAACATTGAGGTGTTTAAAATAAAAGAACCATGAACTAAGGACTGATGATGGACCTTTTTTGGAGACTTTTTTTTCTTTTCTTTTCACATTTATAAAAACTACCACTAGATCAAATAAATATTCCAAGCAGTTTTACTTGCTTAAAAATACTTGAAAATGGTGTATAGCACAGGCTTGATTCATTAATGAACTACTATTGTGCTTTAAGAAACTATGATCATGATAGATACAGAGAAGCATAAGATTTCTCTGAAACAAAGTGAACTATGGAAAACCAAGACCATTCAATGAATGGAAATGGAAATAACAGTGGCAAAACATGAATGCTATGCATTTGGAGGGAAGGAGATACCTTTTGCACCTATGGATAGGAAAAAAGAATTCTGGATCCAAAAAGTCACAGAGAAAAGAGATGATAAAATCTGACAATATTGATTACATAAAATTGAAGTTTCTCCACAGGTAAAATCAATGTATTTTAAATTTTAAGGGAAACAGCTGAAGTGGGGTGGGGGAAAGTGGGGAGAAGAGATTTGTATCCAGTGTGATGGGGTTCTGGTGCCTCAGAGGGAGTCTCCATGTGGAGGATGCTAAAGAGCAGATAGCTTCTCACTACAAAGAGGATGCTAGCATGTTGCTTCTGGGAGAATTGTGATGATGGCCCAAGGAAGTTTCTTGAAAACACTGTGGAGCATACATGAACTTTCTGGAACGGATCATGGTTAGCTAATTATAGGGCTGGAGAAGCCTTTTACAATTATTTACATAGCCAGGTCTGTTGCTATGTCCAAAAAGGTCCTCTTTTCATCTCATCATTTTGGCTATATTCTGGCAAGTGAGAGAACACATTTTAGGGGAACGACCTGGAGTTTTACCCTTCTGAAGCTAATATGAAAGAAAAGAGTGTCAGCCAAGCATCTGAAAGAATGCACAGTAGAACAGAGAAAGCATTAGTTGATAGGAAATCAAGGTTTTCATAAAATCACAGTTTCAGTGTTGGAAGGATTAATTTAGTCCAACCCCCTGAAAAAAAATGTCTCTAATACTGTCAACATGTGTTCATTTTGCCTCCAGCTAAGGGGACCTCACTTCCTCTCAAACCAGCCCATTCTACTTTCAGCCCTATCTATCCTAAAATTTTTCTTTATATTATGCCAAAATCAAGAAAATTACAGGATATAAAATGAATAATTTTGACTATATTAAATTAAAAAGCTTTTGTATAAGCAAACCAATGTAAACCAAGATTAGAAGGGAAATGACAAATTGGGAAGCATTTTTATAACAAGTTTCTCTAATAAAGGTTGCATTTCTCAAATCTATAGAGAACTAGGTCAAATTTATAAGAATACAAGTCATTCCCTAATTGACAAATGATCAGAGGATAGGAACAAGCAATTTTCAGATGAAGAAATCAAAGTTTTCATAATCATATTTTAAAAGTTCTAAATCACTCTATTAGAAGAATGCAAAATAAAACAACTCTGAGGTACCACCTCACACATATCCGTCTGCAATATGACAGGAAAGGAAAGTGATAAATGTTGGAAGGGTCGTAGTAAAATTGGGACAATAACATATTGTTGGTGGAGCTGTGAACTGATCTATCCAACCATTCTGGAGGGCAATTTCAAACTATGCCCAAAGGAGTTTAAAACTGTGCATATAACTCCACCCCCTTGATCTTTTAATACCACTACTAGATTTGTATCCCAAAGAGGTCAAAAAAAGGAGAAGGGGCCTGCTTATACAAAAATATTTATAGTAGCCCTTTTTGTAGTGGCAAGTATCAGAAATTAAGGGAATGTCCACATCAATTTGGGAATGACTGAGCAAATTGTGGTATATGATGAATGGAATACTATTGTATTGTAAGAAATGATGACCAGGACAAGTTCATAAAAATTGGAAAGATCTGCATGAACTGATGCAAAATGAAATAAGCAGAACCAGGAGAACATTGTGTACGGTAACAACAATATTGTGGAACTGTGAAAGATTTGGCTACTCTCAGCAAAAATGATCTGGGACAATTCTGAAGATCTTGTGACAAAGAATGCTGTCCACCTCCAGATAAAGAACTGTTGGGAGACAAAATCGAAAGATCAAAGCATATGGTTTTTTACTTTTAGTTTATCTGTGTTTTTATTTCAGTGTTTGGTTTAATATGAGTATTTTCTTACAACAATGAACAATATGGAAATATATTTTGCATAATAATACTTATATAACCCAGATCAAATTGCTTACTATGTCCAGGAGAAGGGAGGAAGAGACAATTTGGATCTTGTAACTTCAGAAAATGTTTGTGGAAAATTGTTTTTACATGCAATTGGGGAAATAAATACCTTTAATTGTACATATATATTACACCAAAACCTACCTCTCTGTAACCTCCCCATATCATTCTTAGTTCTGTACACAAGGGTCTATTCTCTCATATAAGAAAGCCCTACAAATATTTCAAGGCAGTAAACACAACCTATACATTATCTTCTTTCTCCTCCCAACCTTCCAAATTTTCTCTTCTCTCAACAAAATAGCCCTATTTCCTCCAAAAATTTCTTACTTAGTTGCCCTCTTGACATGTTGTCACTCCTTTCTGGATGCACTCTGATTTTTCTTCCTTTTTAAAAAAAAAATGGAATTTATTCCTGGTTATTTCAGCCCCACCTTCCCCTCCTACACCACAGAATGCTTTACATGACAAAAAGTTGTGCATAATATAAAGGTATGTCTTTCATTTTCTACTTATCAGTTCTTTCTCTGGAGGTGAATATTTAGAATTTCTTTTAATATTAATTCTGTAGATGTATATAATGTTCTCTTGGTCCTACTCATTTCACTCTTCATGTCTCTTCATGTTTCATGTAAGTTTTTCCCAGTTTTTTTAAATTAAGCTGTTCATCATTTCTTATGGTGCAGTAGTATTCTATCACAATCATATATCACAATTTGCTCAGCCATTCCCTGATTGACGGACATGCCTTTAGTTTCCAGTTCCTTGTAACCACAAAGAGAGCTACTATAAATATTTTGGAACTATAATTTTTTTTCCTTTTTCCCTGATGTCTTCTATAAACAGTCTAAAGGGTATACACAGTTTTATAACTCCCTGGGAATAATTCCAAATTGCTCTCCAGAATGGTTGGATCAGTTCACAGTTACAACAACAATGTAATTAGTATCCCCATTTTTCTATATCCCCTCCAACATGTCATTTTACCCTTTTATACATTTTGGCCAATCTGAGAGGCGTGAAATGATATCTCAGAACTGTTTTGATTTGTATTTTTCCAATTAGTAGTAATTTAGAGCATTTTTTCATATACCTATATGTGGCTTTGATTTCTTTATCCAAAAATTGTCTATTCAGATCTTTTGACCATTTAACAATTGGGAGATGCCTCTTATTCTTACAAATTTATATGTTTTAGATATGAGATCTCCATATGAAAACCTGTCTATAAAATTTTCTCCCCAATTTTCTGTTTTCCTTTTAATCTTGGCTATACGTTTTATTTGTACAAAATCTTTTTAATTTAATGAAATCAGAATTATTCATTTTACATCTCATAATGCTCTCCAACTCCTATTTACTGATAATTTCCTCTGCTATCCATAAATTTGATAGGCAACGTGTTCCCTATTTTCCTAATTTTCTTATAATAATCTCCTTTTATGAGTAGGTCATATGCCCATTTTTATCTTAGCTTAGTGAATGGTGTAAGATATTGCTTTATACCCAGAACTACTACTAAACTACTTCCCAATTGTTCCAGCAATTTTTACTGAATAGTGAGTTTTTATCCCAAATACTTGAATCTCTGCGTTTGTCAAATTCAAGTTTGTCATAATCTTTGACTACTATTTGTAGTATTTCTGATCTGCTCCCCCACTCTAATTTTTCTAAGTAATTTCTAATTCAGAATATCAGCACAGAACTGATACTCTAAGTTATGTACTGATATAAAGTAATGTACCTATATCCCATTTCATATTTCTCTAAATGTTGCTCCAATTGTTTATTTACAAATATTTTGTGTATTGATACTAGTTGACCTTCCCACCAAAATGCATAAATTCTGCTTTTATTTACATTAGAAAAGGATAATAAAGTTCTCTTTTCAATCAGTTATCAGATTTGCCTATTTGAACCACAGGACCATGATTAAGACATCACTTGGTGTTCCTATGTAAATGAAATTCATGGAAGGGAAAGGCAGTAACGGCTTTCTGAGTCCTGGCCTTAGAAAAATAAGCCTATAAAATAATCAACATCAGAGTCCAAATTAAGACAAACAAGAAATTACATTTTAGATTATCAGAGGAGCAATTGGGTTCAATCAATGAAGATTTTCTGATGAAAATAGAGGGATGGATTAACAGAGAAGCAAGAGGAAGGCATTCTAAAAGGACTGAAGGCTTACATAGAGAGAACAAGATAATGACTAGAGCAAAGGGTCTGTGTTGAGTAGAGGTTCTTTCTTATGTCATGGAACCTTCTGGCAATTGAGTTGAAATCTAGAACTCTTCAGCATAATGCTCTTAAACACATAAAATTATATATATATATATATAATTATATATATTATTAAATATATATTATATATATATAAATATATATTATAAAATTATATATATATATAATTATATTTATATATATAAAGGAAACCAATTATAGTGAAATATATATATAATTATATATATATAATTATCACTATGCTAATAATGAAAAAATTCCAAATTCATGGACTCCAAAATTAAATTTTCTGGTGCAAAGGAATGGTTAGAAAAAATATGGGTAGGAAGGGACAGGATTGCCCCCATCTCTTTTGGGCATCACCTACTTGATATCCTTGCTGTTTATATCCTTGTAACCAAGGTTCAATCCATCAATTTTCATTCTCAAGAGGTCAAAAAGAGGCAACTTCTTTCCCAGTACTTGTTTGAAATCTGGAGCTATCATTTGGACATCTGCCCTGAACTGCCCTGGCAACCAAAGAACCTGTAAAAAGCAGAGAGGAGGCCAACTTTCAGGTCACTGGCAGAATAGTGATTGTAGGCACAATTAGATTTTTTGTGTGTTTTAGAACGGCCAATGCTAGCACATAATAATGCCAAAAAATCTTAGCATTCTCATTGGACAGATGATACATTCCAAGAAATCATAGACTCTAGAGTTAGAAGAAACCTTGGAATGGCCCCAATACAAACCCTCCTTAGACTTGATGAGAGAACTGCTGCCCAAACAAGTAAGTAAGGTTACCTAATGTCACACCAGTGGTATTGACAGAGCCAGGAATTGAACTCAGCTCTTCTAACTCCCAGTCCAGCATTCTCTCTTTCACACCATGCAGAGGGAATTAACTGGAGAAGAAATGGAGTTCTTAAACCAGGACCCAAAGAGTCATAAGGAATGTGAGAAGGCATCCAATTCAAACCATACCTCAACAGGAATCAGCTCTGTATCTTCCCCAACAGATGATCATTTAACCTTTATTTACAGTGAGCTCACTACCTTAGAAAGCAATCTGTAAGCCTACTTTAAGCCACTTTTAACTGTTTGGAAGTTTCCTCCCTACATTAAATCCAAATCTTCACCCTTAGCAACTTTTAACAGTTGCTTCTAGCTGTACCTTCTGGAGTGAAGAACAAGTATGATTTCTCTTCCATCTCTCCCCACTCCCAACATCCAACCCAGTTGTCTTTTTTCTATTTGAACCCCCTGAAACTCTCAAGCTGCATTTGGAACTGGCTCCATCCCTGTGAAGTCTGACAGTAATGAAAGAAGAAAAAGGGATCCTGGTAGTAGCTTGGGAGCAGCCATCCAACAAATATTTGCCAGGTGAGCTCTTCTAGGAACCCTCCTTGAAGTTTTTTCAGAGCAGAGTTCCCTAAGAACACTGTTCTTTTAGCTGTCCAGCACTACAAATTGGGTACCTACTACGAGCAAGGCCCTTTTGCTGGTCACTGAGACTTGAGGCTAGCTGAATAGCACTCAATATCTTCATGAGAGAGGGCAGTGTTGGACTACATTGATCCTGTGTGACCTTGGGAAAGTCATTTACCCTTTCTGGTTCTGTTTCCTCATTTATGAAATGAAGGGTTTGGAAGAGATAGTGTCTAAAGTCCCTTTAAGCTCTAAAACCTATGAGTTTGCTATAAACTAGAAAAAAATGGCAAAGAAACAGCCAAAGCTGGAATACTTGTGCTTCTTTAAAAAAAAAAAAAAGTAGCATTTCTCTATGGTTTCAAATGGTTCTTGGCCAATATTACCAATCAGGCTTAGTTCATTTGCAAATGGATAATCCTATTAGGAAAATGACCACTCGAAAGTAAAGAAACAATAGCTGACATTTCTACTGAGTCTATAATTAATCTATTAAATGATTTGCCCAAGTTACACATGGCAAGTGTCTGAGCCAAAAATTGAATCTAGGTCTTTCAATACCACTACTTTCAATACTAAGTACAGAACTTTTTCCATAACCACACTGGAAGGTCCTCATGTTGAAATCCAGAAACTGATATCTTCAAAAAATGAAAGTGACAAGGAAGATGGTTAGATGCTAGGACTACCTGCCAAATTTCCCATTCCTCTCCTTTCTCCCTTTTCCTTTCTCTTTACTTAGTACTTAGCACAGTGCCTGATACATAGTAGGTGCTTTAAAAAAAATGTTGATTGATTGACAGACCTACCAGATGGTTTTTTATCCCAACTTCATTGAGTATCACTTCTAACACTCTAATGATCCATTTATCTCTGTAAGGATGTTTCCTTGGGGGACGGTAGAGATCAAATATCACCAGTTTATTTTCCTTGTTTGCAAGTCTCAAGAAATTGCTTAGCTTCATAATTGACTGATTTTTTGCCATCAATTCATCCTCTTTTGTCAGTGGTGGCATATATTTAAATGGCTGGGCCTAGAATCAAGCAATAATGGCAGTGAACAAATTGGCAACCATTTCCTAGATCCCCATACACTACATTGTCCTCATACAAAACAGAATATATCTCTTTACTGGTAGCCCATCTGCTCTTCTGTTTCTTCAAAATCACAGAGCCAGAGTTAGATGAGGGCTCACAGGCCATCTAGACCAATTCATCTCTGAGCAGGAATTCTTGATACTATAGAATATCTGAAAAGTGTTCATCTGAACTCTACTCAAAGACTTCTAGTCATGAGGAATCCACTACCTCAAAAGTAAGTGCATTCTCTGGACAGTTTATTATTAGAAAATGTTTGATTACATTGAGTCTAACTCTGCTTCTGCAACTTGCGCCCATTAGTTTCAGAATGGAGAAATTGAGCATGGAATTTAAGAAACTAGAAAATAAATTATCAAAAACAAAACAAATAGAGAAAAAGAAAGCTGGAAGATTATAAAAAAATGGAGAAAAGACTGGGCTGATAAAATTAAAAGTTATTTATTAGACTAATAAAATCAATAAATCATTAAATAACTATAAAATAGAACAGAATTACCAAAAATGAAAATGAATATGTTGAATATACATCAAGCAGTCAGGAAATTTTAAACTTTTTCAAAAACTATTCCTAATTACTAGAAAATTTAAAATTTAAAGAAAATAGATGATTATCTGCAAAATATAAAACATTCTCGTAAATACTAAAAAAGCTAAATCTCAGCAAGAGAAATTAGGCAAGAAATAAATTAAGCAGCAAAGAAAAATGTTCTGTTCCAAATGAATTTGTAAGAGAATTTGTCAAATATTCATTTTTTTATATTTTTTTATTGATTAAGAAAATTTTTCCATGGTTACACAATTCATGTTCTTTCCCTCCCTTCCTTCCACCCCACTCCCATAGCCAACATGCAATTTCACTGGGTTTTACATGTGTCATTGATCAAGACCTATTTCCATATTATTGATATTTGTACTAGGATGATCGTTTAGAATCCCCAATTATATCTCCATTTGACTCATGTGATCAAGCAGTTGTTTTTCTTCTGTGTTTCTGCGCCCACAGTTCTTTCTTTGGATTGTCAAATATTCAAACAGCAATATCTTTGCTATAAAAATCCAATAACTAAAATGTACATGCTCCTATATTCCTTTTATGAGAAACTGCTGTTTTACTGAAAAATAATGTCACCAATGAATACCAATGGAAAAATTCTAAATTAAAATTTAGGAAAGAGATTGCGTTAATTTATCTGCAAAATTATTCACTGCCTGAAAGAAAGATATTTATTCTAAGGATACAAGGATAGTCCAACATTAGGAAAACTACTATAATCAATCATATAAATAAAAAAAGACATTTGATGTAAATAGATAGACAAAAAGTCTAACAAAATGGCACTAACATGGATTTTTTAAAAATCTCCATAAAGAACATTTTATACAGTAATGGCAATACTGTACAATGATGAATTGTGAAAGACTTAACTACTCTCAGCAATGCAATGATCTGGGACAATTCTGAAGAAATTATGACAAAGAATGTTGGAGTCAGATGCAGATCAAAATATATAATCTTTCATATTAGTTTATTTATGGTTTTATTTTGGGTTTTTAGTTTGATAGGAGTGTGCTTTTATAACAATGCCAAATAAGGAAGTATGTTTTGCATGATAATACATGTATAACCCAGATCAAATTGCTTACCATCTCAGAGTGCCAGGGAGGGAGATAATTTGGATCTTATGATTTCAGAAAACTTATGTTGAAAATTGTTATCATATGTAATTGGGAAAATAAAATATCTTTTAATTTGAAAAAAAATCACCCTAAGAAACACTAGCATGGAAGGGACAATCTTTAAAATAGGTTCACAATTATGAAGCCAAAATTACAGGATAACATTCTTTCCCAGTGGAGAAACACTGAAAATTTTCCTCAAAAGTATATGAATAAAACAAAGTTGTTCCCTATTTCCATTGCTATTTGACAAGTAAAGGAGTCAGCCAAAGAAACACAGGGAACTAGGGCAGGACATGTATGTAACTGTGTGGCACTCTATTAAACTTGAGAGTAATAGCCCAGCGTACAGGTAGGGCATGTTCTGTCCTTCCACTTAGGGAAGAAATTGAGGCCATGAAATGGTGAACTTCCTGGCAAAGGAAGTGTTTGAAACGGATTTGAGGTCTAATCCCCAGGAAAACCATAATCAAAGAGGAAGGAATCAGAAAGTGAGCAAGTGAGGACTACAATGATGAACTAACTATAAGAAGAAAAAAGAAGACTGACATTACCAAATATCTTAAAAAGAAGAAAACTCAGTTAAAGAAGTTAGCATAAGAAGATAAACCAATAGGAAAAATGTTAATAATAGAAAGGAATATGGGAGGCAGTGGGGTATCTCAGTGGATTGAGAGCCAGGCCTAGAGATAGGAGGTCCTAGGTTCAAATCTGACCTCAGACACTTCCTAGCTGTGTGATCCTGGGCAAGTCACTTAACCCCCATTGCCTAGCCCTTATCACTCTTCTGCCTTAGAACCAATACACAGTATCAATTCTAAGACTGAAGGTAAGGGTTTAAAAAAAAAAAGAAAGAAAAGACTATGGCCTCCATCCAGAGAGATTCTAGGAAGATGGCGGCTTAGATGCAGCAAGGCTCCTGACCTCTGAAAATCCTTCAACACCAATCAAGGACAAAGTGCTTTTAAGGGACAGAAAACCAAATCTGACAAGAGAACAGAGCTGGGGGATCCTCCTGCTGAACCCAACTTAAAAGGTATGGGGAAAAAAAGGCCTGAATTCTTGAACTGTTGGGTTCTAGGGGAAAGGAAGAAGCAAGATCCCAGGTCCCCTCCCCCACCTAATATGCTCAGTCTCCAGCAGATCCTGGAATCTCTGAGCAAGCAAGGGCGTTAGTCCTGAGGGAGTGCCTTGCTGGCACAGTTGTACCAGGCTCAGGACCTTTGATCACAGAGGGCAGAGAGGCATCTGGAGGAGAAGAACAGAGAGGACAGCCTAGTCACAGCCAAAACACTCCATCTTGCAAACCCCCCCCCACCACCTTCTCTAGGTTTTGGCCTCCAGGAACATCTGGCTCTGCAGAACAACTCCACTCTGGCTTAATCTTATCAGTAGGGCAGATGAGAAGTCTTCAGAGGAGGGGGCATGTGGGTAGCTCAGTGGATCAAGAACCAGACCTTGAGACGGGAGGTCCTGGATTTAAATCTGGCCTCAGACACTTCCCAGCTGTGTAACCCTGGGCAAGTCACTTGACCCCCATTGCCTAGCCCTTACTTCTCTTCTGCCTTGGAGCCAACAAGACAGAAGGTAAGGGTTTTTTTTAAAAAAAAAGTCTTCAGAGGGCAGGGAAGCTCTAACACCCCACCCCACCCATAGACTGCA
Source organism: Gracilinanus agilis (assembly GCF_016433145.1). Classification (NCBI taxonomy): domain Eukaryota; kingdom Metazoa; phylum Chordata; class Mammalia; order Didelphimorphia; family Didelphidae; genus Gracilinanus; species Gracilinanus agilis. Next base: position 100,266,084 of record NC_058132.1, read on the forward strand.
GTGAAAGTAGCTGTAATCACTTCTGGGGGATTAACTAGCTGGGGAAGATCTGGTCTCAGGGCTCATTAATCTCTTCAATCAGCAGAGCAGAGAAGCCCCTTTAGGACAGAATAGCCCAAACCCACAGATCCAGCTAATAATCAGAGGAGTTAGATTACACAGGGGAAAGAAGGAAAAAATATAAGTAAACAACAGAAAAAGAAAAAAATAAATTACAATTGACAGCTTCTTTCCAGGAAATGAACAAAAAGCAAATGGATCAGAGGAGAACCAAAGAACACCAAGAAAAAAACACTGAAACTGGGGTGAAGAACTCAAAATCCAGTTAACTCAAAAACTCAAAAAAAATCAAGAGAGACTGAATCTGACCTCAGATACTTCCCAGCTGTGTGACCCTGGGCAAGTCACTTGACCCTCATTGCCTAAAAAAAGGTGGGGGAGGGGGCAGCTGTGCGGCTCAGTGGATTGAGAGTCAGGCCTAGAGATGGGAGGTCCTGGGTTCAAATCCAACCTCAGACACTTCCCAGCTGTGTGACCCTGGGCAAGTCACTTGACCCCCATTGCCTAGCCCTTACCATTCTTCCACATGGGGGCAAATACACAGAAGTTAAGGGTTAAAAAAAAAGAGAGAAAGAGAGAGACTAAAGACAATTGGGAAAAGAAAATACATGAACTCAAACAAGAAAATAGTGTCTTGAAAGCCAAAATTGACCAGCTTGAAAATGAGGCAAAAAAGGTGAAAGATGACCTACAAAGAAAATCAGACCAGAAGGAGGATGATCAAAAAGCCAAAGATGAAATTCAGTCTTTAAAAATTAGAATCCAACAACTAGAAGCAAATGACTTCACAAGGCAGCAAGAATCTATAAAACAAAATCAAAAGAATGAAAAAATTGAGGAAAATATGAAACAGCTCATTGACAAAACCTCAGATCTGGAAAACAGACCCAGGAGAGACAATTTAAGAATTATTGGACTACCAGAAGATCATGACAAAAAGCCTGGACATCATCCTACAGGAAATTATCTAGAAATATAGCCTCCAGATAAGTAAAAGTACCCAGGCATCTATGAATAAATATATTGCAAGACAAAAAACATGAATCAACATCCAATGAGGCAGAAGACCTGTGGATGCTAGAATGCATGCATCAATAGAATGTTCCTGAATCATTTAGAAGAAAAATAATAATATGAATGCAGAATTTAAGACTGTACAGGAGAATAGAAACATTTTATTTCATGATAGCAAGTCTCACCCAAAAAAACAAAGAGAGGAATAACTGATTGGGAGTACAAAATACACAGAAGAGAAAGATAATCTGCAAAAAGACAAAGGAAAAAGTTAAAATGTTGAAAGAAAACATGATCTCCATATAAGCAAAATACATTGTTTGCAAAGACAGGATGCATAGAGACAGGATTACCAATTATCTACCAAAAGAACACAAGTGAAAACAAACAAAAAACCCAAATTCAATGATGCAATAATACAAAAACAGTTTTCCAAATCTCTGAACAAAGAAAACAAAGTGCTAATTGATAGGATCCATAGTTCACTTCCAGAAGAAAAAAAACAAAACAATACTATTCTAATGAAACTGCCAAAAACCAGACGATATAATACAAAATTAATTTGGAGGAACAAAATTTGATTTCAGAAATGTTAAGCACTCACTATTGTTTAAGGCAATGTGCTGGGCACCAGGAAATACAAAGACAAAAATGAACCAATCTTTGCCCTTGAGGAGCTTACTTTCCATGGGGTCAGGAGAATGCAGTAAGTACACAAATAAGTATATTGTCATAGAAAATAATTTCAAGAAAGTGGTGGTAATTCTAGGTATCAGAAAAGGTATCATGCGGGGGTAGGGGGTGGCAAGATGGCCAGATCAGTGTTTTAGCATAGTTATTGGCTACTGTGTGGAGGACAGATTGGAAGGAGATTAGAAGTAGAGAAACCAATTAGGAAGCTACTGCTTTAATCTAGACAACAGGCAATGAGGGTCCAAGTTAGGATGGATACTATATGAATGGAGAGAAAACAGATGCAAGAGTTGTTGCACATAGTCAAGAAGACTTGTCAACATGGACCTATAGGATGAGATAGAGGTAAGAGTTAGGAATAACTAAGACTGAACCAAGGTCACTGAAAGGATAGGGTACCATGCACAGAAATGGGAAAACCTGAAGGAAGTTAGAGTAAATCTATATTATGGAAAGTCGAAGAGTATGATTAACTTGGTTGCAAGGCTTTATAAGAAGATATTAGCTTATAGTACTGAAGTCACCAAGATAGGGCAGGGGTTAGGTTGAAAGGAAAACTGAAGCAGGCTAACTCTTTGAAGAAGGAGGGACAGTGAGCTGGAGGTATGTAGATGACAGTACTATGAGAATTTTACAAACTATTTTAAGGATGTAAATTATTTTTCTCTTTATTGGATTTTATTATTTGGGGCTTAGGGCCATTTCTCCTAGAACATTTAGCAAACCAAAACCTATTTCCTGCTAATATCAATCTCACCTGGCCAAAACCTGACTCATGGAATAACATTAAGGGAAAACTTTTGATATTTCTGAAATAAATCAAATGAGAGAAAGAATAAAATAACATTTACAAAATCCTGAAAAAAAAACTTTCAAGGGATTTTATTGGTACAAGGATTCCCCTGATGCTGACTGGTTATTTTTGTGACATGTAAATTTCCTCCCTTCAATTAATTCAATATAATTTATTTAGAATATAGCCTTATAGCTTTGTTAAGTACAGGATTTCACAAACCGAGTGTTTAAATCTATAACTTAGTCTGTTTACTAATTTGTTTTAACTTAGTTGTTCAACCTTAATTGAAGGAAAGCTGAGATAATGAATTAGTTTGACTAGACCAGTATGAACTTTATGGCCCTAATAACATGAGTTTATCCAAGCAATATGTGTTTCATCTTCTACCAGAAGTTTGGAAATCTTTTGGAGAATGTGTTCTTGCATTTATGATGGAAGTTTTGGAAAGGAAAGAGGGTATAAGTATTTAGTAAGTACCTACTGTGTGCCAGGCATTGGACTAAGTGCTTTACAAATATTACCTGATTTGAGGTAATTCATTTGATATTCCACTTCACTAGATGCCTTTGCTTTGAATTAATGTGTATTTTTATGTCCTGGTAAAAAAAGTATCAGATGAGGGCTCATGGGTTGTGGTCTGAGATTGAGGATAATCTAAAATGTCCCTTGAAGCTGGATGAAAGTTTCAGGAGCCCACATTTGAGGAAGAAGTCTGGATCTGAGGAACAAGCTTCTTATTTTTACTGGGTCTGTTTCCTCATTTATAAAATAAGGAGGTTGGACAAAACAGATGAACTTTGTGTTCCCTTTCCAGTTCTATGATTTTATTTTTTTTTCTCTTCTCCTGCCAACAGTCATATTAATGATGAGCCACCGAAACAGGCATGAACTTTAAGGGCAAAGGCAGGGTAGTCACTCATTAAGTATGTTGTTGAAGAGAGATCCCTTTTGGGGAATGGATCAGATTAAAGTGGTTGCTGAGATCTCTTAGAACTCCAAAACTCTTTCATTCTGACAGGGGGACCCAATTAGTTTTGCCCATGTGTCAATTCATGTTGATCAACTCTGATCTGGGCCCTGTTACCTTGAAGAACCATTGACCTGAGTTCAGGGTTTCCAGGGTTTGCCAGGTGAACATAGAGGAAGGCAAGCTAGAGAGATCTGGCATGATTTCATGGATATTGGTTGTTCTTCTCAGGTTGTGATCATGCATGAGGAAAGGCACACCATCATAACTGTAGACAGAGAGGTAAGAGGCATTTACTACATTGTTACTACATTGTTATTTCCCGAAGGAGGAGAATTCAGAAGGGACAGCTAGTTTCATCTCCTAGCTACTGAATTCTAGTGACATGGGGAGGAAAGCTCCCCAAACACATGATTAACCAACAGAATCTGGGGCCATTTAGCATCAAAATCAAGTTCTTTAACATATTATCTACAGCCCAGACCATAGTCATAAATCATTCTTTTATTTTTTAAACTCTTACAGAAGAGTGGTAAGGGCTAGGCAATGGGGGTCAAATGACTTGCCTAGGGTCACACAGCTGGGAAGTGTCTGAGGTCAAATTTGAATCTAGGACCTCCCATCTCTAGGCCTGATTCTCAATCCACTGAGCTACCCAGCTGCCCCCCATAATTCATTCTTTTTTTTTTTTTAATATTTTTAAACCCTTAACTTCTGTCTATTATTAGTTCCTTGGTGGAAGAGTGGTAAGGGTAGGCAATGGGGGTCAAGTGACTTGCCCAAGGTCACACAGCTGGGAAGTGTCTGAGGCCAGATTTGAACCTAGGACCTCCCATCTCTAGGCCTGGCTCTCAATCCACCCCATAATTCATTCTTACAGTGACAGACTATTTGATTTTTCTAGGGATCGCCATTGTCCTAACGACAAATATAACAGAACTAATTCTCTATACTCTGAAATCCACAAAAAGAAACTACAAAGTACAGTACACATATTTTTAGACTTTTTTGATATAATGATCAGATATGCTAAATTTTTAGCTCTTTTTCTTTTTACCTTAAATTATATCATTTGTTATATGGAGTGAATCTGGGAGGTAGAAGGGAAAGGATACTGGAAGAAAATTATGGTGATGTAAAAAAATCACATCAATATAATTTGCCTTTAAGAAAAACAAAAGGACCCACACAAACTTGCTCAAATCAGGGCTACTCAGAATCTTCATTTACCCCAAGAAATGCTGCAATGCTGTCTGGCTCACCTATAATAATGTGGCTCATTCTAGACAATCACCAGCACCTGAAAAGCTCTGACTTTCCAATTATTTTATATTTCAACTATCCTGAGGTCACAATGAATGGTAATAGGCCCAGCCAGCCTGGGATCTTCTGTCTGCTTGAGTACTCACTCCCTAGGTTGACAGATCCCTGCGCCATGATGAGGGCAGCTTGACTATCGCTATCTTCATGTACACACACTTGTTCAAGTTATTGAAAGGCCAGTCCAGGGGTCTGCTGGCAGCCGCTCTTTGCTATCTGGGCTAGGCTACTTGACCTTAGAATGAGGGTCCTAGTCTCTACTCTCTGTGTCCTCCTCCCCCTTCTGAAGAGTCTGTCCCACTAGTGCCGTGATCTGTGTGCCACCCTACTCTCTCCCTCGTCCTCCTGTTCTTACGGAGGATGCTGACATCATCCCTTGGCTGTCCTCCCCATGTGCCCAAGCATGTGTGTGGAAATCTTATATGGCAGGCCATGATCGAAACTGCCCACGATCCTGTGCTGCTGAAGGTTTGTGGCTGTGATCAGTGTGCGCCATTACACGTGTGTGTAGAGAATCCACAGGCACACCGGGCATGGGGGAAGGCTGGCAGGGCAGCAGGTATTTATTGGGTGTGGCTATGGGGTATTTATGTAGGGACGGGGCAGCTGCGTTATGTATCTATTATGCATGTGATTTATTTGTGTATATTTGGGGGAGAAGGTACCCTGCCTACATTGGAGGAAATGGAGGGACATATCTGTGTTGGGGGTGGGGGTTCTTTGTGGAACTTCTTGCAAAAGGTGGCTCACTGCTAGCATGGTAGGGGGAGATTGTGAGGTGTGTGTGTTGGTGAGGCAGAGGCTCTGGGTATAGAGCTCAAGTCCTTTGTCTATATGAAACGTCCTGCCTCCATTCTTACCTGACGGTGACATCGGTCTCCAGCCCTGTGGCACCATGTTCAATAGCTTTCTCAAAGGACATCTGGGTATTCTCTGGGGCCAGCTAATGAAAAAGAATAGGAAATCAGAATGAGTTGCAAGCTTCTTCTTTTACCTTCCTTAAGGGTAGGGGAAGGAGGCAGCTAGGTGGCACAGTGGATAGAGCACCACCCCTGGAGTCAGGAAGACCTGGGTTCAAATCTGGCCTCAGACACTTCTTAGCTCTGTGACCGTAGGCAAGTCACTTAACCCCAGTTGCTTAGCCCTTGACTTTCTGTCTTACTCTTGTTCCTAGGAAAGAAAGTAAGGGTTTAAAAAAACGTAGAGGAAGGATGAGTGTTGTCCATCAACAAGGGGATAGGAAAGAGAAAAAAGAGAAGTTGCACATGCAGGGCTCTGAAAGCCTCCATTTTACCAGGCCCCGTCCTTACTGCCTTGGTATTGCCCAATAAATGCTTTCGTCTTTCCAATACACACCCTTTGTCCAATTTACTTTCAAGAAAACTGGTCATTCAAGACAGTGTAAAAAACATTAGACTGGGAATCAAAAGACCTTCTTCTAGTCCTGGATTTACCACTATTTGTCTTGAAACACATCATTTATCCTTTCTGAACCCCAGGTTTCTCCTCCTTGAAATGGTTAGACTAGATAATAATTTCATAGAATTACCTAAGAATTTTGCAGAATCTGGCCACAGGCTACCATACTCAAGGTTGAGATACACTGATAGAACAAAAATCTAGTCAATTATTTGGGTGTAGAGGGGAGGAATTAGGATTATTCCATAGCTGAGGCACCTATTTGTCAATCTAATATTAATAATAGAGATTTATTGGCATGTACAGAGGATATAATGGAGACCTTCCAAAGACTCACCACTCTGATGGCTCTTCTGCTCTTCCAGGGGCCACATAGGTGGTGCAGTGGTTAGAGCGCTAGGCTTCAGATTAGGAAGTTTAGTAAACTTCAGGTTACTCAGTTCAAATCTAGCCCTCCTTCAAGCTTACTCAGTTCAAGTCTAGCCCTCCATCTCTAGACACTTACTAGCTATGTGACCCTGGGCAAGTCATTTAAACCTGTTTGCCTCAGTTCCCCATTGTAAAATAAGTTGGAGAAGGAAATGGCAAACCACTCCAAGTATCTTTGCCACGAAAATCCCAAATGGGGTTGTGAAGAGTAGGACATGACTGAAATAACTTGAACAACAAAAAATCTCTTCCAATAAGTCACAAGGGTATAAACTGTTAAAAAAATCCAAAAAGAAGCAGTGAAGGTTATGAAAGTTAGGGCAGAAACCTGAATGCTTTGGGACAAAAGCTATGTTTTTCTTACTGCTGCCATTCAAAAGCAAAGTCTTTAGAAGAAAAAGGTAGATCTGTGAAGATAGCCAAGAAAAAGTGTGGTATGGAGAAGGGAAGAATTTATGACTAAACAAGAGAGAGAGCATTACAAGATATAAAATGAATAATCTTGATGATATTAAATTTAAAAGGTTTTGTACAAACAAAACTAATGTAACCAGGATGAGAAGGAAAACAAACTGGGGAAAAAATTATAACAAATTTCTCAGATAAAAGGCTCATTTCTCAAATATATAGAGAACTAAGTCAAGTTTATAAGAATACAAGTTATTTCCCAACTTTAAAATGGTCAAAGGATATGAATAAGCAGTTTTCAGATAAAGAAGTCAAAGCAATCAATAATCATATGAAAAAAATGTTCTAAGTCACTCGCAATCAAAGAAATGCAAACTAAAACAACTCTGAGGTACCACCTCATATCTATCAGATTGGCCAATATGGCAGTAAAGAAAAGTGAAAAATGTTGGAGGTGATGTGACAAAATTGGGACACTAATGCATTGCTGGTAGAGTTGTGAACTAATCCAACCCAACCATGAGGGCAATTTGGAACTCTGCCAAAAGGGCAATAAAACAATGCATACCCTTTGATCCAGCAATACCACTACTAGGTCTATATCCCAAAGAAATTAAAAAAGGTGGGGTGGAGACTTACTTGTACAAAAATATTTGTAGCTTCTCTTTTTGTGATGGTAAAGAATTAGGAATTGAGAGCATGTCCACCAATTGGAGAATGACTGAACAAGTGGTAGTGTATGATTATGATGGAATACTATTGTGCTATAAGAAATGATGAACAGTATGATGTCAGAAAGAGCTAGAAAGACCTTCATGAACTGATACAGAGTAAAATAAGTAGAACCAAAAGAACACTGTACACAATAACAGCAATATTGTGGAATGATCAACTCTGATAAACTTAGCTTCTCTCAGAAGTGCAATAATTTAGGACAATTCTGAGGAAGTTATGATAAAGAATGCTGTCTACCTCTAGAGAAAGAACTGTTGGAGTCAGACTGCAAATCAAAGCATAATATATTTCACTTTAATTTATTTGGCTTTTTATTTTGAGGGTTTTGGTTTTATATGATTATATTCTCTTATAAAAATGAATAATGGAAATATGTTTTACATGATTAGACATGTATAACCCAGATTGAATTGGTTGCCAGCTCTGGGAGGGGAGAGAGAGGGAGACTATTTGAATCATATGACTTCAGAAAATTTATGTGAAAATTTGTTATTACATATAATTGGCAAAAACAAAATATCTTCATAAAAAAGAAGACTATACATTTTCAATTTATCAACCATGTTTTAACATATAAGAATAAGCTCCTGGTCTGAAATAAGTATGTAATGCTAAAAAGGTACCTGGAGTGTTACAATCTAATAAAAAAAGGCTTTAATCTGAAATGAAACAGTAAGAGAAAGAACAAAGACCGTGTCTTTTTACTATGTTATATCCCTGTGAAAGTAAGAACTCTGATCAATGCAATGACCAGGCATGATCCCAGAAGAGTGATGATGTTCAACCCACCTTCAGACAGATATGAGAGATTCAAGATGATTGTAAGAACTTTTTTGGCTATAGATAACATGGGAATTTGTTTTGCTTGGCTATGAATATTGGTTACAATGGTTTTTTGTTTTTGTTTTTTTAATTGAAAGGGTAGGGAGACAATAAATAGGCAAATAAATTATCATTAAGAAAGGAGATATAATATAAGAATAAGAATAATAAACATCTCCCCCTGTTCCACTCTTACCCCACCTCTGTAACTCACAGGAGGCCAAAATCTAGAATAGTGTCTATGGTCTCATCTGTTTATAAACAAAGAAAACATGGGTAACAAGGAAAGAAAAGCAGATATCTTAATATAGCTAACATAATAGCACTATATATATGTATATATATGCATATATATATGCCAAGCACTGTGCTAAATGCTTTACAATTATTATCTCATTTGATTCTCATAACAATCCCAAGAGATAGGTGCTATTATTATCCCCATTTTACAGTTGAGAAAACTGATGCAGATAGATATGAAGTGACTTGCTTGGAGTAACACAAAGTCACACAAAGCAGAATTTGAATTCAGGTCTTCCTGACTCCAGGCCTAACACTCCCACTGCATTGTCTAGCCACCTCTTAATATAAGGAAATAAATTTGACCTCACAGATATCACTAAGACATAATGGTGTGGAATACATGGTTAGAAATATAGCTCTGAAGAATATACCTAAATTTTGAAAAATAAAAAGAAGAAAATCAGCTGGTGGGGTAGTATCATATATCTTATTCAAAAGTTGCAGGATATGTAAAAGCAAGGTTGGAATGGGATGGATGGAAATGTACATTAAGAAGCAACATTCTGGAGAGGAAATTCAGACATGCTTCATGGTGGTTAAGTGGCAGTTGGGCAGTATAATGGATAGAACACTGGGCCTGGAGTCAGGATGACCCACTTCTGATATTTACTAGCTATGTGACCTTGGGCAAGTCACTTTCTTCTGCCTCAGCTTCCCCATCTGTAAAACAGAGATAATAATAACCCCTACTTCCTAGGGTTATTGTGAGGATCAAATGAGATAACTATAATGAGCCCAGCACATAGAAAGGAGATATATATATAAATATACATATATATACATGTATATGTATGTGTGCATGTATGTATGCATGAGAGAGAGAAGCTAGGTGACACCAGTGGATAGAGCAACTGAGCTTGGAGTCAGAAACACTCATCTTCACGGGGTCAAATCTAGCCTCAGACACTTACTAGCTGTGTGATCCTGGACAAGTCACTTCATTCTATTAGCCTGTTTCCTCATCTATTAAGTGTACTGGAAAAGAAAGTGGAAAACCACTCCAGTATCTCTGCCAAGAAAATTCAAAATGCAATCACACTGAGTTGTCCATAACTGAAACAACTGAATTTTATATATATGTGTGTGTGTGTGTGTGTGTGTGTGTGTGTGTGTGTGTTAGCAATTTTTTTTTAAAACATAGTTGAGAGGGGGCAGCTGGGTAGCTCAGTGGATTGAGAGTCAGACCTAGAGACAGGAGGTCTTAGGTTCAAATCTGGCCTTAGACACTTCCCAGCTGTGTGACGCTGGGCAAGTCATTTGACCCCCATTGCCTACCCTTACCACTCTTCTGTCTTGGAGCCAATACAGTATTGACTCCAAGACAGAAGGTAAGGGTTTAAAAAAAAAAAACATATTTGAGAGCATTTAGGTAAAGATCACTGGAAGCAGAAACAGAAGAAATATTATCATTAGATTAATACTACCTGGACAAAATGATAAAGTAAATAGTGTCAGGAATCATAGGCCTGGTAGAGAGGCATGATAGAATTATAAATGATTTTATTTTCTCCACATCTATTTTTATTCTCTCTCTGAGCAGAGCAACTTCTAAAAATGTCCTGAGAAGGAAGAAGGAAGAAATGAAGGGAAATGCTATTCTTGACTTAGTGCTTAAAAACAAGGAAGAGCTAATTACTGATGGAATCTGGGGGAAGAGTGACTGCCCCATCTTAGAATCTGTGGCCGAGAAGAGGAAAGCCAGACACACTCTGTCCTATAGCAGATTCGGATGATCCTATGGACTCCCTAACAATCACTAGTCAGGCTATCTTAGTGGGTAATGGGTTTTCCATCACTGAATTCCTACAAAGAGAGAATGGTTGGCTACTCAGGAGGTACATTGTAAAAGATACTGTTCTTCAGGTACAGATCGGATGAAGTTTGAGGTTCCTTCCAAATCTCAAGACTATGTGATTCAAGGATACCATGGCATGGCACACTTAATCTACACTCCAGTGATTTGCTTAAGCACTCAAAACCAGGTCCTCTCCCTACAAGTTGTGGGCTGTTTCCACTACATTCCATTTCAGGGGATTCTCTTCTGCCCCAGACCACTGGAGATGCTATGAATTAGTGGACTCTCTCCCCATAGCTTCACCCCATCTCAAGGACAACACTTCATATTGGCTCTAAGTGAACAGTGGGCTCTAAAAGAAGAATTTTTCTCATTGAAGCTCTTTTGTATCCTGGGTAACAAGAGTTCTAGGGAATCTAGCCTGGGACATGACTAAAAAACTCAATAATAACTATGTACATGTCACTAAAATAAATAGTGATTCTTAGCTCTGTCTTCATTTTCAAGAGAAAAATATTAGAATTGGGAAGGTCTTTAGGGATCAAAAACTCTGCTCTATCATGATGTAAAACTGAGGCCCCTTACCCTAGAGATAATGACACCACTTTGAGTCGTTTTCTCAAGGGTATCATGAAATTCTTTTTAAAACCATTGAAACTAAATTCATTCTCAATCACAGCCACAAAAATCTTGATGTCAAAAGGATCCTTAGCAGTCACGTCATCTAGTCCAATCCTCACCTGCTACTAAATTTTCCTCTCTTTGGAGAAATTTTCTGTAGCATCTTCTGTGGAGTCCTTCCAGCAACAAGGGTCTGAAGTCTATGACATTTCCTTAAGCTACTAATTTAGAAACCTTGTCAATAAAGGAAATGAAATAAGTCTGCCATGATTTGTTCTCAGTAACCCATGCTAGCTCCTTGGAGTCATCACTTCTTTCTATGGACTTTGAAACCACCTACTTAATAATCTACAATTTTGTTCAGAGATGGTTATCAAATGCACCAGCTTGGAATGAAAAGAAATCCAACTCTGAAAAAACATCTGAATGACCTTTACACATCTCCATTCTTGTAGCTTCTCTTATTCACCAAGATTCCTTAAAGGCCATAGACTGTGTTTCAGCAATCACATCCTTCTTGTGAGATGTAGTTCATCCAGGAGAGATGACTTCAGTGAAGAAGGTATTCTTTTGGAGCTAAGGGTTGAGTCAGATAGTGAAGTGGTCCTTTCTGAATTCTGTGCAGTCACTGAGGACAGCAAGGCACTCTTCTTACCCTGTCCTCATTTTATCCTGAGGCTCAAATCCCTTTGACCTTTTTTTCTTTCCTATCCTTTTTTCAATCTGAGGATGATTCTCCTTAACAGAGAAAAAAGAAGCAAAATAGGAGCTGGGTAGTTTTGCTTTCTATTATCTTTTAATGTCCTGTTCACCCCAAACTTATTCATTCTTTGTTCCTTTTTTTAAAAAAAAACCCTTACCTTCCATCTTAGAATCAATACTGTGAATTGGTTCCAAGGCAGAAGAGCATTAAGGGCTAGGCAATGGGGGTTAAGTGACTTGTCCAGGGTCACACAGCTAGGAAGTATCTGAGATCAGATTTGAACCTAGGACCTCCCATCTCTAGGCCTAGCTCTCAATCCACTGAGTTACCCAACTGCCCCCCATTCTTTGTTCTTCCTACACCCCCCAAAAAATAAAAAGATTTTTGTATTGCCTTTATGATTTTTCAGACAGGTATTAGCCATCCTTACAGGCCTCTGCCAGCTTTTGTGTTCTTCCAGGGTTACATGCCTTCAATTCTATTTTAACATGCCCTTTTAAAATGTGAATTCAATAGAGAGATACCTATGCAACCATAAAGAGACCCACCCTTTTTCTTTCCTCTTCAGGACTATTGGGAAAGTTTTTGTTTCAATGCTTTTCAATGATCAATCTGTGGTATACCTGCCCTCTTCCAATAATGTCCTCCTCCAATTCTTATCCTAGTGGTGCAAAAGATCCTGTTTCTTAAGGCACAAACTCCACCAAATCCTACCAAGCTAAAAAGATCCTAAGTAGGGAACCAGTAATGAATCTGTCATTCAAGGAAATAGGCTGGCTAAGTTCAAAGAAAGACGACTGCCAGGTTACTTTTGACTTTTTTTTCCCAGACATATCAACTCTTGAAGACAGTCTCCTAAAACAAAAATGGGTTCGGATCAGTCTAGAAGGGGTACAAATTTGGTGAAATCATAGATCCTTGAATTAAGTGAATTATTTTAAACCTGCTCTATTGCAGTTCAAAAGAAAATGCCTCAGGGCAGCTAGATGCCTCAGTAGATAGAGAGCCAGGCTTAGAGATGGGAGGTCTTGGGTTCAAATTTGACCTCAGACACTTCCCGGCTGTGTGACCCTGGGCAAGTCACTAAACCCACATTGCCCAGCCCTTACTGCTCTTCTGCTTTGGACCCAATACTTAGTATTAATTCTAAGGTGGAAGGTAAGGGTTTTTTGTTTGTTTGTTTTTTAAAATGCCTTCTAGGAAGACTGGAAGTTGGCCAAAGTTCTGTCCCATGTCTGATTCAAACTTTTGGAGTCTGACATGTTCCCCTCAGAAACCTATTATTAAGAAAAGATGCCCCATTGCCTTGAGAATTTTGGCTTTTGTTTGTTTTGTTTCTTACATGAAGAGAAATATGAGGATGAGATTAAAGAGAGGAAGTTGATTTGGTATCGAAAAGAATTATTCTGTCCTAAAACAGAGGAACATGCTCTATCTCCAGGACAGTGGATTGAGGTGATAAGCCTAGTAATAACTTTGTGCTTATTGTGACAACTGTATCACCTCTCTAGCCTTTAAAAGGTCCTCACAGCTAATCAGTGTCAAACTCTAGCAGTAACAAGACTCACTGCAAAATCAAAATTCTCTCCTTAAGAAACTTATTTCCTTCCTCCCGCTTGAGACTTCCCTTTTAAAGTAGCCAGATATGATTATGCCACGTAGATCCCCCTGAACTTTTAAAAACCTTTTTTACCAGGGTTAGACTCCTTGTCAGACTGTGTTTGGTATTTCCTTCCTTAACTATCATGCACTCAAAAATGATATAATCTGTTTCTCCCATGGTTCCCATTGTTTCCACTTCTCCACTGAAATGAGATAATATTTGTAAAAACTAGTAAGTACAGTACTTGGCACTTAGGTACTATAATATACTTATTTCCTTTCATCTTCCCCTCCAACCAGTTCTGTCTTATGGGCCATTATCAAGTCAAGTAAAAGTTATCCTCAGGCACCTCCCTCAACATTTGGAAAGATGAAATTATTTGCCAGACAAAATGAAAACATATAAAATCCTCATTTTAAGCCTCTAGTAAACATAGGGATTATTGAAGGTCCTCCCTTCATCAAGAATATATCCTGGGGGCAACTGGGTAACTTAGTGGCTTGAGAGGCAGGCCTAGAGAAGGGAGGTCCTAAGTTCAATTCTGGCCTCAGACACTTCCTAGCTGTGTGACCCTGGGCAAGTCACTTAACTCCCATTCCTAGCCCTTATTGCTCTTCTTGGAACCAATTCACAGTATTGATTCTAAGGTGGAAGGTAAAGGTTTAAAAAACAAAAAAAAGCCAATGTCCTGCTTCTTCTTTAATGTTTGAATTCATTATCTAATTTCTCCAGCTTTCTGACTTGATGGTATAGTATACACGATCGCTGTATCTTTTTTTTTCCTATTATCTTCACCCAAATGGTTCTTCACTATGCTTTCGCCATCAGATTTATGGATTTTCATGTTACTTCAGTGGCTCTTTTATCTCATCTCCTTCTTTTGAAACAATTATATCCCCTATATGTATTCTAGTCTTAGAGTTCACTTTATTTGTAGATTATAAATACATTTAAGAGGTGGTAAATTTTGCACATAGATAACATAAATGTCTTGAAGTCAATTATCAACTCTGTCTCTCCCATTGATTTTCTGTTATGGGTTACTAGATACTCCCACTATAGTTCTTCTCTCCGTGTAATATTTACTTTCCAAAGTGTTTGATTCCGTACTCATGCCTGAGCAACTCTCTTCATCTATCATTTTTAGCTGAGAATTCAGATCAACAAAGCTTCAGGAAAATATATTCTTTCCCAAACACATTAAATTTAGCCAAGAGCTTAGATAGTCCCAAAGTCTAAATCCTGTTCCTAGAACCCATCATGCTATAACCTGTTTTCTCTCTTCAATGAGATTAGAAGATCTACCTGATATACTGAAGGACTTTCTCTGGCTCTTGGTGCTTGACATTATGCAAGCCATCCATTTTTGCTCTCTCATTTTAAAAAACTCTTACCTTCTGACTTACTGTGTATTGGTTTCAAGGCAGAAGAGAGGTGAGAGCTAGGCAAGGAGAGTTAAGTGACCTGCCCAGTCACACAGCTAGGAAGTGTCTGAGGTACTCACATTGAGTTTTCTGAGATCCACTGTTTTGCTCTATCTGGATACCCAGCATTGCCTGATGGGAGGTTTGTGTTTAGGGGAAGCTTCTATGGAGCAGCTCAAGACTCTTGAAATCACTGGACAAGTTCCTGTGTGTAATTTTCCTCCCAGGCAATCAAAAGCAGTGACGAAAATATCTAGTTGTGTCCTTATATCCTTAGACCACATGATCCCAAAAGACTCTTTCCAAGCCTTTTTTCATTGGCATCATTCATCCCTATATGAATATGGAACATCTTTGACAACCCTTTAGGACCTTAATTAATAATCAGCATGTGCTAATTACTCATGTTGGAGTAAGAAAGTGAGGAATTGCAAAACCAGTGGAATAGAAACCACAAGGTGGCTCCAAAAGAGATTAGGAGGGATAATAGATAGTTTCTTTGTTCTCCTTTTGAAGGTCTCAATATGGAGCCTCACTAGTCTGAGTTGACAACTCCAGAGTTTGCACCCCATAGATAACACCTTTCTAACTACATCTCTTGCTTTAATATAAGTCTCTTTCCTTTTGCTCAATCTCCTACGGAAAGAGGAAACAGCCATCCTACACCCAGATAGTTAATGCCATGCTGTAAATTACACTTCAGCCTTCCTTCCTCAGGACTAAACGGCACTACCATAACATAAAAGTGAGAACTACCTATGACCAATAACCCATCAGCCCTGGAGAAGGAGGCAAGTCCTTCTGCCTCTGCTGCCCATAACATTAACTTATTCACATGACCTCTGTTATCTTATTTGATTTTTCACATCAACCCTATGACATTTTACATATGAAGAAAATGAGGCTCTTAGATTCGAGGTTACTAAACCAAGGCCACATGGCTAATAAGGGGCATTATAGGATCCCAGGTTTTCTGAATTTGAGCCCACAACTCTTCCATACTGCCTCCTAAGTGATTTAGAGATTGAGTTCAGTGATTCTAAGGTCCCTTCCAGTTCTAAATACATATGTCTCAAAAATCCTTCAGGTCCCAGCTATGGAAATCTGTGATCTCTGACTGTATTCTTACTAACCCTACCTCTAACAAATCTGTCCCACATATTCAGACCTACCATTGGTGCGCCTCTGTGCCCAATGAAAGTTGGTTTGGGTGCCAGGGTCTTGTTTTCTCGGATACAGGGAGAACTTATCCCTAGGGGGATGATGTAGATAATGAGAAGAACGACCAGGAAGGAAATAAGACTGATGAACTGAATAGCTGAAAGAGTTTGAAGCAGAGAAGAGAAAGATTCATTCACTGAGGGCCAACCCAAGGAGATTCACATCATGAAATGCTTGTCTCAACATATGCCCCAAAGTTCCTTCCTACAATGACTGGTCGGTATTTAGCCACTCCTCCCTCATTCTCTTGCTTTCAAAGACCTTCCTCTACCTTTCATCACCAGAGCTCCAAGAAGAGCCAACCACCCCTTAAGTACTACAAATCAGTAGGGGGTGCTCTTAGGGCCCAAGCTTTGGTCCCACTCTCTTTTCTGGGGAGACAACAGTCAGGTAGGGATGTTAGATGGTGAGAATAGAGCCCTACATGGATACAAATTCCCTACATCTCTTACTGTTGCCAAGGCAAAGTAGGTGCGACAGTCCTACTCTTTGATATCCTCCCCACCAAGGTTTTGTATTATACTTTCTTCTAGTTCTAGCCATATTAAAGCTGCCTGAGACATACTTTAACCTGCTGCCACCTGTATACAAATAAGCATGTGGGAAAGGCAAGGGGAAAGGGATAAATATGGTAAAGTTTCTTACAATTTGATTTGAGCCACAGACATGGAGACAGAAGAGTCTCCAAACCCCAGGCTCTACCCCCCCAGCTCTGTGATCTTGGGTGAGCTAATTGACTTCAAAATGGGAATGGAAGAAACAGCAAAGCATTATGATTGTGAGCTTGTCAAGCTCAAGTTCTGCCTCAAACATATGCCATTAGGTCTGTGTGTCTCTGGACAAGTCTTTTAATCTCTCACTGCTCCAAGAAATTCTAAAACCATAAAGCTTCGTTAGAGAAGGTGTCAATCTATACTGGAACACTGGTAGGGAGTCTTCTCATATGAGGGCCCCCTATACCAATGAAATCACAGGTTCATGGGGGGCACATCTGGGTGGCTCAGTGGATTGAGAATCAGGCCTACGGACAGGAGATCCTAGGTTCAAATCTGGCCTCAGGCACTTCCCAGCTATGTGACTGGGCAAGTCACTTAAGCCCCATTGCCCAGCCCTTACCACTCTTCTGCCTTAGAACTAATTCACAGGATTGATTCTAAGATGGAAGATAAGGGTTTAAAAAAACAACACTGGTCCAAGGTCTTAAACCTAAAATAAGTATGATAATAATAAATTATATTGTGAGTACTTTTCTCCACTAAGTCTTGCTCTAATGTTTCATTGCATCATGGAAGTGACTTGGGGGTCCCAGCAGCTTTGTCAGCAAAGTACAAGCTCCCAACACAGACTGTGCCCACACAGAATTGAAAGAGCCTCCATAAGTTGGACAGGGCTCAACACCAGCAAGACTGGTCACCAGAAGGTGAATTCCTGGGCCAATCAATCAATTGACCAACATTTATTAAGCACCTACTATGTGCCAGGCACTGTGCTAAGTACTATAGATATAAAAAAAGGCAAAAGACAGATCATTGCCCTCAAGGAGCTTATATTCTAATTGGGGAGACAACATGCAAATAAATACATTCAAAGCAAGCTACATGCAAAATAAATAGGAAAAACCCAAGGGAAGGCACTGAATTTAAAAGAGGACAGGAAAGATTTCCTATAGAAAATAGTCTTTTAGTTGAGCCATGGTAGCCCATGAAATACATGAAAACACAAAATTTCCCTCTTTCCTCTGCCACACTGGTGGAAGAGAAGCAGTAAGAGGGGCAGGGGGAGGAAATAAGAATCACAACAGGTTTTAAACGGTCTTAAAATGTTGGCCCTCTCACTGTGGGATCTTTTCCCAATGACTGACAAGTTAATAGGTTACTGGAGGAAATGGATCTTGTCTGTATTAACATTCTCTCTAAAAATGAAATCAAGAGACCTTAAAAAGTTACAGCTAAGTACAAATGATAGTTTACAAGTTCTCCTTGGATATGTGAATAAGGAAGTTGGCAGAATCAGTTTCATCCTGTGCCCAAAGGCAACAAGAAGCATATCATGGAATATTCAGTCACTTTGTCTTAGAGTTAGTATTTAGGACAAGCAGACCCCCATGAAGGTAACAAGAACTTGGGAGCCAACACTTGTTGGAGATGAATAAACAGGGATATTGTAGGAAGTACTTGACAAGAATTCACCAAGGTGAGCATAAAGGATGATGTCCAAAACAGGGCCAGGCAATATAATTTGAAATTAAGAAAGAAATCTAAAGATACTGAATCTGAAAAGTACTTAACTTTTGACAAACACACACACACACACACACACACACACACACACACACACACACACACACACACNTTTTGACAAACACACACACACACACACACACACACACACACACACACACACACACACTGGAACTACTTATACATTAATATGGACACTAATAAAGGGCAGCTAGGTCTTGAAGTGGATAGAGTGCTGGGCCTGGAGTCAGAAAGATCCAAGTTAAAATTTAGCCTCAGACACTTACTAGCTGTGGGACTTTGGCAAGTTACTTAACCTTGTTTGCCTCAATTTCCTCATCTGTAAAGTAAGCTGGAGAAGGAAATAGCAAATAAATACTCTTGTATCTTAAAAAAAACCCAAGGGATTATGAGGAATTGGACACAACTGAAAAATGACTAAACAACAACAAATACATTAATATACAGGAAAATTGGTTGCCAGTATAAAAATTCTTTACAAATCAATCATGTATAAGCAGTCAAAGAATTCATTAGGAATAACAAAGGTAAAAATCAATAACATGCATTACAAAGAAGGTTGGCAAAAGATTATGATGAACCTGGAAAGTAGACAACAGAATCCTCTTTTTCATCCCTGATGACAACAGAACTACTACACTTAAAGCAGACACTTCAGTACCAAGTGGGTTGTACAAAAAAATAGGAATGACACTTAGGTAGATGAAATTAGGAAAACAACTAGGCCAGACCAAGAACATGACGAAGTCCATGCATGCTTGCCTCCTTGCTTGCTTCCTTCCTTCCTTCTCCCATCATTTCAACACCATCATCCCTCCAGTGATGCTATGTGGATGCAAATCAGAGAGTACTATGTCTTCAGGAGAATCAAAATGCAAGTGACTCAGAGAACAATGGAGAGGCACACTGTAGATATAGACAAGAAATGACTTTAAAAGATATCTAAGGATGAGCTGGGGAAGGAAATGACAAACCACTCTTTGTTTAGAAAACCCCAAATGGTTCACAAAAAGTCAGAACTAAAAAGTGACTGAACAGCAACAATAAAAGTAGTCAGAAAGGCAGTGTATGCCTACCAAAGCATTCTAGAATCTCAAATCAGTCTCCAGGTAGAGAAAAACTTCGGGAGCCACCATTTTCAACAAGAAGACCCTTTTCAACATACCAAACCAGTGGTCATCTAGTCTTTGTCTTGAATACTTCCAGAAAAGAGGTGCCAATATCTCCCAAGGTGGCCCATACCATTTCTGGACAGCTCCAATGGCCAGGAAGGCCTTCTGAACACCAAATCTCAAACTTCCTCTCCACAACTTTCATCCATGGCCTTTAGTTCTGCCAGATCAAATGAGGTAGTATTTGGGAGAGGTTTGAGTTTAAAAAAAAAAAAAGGCTTAACTTCCATCTCACAATCATTATAAAGTCTATACTAAGCCAGAAAAGGGGTTAAGTGACTTGCCCAGAGTCACACAGCTAGGAAGTATCTGAAACCAAATTTGAACCCAGGTTCTCTCAACTCCAGACCAGTCCCCAGCCATGCACTCTGGAAACACTCATGACCTCATTAACCAGATGTTTATTAGTGAGAATTATAGCCAGAAGAGTTCTGTTTGTTGGAAAGAAAATTATCAAGTCACAAGATTGTGTTTGGAGCAGGGGAAAGTGCCCCCAAAGATGTCCAGAAAATGAGATATCTGTGTCTGGATCATGTCTCCCAAATTCCTCATCCACTTCCCCATTCTGGCCAGGTACCCAATAATACAAATTTGATGATACCTTCTGTTTCTCTGTCTGTTGAAATTCACCCAAATCATCTCCACTATATTTCCTCAAATGCTTTCTTAATTTCTTCACTTAAGTATGTCTCCTTAATAGCCAATGTTCCTTTTTTCTTGCCTTTTACATAAATTAAGTCAATAAGCAACACATATTAAACACTTACTATGTGGCAATGTGCTAAGTGCTGGGGATAGAAAGATTAAAACATGGTTCCTGGGGGCAGCTAGGCGTTTCAATGAATAGAGAGCAAGACCTGGAGAGAGGAGGTCCTGGATTCAAATATGACCTCAGACACTTCTTAGCTGTTTGACTCTGGGCAAGCCACTTAACTCTTTGCCTGGCCCTTATTGCTCTTATGCCTTGGAATGATCCTTAGTATCAATTCTAAGACAAAAGATAAGGGTTAAAAAAAATGGTCCCTGCCCTTAAGATTACAATGTAAAAGGAGCTGAGGGTAGGAGAGATAATATGCCAAGAACTGTATACAAACTATATATGTGCAGGAGATAATATAATACAAATTGGAGTTCATCTCAAAGGAAAGGCACTACCATTAAGGAGCATCTAGAAAGGCTTCATGCAGAAGGGAATTTAACTGAGACTTGAAGGAAGCCTTGAAGTAAATATGAGACATGAGAGATTTCCAGGTATAGAGTAGGGGTAAGCCAATGAAAATGAACAGTCAGAAGATAGAAGGTCTTTTGTGAAGAACAGCAAAGTCAGTGTCATTGAATCACAGATAATATGATGGTGGGGGCAAAGGGGACAGATTAAGATACAGGACTAGGAAGGTGTGAAAGGGCCAAGTTATGAAGTACTTTAAAAGCCAAACAGGGAGCAGCTAGGTGGTTCAGTGGATGGAGAGTGAGACCTAGAGATGGACAGTCCTGGATTCAAATCTTTCTAGATTAATCCATACCCTTGTCAATCACCATTAGTCGGTAAGAGTCATCCAATTTGGTAAATCTTGGGCAGTGCCCCAAGATGTCCCAGATCCATGTTCCAGGGAAAACAGCAGTCCTCTCTATTGGGGTAACCAGGTCAATAAACGACTGTATAAGTTTCCCAGCTAGGTAGTTGGCCACCATTATCTTCTTTCTCTGACCCTTACCAGACGATCTCTTATTGGATGATATCTTGCTTTGCCGGTCAGTAATCAATCAAGTTCAACAGCCTATATAGTTTGAAGACTCTATCCCTTTGGACATGTTCCTGTCTTTCTTGCAGTTTCCAATGGATGACTTTCTTGGAACCACTGCCAGATTTATCTTCAAGATTCTGAGGCAGAATACTAGGATTCTGCTGCCCATCCACAGATCGGTACCTCTCCTGGCTGCCTGGAGCTCCATCTTACCTGTGTCAGAGGTGACATCTGTCCATGAAAGAGACAAGTGGCTTAGCACTGACACCTATTTCCTTCACTGTATCCTCAGATGGCCTCATTCCAGCTGCTCCTCTTTGGATACACTCCAGTTTGTCAAGGACCCTCTTAAAAAGAGTCCCAAGACATTCTTAGACATGGAATTGTCCATGGAGTCAGGATAGAGTGGAGTACTGTAGAGATGGTTCTCCTTCTTGGCCCCATACTGCTTTTAATTCATACAGTTTATGATTTCTCTAGCTACCTTATCACCCTCAAAGAAACACTAAATTTTTGTGAGTCCCTTTTTTTTGACTTACAAAAGTCACATACGGCGAACTCCTTGAGAGCAGGACTGACTATTCCCTTACTTTGCATCCCCAGGGCTTAGCACAATGCCTGGCACAAAGTAGGTATTTGATAAATGCTTGACAGCCTGGACTGCTGTCTAGCCATAACTCTCTCCCCTTGTGTATTTGTAATGTTGACTTTTTTGAACCCAAGTATAGGACTTCCATTTATTCCTATTAAAGCATCTCATTAGAGTCAATTAGTTCACTGTTCTAATTAGTTAAGACCTCATTCAATGTGCTAGTCTTCCCTCCTGAGCTTTGTTTCATCCAAAACTGTGATTAGCCAGTCTTTGGCATGGCCTCAGCCTCACTTGTAGGACCTTGCTGCACTTGCCTGATTTCAGTTATCTGGTGCTCAAATCTATTGCACCAACCCTTACCTCTAATATGCATTATTTTCCTAGAGTCTTTCAAGTTTCCACTCCGGCTTTGCTTCATCTCAAGGAGAGCTGAAGAGGAAAATAGAACCACCATTAGTTTATTAGCTTCTTTTCTATGGCTACTCTATTCTGGTAAGACTTTTCCTCTCCTCTCCACAGGTATCACTATTGTCCCCAAACTACAAATAGAATGAGGGGCTTGGACTGGATGACCTCTGCGGTCTTTCCCAGGTCTAAATAGAACATCCTATTATTGCAGCTAGGACTTAACAAGGGGTCATCCTTCCTCTTTGGCCCTGGCTGAACTGTGCTTACTATCAGATGGAGTTTTTCCCAGGGAACATCCACTCTATTCAGATTACAGAATTAACTGGGACTGCCACTACTCTAGAAACTGGGAGAGGAATACAATTATGCTAGGGAGGGCTGGTGCCGTGGCACATCTGGAAAAAGGGTTAGGAATAAATCACAGGCAAAGCCATGCCTGGGGACAGGATGGGGTGCGTGGCAAACCAGAGCTTTGTCTCAATTTAGAGGAAGCTGCCATTGGCATCTCAGTCTTTCAGCAACATCCAAAAGACACAGCTTAACACTTAGTTAACAGGGGCAATGGGCTAATCAGTGGTTGCATTGAGGACTCTCAGGCAAGATTCCTCTTAGGAGGAATATAGATTGGCAGCTTCCTTCTGTGATTTGCCCTATGTGATTTTTGCAAGTCAAAACAAAAAAAGTGACTGCAAGCTCAGTGTAAGTCTATGAGGGTGATAAGATCTAAGAGTCTTAAAGAGATGGCCTAGAGTGAAGTGTGAGAAGCTAAGTGTAGATCCAGAGGCTGGACTTGAACTCAGTACTTCCTGTCTCTCAAGGTCAGCTCTCTATCCAAGATACCTCCCTACTGCTCAGTAAGAATGGTTAAACTCCCAGATGGTGAAATGAGATTAACTCCTCTCCTACTTCAGCCCCCTATACCACACAGTGTCCTCCCCAACTGATGGTGATACTGGCTCCAAATACATTTTGTGGCAATTGGCAAGAATGTCAATATATCTAGTTTAATCTTTGACCAACAATCCTCCCAAACCCTCCTCCTCTGGCAAAGCCTCTCAGGGCCCCCATGTGTATTCCTCCTTACTACCCAACCTCCAGTTACTCCAATGTCTGGGGTTTATTTAACCTGGCCTACCTGCTCCATTCAGCTTGGCAAAATAGAGGCCCATGGGCCACGAGAAAGCCACCATCAGGCATATTCCAAAGATATGTAAGTAGGGAGCAGTCATCTACCAAGAAAGTCGGACTATTAGGCTGAGATAAGCTTTTTTTTTTTTTAAACCCATACCTTCCATCTTAGAATCAATAGTGGGTATTGGTTCTAAGGCAGAAGAGTGGTAAGGGCTAGGCAATGGGGGTCAAGTGACTTGCCCAGGGTCACACAGCTGGGAAGTGTCTGAGGCTAGATTTGAACCCAGGACCTCCAGTCTCTGGGCCTGGTTCTCAACCCACTGAGCCATCCAGCTGCCCCCTGAGATTAGCTTCTAATAGGCACAGAACTGTGGCTCTTCTGGGTATGCTTACCTGTAGTGATAACTCAGCAGCTTTCCATTTTTCCTCATAAAACAGAGTTATGGCCACCATACCAAAGATGCATATGGACAAGACCAGCAGGATGCCAATCTGCAGAGATAAATACTTCTTGTGTTGGGAGCATGCCCAGGGTGTAATGACCAGCCCTAAGGACTGCAGAACCCCACACTACCATAAGGACAGGGAAAATAGAGAGTCCAGTGACTCGGGATGCTGTTGGAGGTTGGAGGCCAAGAGAAAACTATAGTGTAGTGAGATGCAATCAAAAGACCAGAAGTTCACATTCATACAATAAATGCAGAAAACTACTCACACTCACCAAGCACACGAAGGCAATTCCAAATTACCTCCTGATGGCAATCATCATTATCAGCAAGCATTTAGAAAGCAATGTGCCAAGCACTGTGCTAAGTGCTAGGATGCAAAGGGAAAAAAAGCTCCCTGTCTCAAGAACTCACGGTCTGATAGGAGAGATAATATGAAAACAATTATGTACAAATGAGATATGGATATAGAGTTAAATAGATTGCTGGATGGATGACAATTTTGAGATAATCTCCAAAGGAAGGCACTGATATTAAGGCGATCTGATGAAGGGTTTTTACAGAAGATGAGATGGTTAGCTAGGACCTGAAGTAAGCCAGGGAAGATAGGGAATGGAGATAAGGGAGTAGGAGGCATGAAGGACAGCCAGTGAATGTGCATTGAGGGAGCAACTAGATAGGCTCAGTGGATGGAGAGCCAAGCTTAGAAGCTGGGAGGTCCTGGGTTCAAAGCTGGCCTCAAACACTTCCTAGCTATGTGACCCTGGGCAAGTCACTTAACCTCCACTGCCTGGCCTTTACCACTCCTCTGCCTTGGAACCAATACATGGTATTGATTCTAAAGCAGAAAGTAAAGGTGTGTGTGTGTGTGTGTGTGTGTGTGTGTGTGTGTGTGTGTGTGTGTGTGTATATATATATATATATATATATATATATATATATATGGGGGTTTTTTATGTGCATTGAATCAAATGATGGAATGCCTTATTTAAGGAGCAGCAAGGATGCCAGTGATACTGGATCAAAAAGTATGTAAGGGGAAAGTAGAAGTAGACTGGAAAGGCAGGAAGGGGCCAGCTTATAAAGGACTTTAAAAGTCAAACAGAAGATTTTATATTTGATTCTGCAAATAGAGGATTTTATATTTGATTCTGGAAATAATAGGGAGCCAATGGAATTGATTGAATAGAGGATAACCTGGTCAGACCTGAGCTTATGGTCAATCACTTTGGCACTGTCAGTTCTCATATATCCCTCTTCTGTAACCTCTTTCCCTTCTCCCCCAAAAGGTTGCCCTTGATGTCTACTTGAACCAAATTTCATTCTTTTATAACACTGTGGAGGAAGAAGACACCATATGATTTGCTCCTGAGCCCCACACTCTTCTAGGGTTCACAATGGCCAGGACCCTGCCCTGGGATACAAGACTCCAAGGTTCCTCATAATGTTCAAAATGGGATGACCACACAGCTATTAATCCATCAGATATTCCTCAGGATACATATCTATCCTTCCATACCCACTTTCCTGTTAGGTCTTAGAGGACCCCTCTAGACTGTTCCTTCAATAGACCAATTCAAGAAGCATTTGTTAAGAATCTACTATGTGCCAGGTCAGGTAGTGGGGACACAAAGTCAAATCTGAAAATAATCCCTGCTCTAAAGAAAATTTCTATTGGGGAAAAAAATAATACACATATACATAAATTTTAGAAGAACTTTGGAAGGGGTCACTAATAACTGGGGGATGAGAAAAGGTCTCATGTTCTTGAGGTGTCTTTGGAGCTGAGCCTTGAAAGGAGCTAGGGATTCCATGAGGCATACGTGAGGAGGGAGAACATTCCGGGCTGAGAAAACCTGAGCAGAGGCAGATAAGAACTAGAATGTTGAATGTGAGAAAATAGCAAGTATATACACTTGTCTAGAACACAGAATAGGCCAAGGAGAGTGACGGGAAGGTAAGAGAGAGTCAGATCAAATCATAAGGAGCAAGCTCAAAAGAATAGGAAGGCCAGGAAACATCTATTTTAGCCTGGAGAGGACAGACAAGCTGCCAGGTAATAGAATATTCTAGCTGGATCAAAGGGCATACCAGTTAAATGACTTTGGGGGCACAGTTCCAAATGACTGGATCTATTCAAAGTTCTACCAATTGTCCAGTTGGGAGCCTGTTTTCCATTTTTGTCATTTTTGCCACTGAAATGGGTGAAAGGTGGAACCTCAAAGTTGCTTTACTTTTCATTCCTCTTAATTAGTGACTGAAGGTTGTTGTTGTTGTTTTTCATATGCTTACTGATAGCTTGGATTTCTTCCTTTGAAAACTGCCTATTCGTATCCTTTGGCCATTTATCTATTATTGATAATGGTTATATAAAAGATCTTAAAAGATTAGATTATAGATAAGTGATTAATGAGAGAGATTAATAAATGTCTTTCATGATCAAAGAAGGGGACTGAGAAGATTAAAATTATCTTGTATCACTTTCTTATTGATCTTGTTTACAAGTAATTTGTTTTGTCCTATATTGTATTTGTCCTATATCTGCTTACATCATAGTTCTATTTCTGAACTGTGGTTCAAAATTCAGCTGGCATATAATGGTTTAATTTAGAAATCTAGCTCTCCTGCTAATCATTGATCTTTTCATGTCTCAAAGAATTCTTGCTGGCCTTGAAAAGGATGTAAGAAAGGAAGTTGGACCCAATATCTTTAGCCACCAAGCTATCCTTTGAGGATGTCTGGTTGGGTCTCCAAATGTCTAGGTTGTTATCTTATACCAGTACTCCAAAAATGAGCCCTTCTTAGTCTCATCATCATCATCACAGTGTATTTATTAGGCTCTTACCATGTTCCAGGCATTGCACTAAATGCTGAGGAGTGTTTCTAAAGAAAGGCTAAAGTATAGTCCTTCCTCAAGGAACTGACATCCTAATGAGGGAGACAGCATGCAAACTATGTACATAAATCAAGATAAATATAGTGTAATTTTAGAGGATTGGGAGAACTGGAAGAATCTTCTTGCAAAATGAGATTCAAGTCTTGAAAGAAGCCAGGAGGCACAGGAGAGGATGGAGAGTGTTTTAGATATGGGCAACAACCAGTGAAGCCAAATTTAGCCTCACTGTAACTTCTAGAATCAGTCTAACCCTCTTCTATATGACAGTCATTTTTTTAGAGACAATTCATGTCTACAATCAGACTTCTCTTACTTTACCTAAATACCTTCAATCCCTTCAATACTAGAGAGGATCTAGTTACTTTAAATGACTTCAAGACTCCAGATCTAGATGAAATAGAGACTATAAAAAATATGCAGATGTGATGAAGGGATTTCTGTTCAGAAGTTTTGAAACACAAGAGAACAAGAGGGAAGCCAATAAAATGGGAAAAGATCTGTCCCAGAACTACAGATATCCAAGTTTGGCATGGATCTCCAGCAAAATGGTAGTATTGTCATTGAACGTGTTTTGTGGGCACTTAGAAAAAAATAATGACTGGGAATCAATATAGGTTCACAAGAAACAAATCATGGTAAGTTGACCCGATGTCTTTTTTTTGTGACAGGGTTTTCAGAGTGGCAAAAAATATCATAAGCATAAATTATTTGATTGAATTAAGGTACTTATGATATTTTTGTGGACAAGACCAAACTATTGGCTAAATGAATGGTACATAGATAAGTAGATAACCGAACCAAGACACTTGAAATGCCCATATATAGCAAAACAGATGTGGCTCTGGAGGCTACCATGATGCTATGGGAAATAGGTAGCTTGGACTTGACAGTGAATCTGGGCAATAGAACAGAGAGTCAACATCATTTTTTAAAAAATACAATTATTAACAATATATTAAGTCCAATACAAACCCTCCCCACCCTCAACCCTTCCCCTTCATTAATCTCTACAGGAAAATATCCCTCTTCTTCCTTCTGTAGGTAGTTTTTGCATTCTTCTCCCCCAGACTTTGTAAATAGGAATGGGGAAGGCATACACCAGTGATGGCGAACCTTTTAGAGATGGAGTGCCAGGCCCTATCCCCACCCTGACCACTGCTGTGCCCCTCCCCAACACTACATGCAAGGTATGCCCCCCACTCCCCCCTTTACCTCACAAAGGGGAGTGAGGAAGTGCTCCCATTGGGCTGCTGGGCAGAGGGGTGGGTGAAGTGAAGAATGTCCTTAAGGTGTATAGAGAGGAGAGAGGTCAGTGGTCTGAGCTCTCTGCTCCCCTCCAGCTCTTCCACCTATGAGACACCCACCTTACCCCCCTCCCCCCCCCCCATGTGCTTCCGTTGGCTGCTGGGCAGAGGGATGAAGGAGGCATGGTGCAGAGGGGGAGGGGAGCAGCTCTACCAGAGTCCCTCTGCCTTCCTAGTAATAAATTCTGGTGGGGGAGGGGGACAGCCACATGCCCACAGAGAGCGCTCTGTGTGCCATCTTTGTCACCCATGCCATAGGTTCACATCACTGTCATACACACAGATTCTGGGGAAAGTCAGATTAGAAAGTTTTCATATGTCCTACCTTGTTGCTCCAGTGCAGGTGAGGTTGCTGCCCTTCTGTTAACAAACATAGACCTATCATCTGCAAAGACAAATGGAAAAGATGCTGGCTGGGCTCTGAAAGTCATTAAAACAAACACCAAGTCCTTAGTCATTTGATAACAGTCTCCTCCTTCTACAAGGGTTTCTCAACCTGGGATCTATGAACTTTAAAAAGATATTTTGGGTAACTATCTCAATATAATTGGTTTCCGTTAAAATCCTATGCATTTTAAGAAGTTATTCTGAGGAGTCCCTAGGCTTGATCCAATTGCCAAAGGGGTCTGTGTCACAAAAAAGTTAAGAACCTCTGGCTCTAACCCATCCAACTCCCCAGGCTTTTGTTCTTCTGCCTCAGGAAGCTCAGATTCCTTAATTTTACTTTTATTGCTGTTCTTTTTTTTCCCCTCCAATCCAGGTAAGAGTGAGTTCAGAACCCTCCCTACCCTTTTCCTCACCTCATCACTTTATCTTAATCTGTAGCTCTCTTTTTCAAGAACTATCAGTTCCTCCCCTTCCTCACTTTGTAACTCCTAAATAAAGGCCTGATTAGGCATTTACTGTGTGCCAGGCACTGTGGAGACCCTACAACCTGATCTCTCTACAGGAGATTTAAACAGAGATGTTCTCTTTATGAGCTTAATACAAAAGTATCAAGAGGCAGTGAGGTGGTTTAGTGGATAGAGAACTGGACCTGGATCTGGCTTCAGATACAAACTCACATTTAACCTATCTACCTCAGTTTCCTCAAATGTAAAATGGAGTTCATGATAGCACCTATCTCCCAGGGTTGTTGTGAGGATCAAATTAGATATTTGCAAGTGGCTTCTTAACCTTAAAGTGCCATATAAATGGGCCACTTATTATAATTATTGTATTTATATAAAATAATTTTATTAAGGCTCCTGTAAGACAATACCCTTTTCCTTCTTTTCCTAGCCCAGCTAATAGTATGAGTCCAGTCTCCCCATATACACACTCCTTTCTTCCCATCGTTCTGAATACAATGAACTCTTCTCCTTCTTCCCTTTACTCAATCTCTACATTAATTCCTATGCTCTTTCAATGATTTTGCTCATAAATGTTTCACATACTTCTTTTTTTTTTTCGTGCTTCTTTTAATGATACATAAATAGACAAGATGAGATTTCCAATGGCTAATGAGTTTGTTCCATTTGCTTATTTTTTCCACATGGATATGCCTATGCATTTCTCATATTTCTTCCCTAGGTCTCCATGTCTTTGAGTGAACCATTGTCTTTGATACCACTTTCCATTCAGTCTCCCTTTCTATCTCTTTTCCTCTTCCAACTATATGTTCATTTGTTGTTTTTTTTTAACTGATACTCCCTTACATTGAAGGACAGTATTATTTGAGGGTTCAAACTATACTGCTTTTTGGAATAACCTGTTCTCATTGTTATTCTCATTTCTCACGGAAAAGGCATAGCCTTGGGAAATTCCATATTAGCTGAAATATTCTTGTGGATACATGAAATATTTGGTATTTACTGTTAAAGATCTGCAATGCGATCACAATGTTTTGAGGTGTCTTGGACTTGAGGGGTCTCTGCCCATATTCTATGAATCCTATCGATCTGTTCTTTGTGCTCTGTTTTCAACACTTCTGGGCCATTTTCTCAAATGCTTTCATTAAGGAATATTTTCAGGTTTTTTTTGTTTCACCATATATTTCTGGGAGACCGATAATTTTCAGATTTTCTTGCTGCCTAGAAGTGATCTGTACAATTCATATAAAGAGTCACTGACAGAGTAGGGAAAAGAATTTAAGCCTTCTACCTCTGAGGTCTATGCTCCTATTTTTCTAGGCTTCTTACATCTCACTCCCCCCAAATTTTTTCTTTAATCCAGTGACACTGGTGTTCTGGCTGTGCTTCAAACAAGGCATCCATCTTTCGGTTCAGCATTTTCTCTGACTGTTCCCCATGGTTAAAACACTTTCCTTCCTCTGCTCTGACTACTGACCTCCTGTTTTTCCTTTAAGTCACAACTAAATTCCTACCTTCTACAGGAAGCCTTTCCCAACCCTGTCATCTAGTGCCTTTCCTCTCTTCATTATTTCCTATTTATCATGTATATAGCTTGGCTGCACATATTTTAGGTCATGAGCTTGAGAGCAGAGGCTGTTTTCTGCCTCTTTGTATCTGCAATTCTTAACACCATGCCTGGCACAGAATAGGCACTTAGTAAATGTTTATTGATGGAATAGCTGCTCTTCCCACTAGACTTTGATTATCTGTAATGATCTTGGGTATGAATAGGGCTGGAATGTCATGAAATTGTTTCAAGGTTCTTGATGGTTCTTATTTTCCATTTTTTAAAAAATAGAACCCCACTCATAACAATAATGGGATCTAGAACAACCCCTCAACTAAAAACTAGATTTCCTCATCCTTGGTGCTTATTTTATGGAATTTAGAGGACATAATTTGAAACATGTTAGAGGTCCAAAATCTGCACTAAATTGGGCCATGTTACAAAAGAATTCTGCAAAAGTCACAGCTCATTTTTGTAAGAAGATAGGGAAATGATGAACTCAAATAAAGGATCAAAGTTAACCCTCTATATAGGTGGAATAGATGGGCTGCCTACCTAGTTTTATGGGAACACCAAAAAGTCTCATCTGACATTAAACATGGTCGCCATAAATGACTGCCTTAATGACTAAGTTCCTCTTCCTATTGCTTGAAACTTCCACTATTGGGACCATCAATTATTTTAACAGCAAAAATGATATTGTCTCTAGAAACTACTAATCAAATAAACAAGTTGTCTAGAAAGGGAAACCTTGGGGGAAAGGACTGTCTTTTAGCCTTTCATAATAATTGGTACCAAAGAAGGTAGAAAGAGCCTGATTCTAAAGGGATAAAAAAAAGAGAACAGAAATTTCAATATATTTGGATTAGGGGAGGGGAGAGAAGCAAAAAGCAGTGGTTGGTCTGAAGGGTAGCTTTGGTAGCAATCAGAAAGGGCAGATCCTCCTAATGATAGGAATGGGGTTGGAAGAAGAATGGTGAAAATAGTATAGACTCTGGGTCTCAGTTCCTTCATCAATAAGAAGGTAAAACTGCATGATCTCTAAGATCCCCCAGCTCTAAATACTTTGATGCTGTTTTCTACCACTAAAATGGGGTTGAATTGGCAGAATGTGAAAGTGCTAGTTATTTTCTTAAGGGATCATGTGTCTGCAAACTCACCTCACCTCCCCTGGGGTATAGATAACAAAAATGGCAAGGACTCATGAGAGAGACCAGAAATGTCTTTGGAAGACAAAAGACCTTGGTCTTGCAAATAACCATTTTGCCTCTATCAGTTCCAAACTTAAAATAAGGTGCTGCCTAAGGAGATAGGATCCCCAAATTTGGGGAGATACAAGAGAATTTCAGTTTAAACAGGGCCCTTTAGAACAGTCGGAAAAAAGGGTTTTTCTCTATGATATTGATAGCCATCACCACAGGGGGACAACTAAGATTAGTATTCCTCTTAAACAAAACCAAAAAAGCAACCCTTACTTTCCACCTTAAAATCAATATTGTGTATTGGTTCCAAGGTAGAAGGTAAGGGCTAGGCAATGGGGGTTAATTGACTTGCCCGGGGTCACACAACTAGGAAGTGTCTGAGGCAAGATTTGAACCCAGAACCTCCCATCTTTAGGCCTGACTCTCTACTAAGCCACCCAGATGCCCCCCTTATTGGGGTTCCTTTTTTGGGCTCCCAGCCCTAAACACCACCAGGGTTAAATTGGAGGGAGCTTACCAACACTCACCATGAGCAGCAAGACGTAAGTGAACATGATTGAGGCTATAATCACCAGAAAGAAGGACCAGAAAAACCAGTATTTTGTGAACTGGAAAATGAACCTGAAAGACAGCAAGGCATTCCATTCTCTAATATGTGCTAAGAATAAATATGACCTATATGCCAGGAAGACCAGTCTGGCTGTAGCAGAGGGAAGGTTCCTGGAGAGGATAGATAGAATTTTTGAAAATGAGCATGGAAGCCTAATCATGAATGGCCTTGAGAGATTTTGGACTCCTTCAAACCTCAAAACATATCCCTCCTTTCCTCCTCTCCTGTTCCAAGGATAACCCTTGATCCTATCACCTCCGATATTCAACAAGACATTGTTCTATCAATAATTTCTCCAGTCTTTCCCTTATTGTCATTGGTTCTTTCCTAGAACCTTTCCATTTTCCTAGAAACATACCCAGGTGTCTCTTAACCTAAAGAACTTTCCCTTGAAGTTCTCTAGTTATTATCTTCTCTTCAAGAAACTTCTAGAACTGACATTCTCAGGGGACAAGAGTAATTTAGAGGACCAGTGGTAGGATCTAGGAAAATATACAGTAACTAAGTAATTCTTGACGCTACAGGAATTAAGGA
Organism: Gracilinanus agilis; assembly: GCF_016433145.1. Classification (NCBI taxonomy): domain Eukaryota; kingdom Metazoa; phylum Chordata; class Mammalia; order Didelphimorphia; family Didelphidae; genus Gracilinanus; species Gracilinanus agilis. The sequence continues at coordinate 100,299,118 of NC_058132.1, forward strand.
TTAGTGTTATAGAGCTTTCTGTTCTTTTCCAGATATAGGCCTGGAAGTGACTACTCCCTTTTCTGACCTTCATTTTTATAATACAGGTTTTGCCCAGCGGATTCAATCATACTCACAAAGCAATTCCTACTCTCTAGTCATTTTCAAGTCCCTCTTTACATTGAGATGAGGGTAGTAATGGGCCAGGGGGAAGGAACAACTGAGGCAACATGACCCAGCAGCATAGTCTAGTCCCAGTCAGAAAAATAATGTGATGTCTTTTTGGATTAGGGAAAGGGAAAACTGGATTTAGTTTAGTTCTGCCTTTTGGAACATTTATCCAAAGTCGATAAACCACAAAGTTCCTTCTCAATTGACCCAAAATCACAGATAGGCAATGTTGGTGATGGATAGATAGATAGATAGATAGATAGATAGATAGATAGATAGATAGATAGATAGATAGATAGATAGATATCCCCAACAATTTTAGATTAAGGAATCTGACCTCTGTCTTCCTCTCTGTGTCAAATTCTAGCCACTCATTGGCTAACTCTTTTGTAGTGTTACATTCATTCACAATTTAAAAGATACATAAATCAAAAGCAATTAAGATTGTCAACTTGGAATCTAGAAACCCAAAGCTTGAGATCTTGAGAACCCCAAGTTTGTAGCAGCACAGGTCTAAAGACTTTGATAAAACAGGAAAACCTACCAGGACAAAATGGGTACTTAACATCTGATTGAATCTGCTAGCTCCACCTAAAGTACTCAGGTAGCCTTGCCCTTGGCTGGATCTTTCCCTTTTGTGACCATAGTAAAGCATCAGCCTCTCCCTGATAATCCTGACTAGGACTCCTTATGTCTTTGTAGCCAATCAACCATACAGTAAGTTCCCCCAAATTCTATTTTTCTTTGAAGCAGTCATCTAGCATGGTGATTTCTCCCAGGGGTTGGTAGCCCGGGTAGCCAGAGCCTTGGGGCTCTGTGAGGGTTTTGAGCGTGTGACTCTGTGGAGGCCTAAGGAATTGTGCCACACTCCTCTCCTGATTAAAGATGTGGTTTTCCTGACTAATAGTTCTGTGTTTTTTTCCAGTTTAACATTTGGAGCTCCTGGGAGTTAGTCAACAAGCATTTTTTAAGTGGCTACTATGTTCCCAGTACTTGGCTATACATTGAGGATACAGAGGCAAGCAAAAATACTCAAAACAAACCCAAAATTCTCAGAGTTCACCCTCTAATGCAGGAGACAACTTGCAGTCAGCTATGGACAAACAAGATATAGACAAGATAATTTTAGAGGGAAGCCACTAATATTAAGGAGAACCAGAAAAGGTTTCTTGCAGAAAGTCAAATTTTAGCCAGGACTGGAAGAAAGAAAGCCAGAGAAGTCAGAAGGCAGGGATGAGGAAGGAGAGAATTCTTGCAATGGGAGAGTCAGAGAAAATGCTTGGTTAGATGATGGGGTATAGTTTTAGAAGAAGATCAAGGACACCAGTCTCACTGAACTGCAAAGTTACATGGAAAATATTTATCGTGGGACTCTTGACAAGCCAATTAGCCTGTCAGTAACTCCCAGGTAACTCTCTAAAGCCAGAAGTTGGAGGGGGCAGCTAGGTGGAGAGAGAGCCAGGACTAGAGACAAGAGTTCTTAGGGTCAAATCTGGCCTCAGATACTTCCTAGCTCTGTGACCCTGGGCAAGTCACTTAACCCTGTTCCTCATCTGTCAAGTGAGCTGGAAAAGGAAATGGCAAACCACTCCATCATCTTTGCCAAAAAAAAAAAAAAAAAAAAAAAACCAAAGAGGGTCATGAAGAATCAGACATAACTGAAATGACTTAACAAAATATCTAAATATTAAACCCTTTTCAATAAAACTCTCTCTTCTTTGCACACACACACACACACACACACACACACACAGAATACAGTGGAAACATTGTGATCTTTGAAGTCAGAAAACATGAATTCAAATCCTGACTCTCAGACTTGGTTACATCCTGTATGACCCAGTAGACTTTCTGGGCTTGACTTGAAATATCCCTTTCAGCTCTGTTTACGATCCATGAACTTCAGTATTTTGCACAGAAGCATCAGCTAGACCATGGGAGTGGAGGTAGAAAGGTACCAGGGCATGGACAAGGTTGTGTCTGGTCATTATTCAGAAGCGTTCAGTGGCAGATAGAAGTAGCCAGGTGGTGCCATGGCTACAGTGCCAAGATTAGAGTCAGGAAAACCTGAATTCAAATCCAGCCCCAGCTACTTCTAGCCATGTGACCTTGGGCAAATCACTTCTTTGCTGTCTGCCTCAGTTTCCTCATCTATAAAATGAAGATAATAATAGCCTCTACCTCCCAGTGTTGTCATGAGGATCAAATAAAATCATTTCAACCTAGCACTCACTTGGCACACCATAGGGTATATAAAATGCTGATTCCTTTAAATAATAAGGAGCCACAGAACCTCTCAAGCAGGAGAGTGAGGTGAAGAGATCAACACATAAAGAAAGCAGACTAGTAGCACTGCTCACAACAATGAGAATAATTTTGCCATTAAGATAGTACATTCAGTTTGGATAACACTATACAAAAATCATCTCATTTACATGAGGTGGATGACAAAAATGAGACAGAAAGAAATCCCTTGGGTTGCCCAGGGATACACAGCTGGGAATGAAACAACATGAAGAATTGGAAAAGGGAAGAGGCAGGAAATCCTGTAAAGAGGCCAGCACCACCGGCCAAGCAGAGGTCAATATGGACCTCCTCTCTTAGGGCACTGACAGGAAGAAAAAGGAAGAATGGTACAAAGATGACATCTGCAAAGAAAAATTATTAGACATAAGAGAAGAGAGAGACCCAGGCCAAAAATTCTAGGCAATTTGAAAATAATGATCACTTCCATCACCATTTGATAAAGACCAACTCGGTGTGTGTGTGTGTGTCCCTATGCTTTGCAAAATTCTGGCAAATAGGCATGGGGAACCCACCTAGAGAACAGAGCTTAACACTGGGCACAAGTTATCTTCTTGAGTCGATAGCCTTGAAATTGGAAGACAATGTAGCGAGAGTGAGCACTCTATCTGAAGATGGAAGGAGACAGCAAGCCAGACCCTTACAGTCCCCAGTACAGGTGCCCACAGCAGCCAGCCACTCCACCGCTCCTTTACCTCAGCGTCCCACCCTAAGCATGGGCCAATATAGGAGTGGTGGGTGCATGCTGAGTACCTAAAGAACTACAGAAGTTTCAAGATTTTATGGGACCTCAGAGATCACCCAGTCCAACACCCTGCTTATTTCCCAAAGATAGAAACCAAGGCCCATAGGGGAAAAAGTGACCTAAGTAAGTAGAATGAGCAGTAGAACTAGGCTAGCCCACAGCCCAGGCTTCCCTGGCATCTTAGGACTTTTACCATTAAGCTCCAGAGTGCTCTGGAGAAAAGATCACACACATAAAAGAGGGAAAACTCACGCGTCAAAGCTGCCGTAGTCATTCTTTGCCTCCAGCCACATGTACAGAAATACAAATGATATGCAGAACGTCAATAACAAGAAGGTGAAAAATATTTGCTCTCCCTGAGAAAGAAAAGAAAATTAGCCTAACTTATCTCCAATTCAGGCAGTCCTAAAGAATCTTAGCATATCCTTTTCAAAGAGAGGCAAATGAATTTCCTGCACAGGAGCAATGGCATGAATAAATGCCCAACAAGAGATAATTCCATGTTCTTGCTGGTTGTATGTGGGGGGGGGGGGAGGGAGGGTCAGCTAAAAAACTTTCTTAATGTTTGGCTCAAATGATTACTAAATTAGATTAGTGTTCATAGAATGATGGAACCTCAGAACTACAAGAGTCCTCAAATCAAAGAATACAGAAACTACAGATTTTATATACATATATATATATACATATATATATATGCAAACACAGAAGATTTTAGTCCTAGAAATTAACTTTAAACATAGATATGAAAGGCATCTTGGCAAGGATCAGATACAAACTCCTTGTTTTAAAAATTGTGGGATCACTGATTAAGAGTTAAAAGGTCAAAGTCTATCATTCCAGCTACTCATTTGACAAATGAGCAAACTATGGCCCAGAGATGTAAGATGAGTTTTCCAGGGTCACATATTAGTATGTACTTGAAGTCAAATCATCTGACTCTAAATCCAGTTTTCTTTCAATTGTTCCTCATGACCCCAATTTATGTACCACCATTTCCCTTAACCCTAGACAAACTAGCTAAAGCTCAAAAACGTTAAGGTGGCTTTAGAAACCAAATAGTTAATAATTAGCAGACCTAGGACTAGAATATGGGTCTTCTAACTCTCCAAGTCTAGTGCTCTTTCCATTGTATCTCAAAATATTTCCTAATTATATTCAGTCCCTTGAAAGCATTTATTAAGTGCATACTATGTGCCAGGCACTGAGCTAAGTACTTTACAATATCTCATGTGACTTTTGCAACAACCCTGGGAAGTAGGTGCTATTATTTATCCCCATCTTACAGTTAAATAAACTGAGACAGACAGAAATTAAGAGAATTATCCAGAGTCACACAGCGAGTACATGTCTGAGGATGGATTTGAAGTCTAGGCATCCTGACTCTAGACTTGTCACTCTAGCCACTAGCCAAATTAGCTGCCTCTAGGATTTTTTTATTGAGAGAGAGAGAAGAGTGCCAGGAGTGGATTCTCCTTTAAAGTCAGGTTTTAGAACAATAACATAAATTCAGAAGAAAACAAAGAAGTCAAAACTGCTACATGCAAAATCTCAAAGAAAAATATAAATTATTTTGGGGTCTAAAAAGAATTCCTAGAAGAACTCAAAATAAAACGAGAGGTTCACTTAAAATTTGGAAAAGAAATGAAAGTGATGCAAGATAATCATTAAAAAAAAAAAGAGTGAACAACAGTACAGGAAGCACAAAAAATTCTGAAGAAAACAATACCTTAAGAAATAGATTAAGTCAAATGGTAAAAGAAGCACAAAAATTCAGTAAAGATAACTTTTTTAAAAGCAGAATTGGTCACATGGAAAAAGGTCTGCAAAAATTCACTAAAGAAAACTTCTAAAAAGCAGAATTGGCCAAATGGAAAAGGAGGTACAAAAGCTAACTAAAGAAAATAAATTCTTAACAATCAGAATAGGAAAAGTAGAAGCTAATGACTCCATGAGACATCAAGAAACAAAAAAACAGGATCAAAAGAATGGAAAAATAGAATATATAAAATATCTCATTAGAAAAGTAGAAGCTAATGACTCCATGAGACATCAAGAAACAAAAAAACAGGATCAAAAGAATGGAAAAATAGAATATATAAAATATCTTATTAGAAAAACTGACCTGAAAAATAGACCTAGGAGGGAGAATTTAAGAATTATTGGACTACCTGAAAGGAACATAAAAAAAAAAAAAAACCTACACATCAACTTTCAAGAAATTATCAAGGCAAACCACCCTGCTGTTCTAAAGTCAGAGAATAAATTTAAAAATAGAAAGAATCCACTGATTATCTCCTAAAAGAGATCCCCAAAATGAAAACTCCCAGGAATATTATAATAACCAAATTCTAGAGCTCCCAGGTCGTGGAGAAAGTATTGCAAGCAGCCAGAAAGAAACAATTCAAATATCATGGACCCACAGTTAGGATTAACACAAGACTTAGCAGCTTCTACCTTAAAGGATCAGAAGACTTGGAATATGATATTCCAGAGGGCAAAGAAGCTAGTATTAAAATCAAGAAACACCTACTTGGCAAAACTGAGCATAATTCTTCAGAAGAAAAAAAATGGAAATTCAATAAAATAGAGGACCCTCAGGCATTCCTGATAAAAAAGACCAGAGTTGAATAGAAAACTTGACTTTAAAATTCAAGACTTAAGAGAAGCATAAAAAGATAAACAGGAAAGAGAAGTCAAAAGGGTTTTAAGAAGGTTAACTTTAAGTTTAATAAGATTAAGCTGTTTATATTTCTACATGGAAAGATGATATTTATAACTTCTTTATCATTATTAGAGCAATTAGAAGTACTATACATAGATAAAGGTCACAGATGTGAGTTGAATATAATGAGATGATATATAAAAATAAAATTAAGGGATGAGAGATCACACAGTCACTGGTCCATATTCTATCAGTATCCTTAAAATATGGCACTGAGCTAAACACTGCTACAGATGTAATCTGACCGAAGCGAAAACAAAGAAATCTCCCTTCTCATGATCATTAGATTTTTTTTGTCAGCCTTAGTTTTCTAATCTATAAAATGGGTTACCCTGTCATAAAGCACCTATGAGATGATGCTTTATGTGATGTGTTTTAATTATAAAGCACAATATGAACATGAACTGGTCTTATAAATAATCAGTACCACTAATTTTCACAGAATATTGGAATAATAAAGGGCTTCAGATATCATTTGATCTAATGTACAACAAAGAAACTTCTTGGATCTGAAGACTGGAGATCTTGGACTGCATTCCCAAGATAAGCATCCAGGCTCCACATCCAGAGAGCAATAGTCACTTAGATTCCTCAACTATAGGATTAGGGGCTTTGTCTAATCTCTATGACCACTTCCAGTTGTGATACATTGAGACTGTACATAGTCCAAATTTTCAACACCTCCCCTTCATTTCTAACAGGCTGCATAGCAGTATTGGCTGACCCTTCCCTCTTTGGAGAAGCTCCAGTCCTCAGTACTAGACGGGGGAAAGAGGAACTTGTTCATTACTTTTACATTTGTAATAGTAGTGAAAAGATGAAGAGGCAGCAAGGGATTGATTAAAAGTGGAATTGAGAGGTAAGAGGAATAGGTGGTTATGTGGTACAATGGATAGAGTTGGACCTGACTCAAGGTCAAAACTAAATTTGGTCACTTTCTAGCCATGTTCCCCTAGGCAAGCCACCTGACCTTTTTTGCCTCAGTTTCCCCATCTGTAAAGTAAGGATAATTTTAGCAGCTACCTCCCAGGGTTGTGGTAAGACTCAAAGGGGATGATAGCTGTGAAGAGCTTAGCACAGTGTCTGGTATACAGTAGGTGATTAATAAATACTTCCTTCCAAGAAGAAGGGGGGGGGGGTAAAAAGGAGAAAAGAGGATCAAACACTGAGAGGGCAAGAAGAGATGTCTTTTAGGAAGGACATTGCTAAGCTAAAGAACACATAGAGGAAGGCAAAACCAGAATGGCAAAAGTCTTTGACTCCATCCCCATGAGGACCAGTTAGAGAAACTAGGGGGTTTATTCTGGAGAAGAGAAGCAGTATCAGAACATAACAGAGGTCTTCAATTATCTGAATGGCTATCAGAAAGAACAATTTAATTTGTTCTGCTTGGTCTTAGGAAAAAATTAGGAACCCAAGGTTGAAGCTGCAAGCATGCAAATTAAGGTTTGAGCTAAGATTTTCTAACAATTAGGTCTAACCAAAGAAGTGGGGTGAGATGCCTTGTGATGTTCTGGACTTCCCTCCTGTCATGATGTAACAGAAGCTCTGTGTTTGTCCTTGGAATGGGTAGTGGTGGGATTTGGACCTCTAAATATCCCCATTTTGTCACTTCGTTCACCATCCCCCTCCAAGCTATCCCCAGGAGATTTGGGAGATGGGGGAACCTTTGCATTTTAGGGGAGGTACTTCCCCCACTAGCCCTTACCCTCAAACAGCAACAGGCACCTATCTCTATCTCTTTCCACTGGTAGCGTTTCCAGTGGCAGCTGTACAGGCCCTGCAGGAAAGCTAAGATGCGATGTCGCCGATACCGGTGCTGTAACTCCGTCTTCACCACCTTAATTCTGCTCATGTTCAGCATTGCGGGATTAAAAGAATTATTCTCATTGGGCAGTGAAAGCAGCCGTGTCTCTGGAAGGATCAAGGTGAGAAGATCAAAGTCTGAGACTCTCACCAAGGCATTTTTCCCTGGTTTCAACACCCATAACCCAATAGGAAGCTGCCCTTCCACAAGGCAGAGCCTTGGACAAGGATCCCACAAATAGGATTCTGCTCCAATACCGATTTTCTGTGTAGCATTGATCAAGCCCTACTCCCAACCCCTCAACTGGGTTCAATTCTCTTCTATGTAATTAAATGGGCATAGTGGCACATGCCTTTAATTCCTGCTCCTGGAGAGCTTAAGGTGGGTGGATCATAAGTTCTGGAGTTCTAGAGTTCTAGTCTAAGTCAATTAGACAGCTATACCATGACTAGCACCAACAAAGGGATCCATCTTGCTGCCTAAGGTGGAGCAAAAGCCCATCAATAGTAAGGCTGGGTCTATGAGTGGCCCTATATTTTCAAGCCTGCAGGAGATAGGCAGACCTTATCTCAAAAATAAATTTCTTTTTAATGGAAATTATAATAACATCGAATGGAAAATTCATTGAGATGAAAGATGGGAAAGTGCTTAGAAAAGTCAAGCCTGCTCTCCAACAATAGAGTTAGGGCCTAGATTTGAGATTTAATAGATTTGAGATTTAATTGCTATCAGGAATCTCCCTCTGTAAATGCAGGCAAGCACTTTCCCTGCCCCTTCTAGCTATAGAGAGGTGCCTGGGGCATCAAGAGGTAAGTGACTCACCCAACCAGTGTTACATAGCCAGTGTGGGTCAGAGGCAGGCCAGGCTCCAAGACCAACTCTCTATCCACTATCCTACACTACTATCGGCAACAGCGAAAGTAGTAGTGGTGAGAGAGTCTAGGACCTTACCTCTATATGACACTATTCCCTTTATCTTTTATGATATGTTTTTTTAAATGGAACATTGTTTTTAGTGGAACATTTGGGGTATCTCCCTCTCCCCCGAACATCATCCAGTGAGTGCTTTAAGTTATTACCTGTTTTGCAAGGTTGCTAGACAACCTTGACAACCAACCATCCAAATAAACAGATCTGGGTTAAAACTGGAGACATTATCACCTATAGTTATCTGTATGTGTGTGTGAGTGATAGGTCACTGCATCCATCTTTGTCAGACACCCTTATCTGCTATGGCCTTTAAAATTAGGCAGAGTTGGCAGGGAGCAGGTTTGTTTTTTTATTTGTTGCAATTGTTCTACTGAACAAAGGGCATTCATTGCACATAATAAACAATAGACTAGAAAATTATCATTTATTAAATAGATGACAGGTGAGCTAAGTAGCCCCTAAATAGAGCTACTTTCTTTCCTAAGTCCCCATTTACCTGGGCAAACTTTAATCATGTTTTTCTTGTCCTTGGGTTGATTCATTATTCCAAATCCTAGTAGATTTTTTAAAATAAGAAAAAAAGTAAGAAGGGTAGAAAGGAATCAAGAAATAATAATGACAATAATGTTATGATAATGATTTGATAACAGTTTTACAATATCTTGTGATAATAACAATATAACAGTTACATTTACTTAGCACTATATTATTATCCTCATTTTACAAATGAGGAAAACAAGGCTTAAGAAGGTGAAGTAACTTGTCCAGACAGCTAGTAAGTGCCAGAGCCCAAGTCTTCCAAACTCTGACTCCTATACTCTATGTAAACCAAAGGAATTCCTACCCTAATGCATGAGGTCACACAAAAATGAATAGCAGAACCAGTATTCAAACTAAACTCCTCTGACTGTGAATTCAATGGTCTTTCCACTGATACTGTGAAATAAGATGTATTTCTTTCTTTTAAAGGATGACTATGAAAATATTTGTAGCCAATAGATAACAAACCTATGCTGCAGAAGCTAGACACAAAGAAATTTTATTAAGTAATAGATATGCTCCTAAAAATAGTTATCTATTTTAATGCTCCATGACTTTAATAGAAAGGGGACTTTGGGGGAAATAGAAAAAAACAGTGAAAATGATTCAGAAATGAGAAATAAGAGAGGCCAAAAGCTGTTACATTACAAATAAGTCTCAAGCCTATCATCAAAATTTATTAAAAATTTTTTCAATTACCAAATATTTATTTTCTCTTTGAAAAGGTTTAAAAAAGGCAAAATGAAACCCTTAGAAAATGCACATGGTAGATCAACATAAAATGTTTCATTTTGCATCCCAAGTACATTACCTCCTGTGAATTCTTTCTTCATTTAGAGTCAGTCATAGGTGCTGAAAAGGAAAGCATTGAATAAATAAGGTCACAATTAAAGGATTATAACCTAAAAGGCTACCAATATGGAAAAACTTTTTAATATATAGTGACCATCAAATTGTCAGGACAAAAATCAAAACCAAATTGCTATCAGATGAAAGGGGATGGCACACATTTGAGGAAGCTGACTTATTTAAATAAGCTGATGACATACATACAAACACATAAAAAGGAAATGGATGAAAGAACAGATATCCACACTATCTCCATTTCCTAAGGAAGGCAAACAGATTTAAATTAGTCTTCATGGAGGCAGAGTCAATAAATCACCTAAACCAGAAAATCTAAAACTCTTTAGTATGTAACTATGGCAGCCAAAGGCAATATGGATTTTTGAACATAAATCTATTTGTATGATCTAACAGAGGACTTACAGATGGAAGATGATAATGAGCATTACGGTTTCATAAAACATCAAGGAGTGATGGAGGGAAAGACAGCTTTTTAAAAAGCTTGACCAGAGACCCAACTAAGCCTAATTATCCCAAGAATATTTAAGTTGAAACTCGTAAAAGGGTAACAATCAAAAAATGGGAAAGATCTATCCAAATTTCTTAAACTCTTTTCACCACCAAAAACAATTATAGTCACCATATTTGAAGTATAACAACATATTAGAATACAATATCCCTGACATGCTGCATGAGGAGGTATAAAAGAGATGGGAAAACTATAGATATATAGGAAACTATACACAACAAACAAGTATCTATATAGAGGGACTCCATGATAAGAGTTTTAAGGGCATTAAGAGATCAAATTTTGTTTGTATAGTTGTTTACATGTCATTCCTCACCCCACCCCAACTCCCCAGTTTTTGAATGAATAATTCACACCCTTCTATTCTTTATCATTGTAGGTGCAAATTAACCGAACTCTTGACTAACTAAAAATTAGATCAGTCCTGGACATATTAATGGGACCAACAAAATCCTTATAGACTGGAGAGATAATCTCATGTGCAAACAGTTGTGACTGCCTAAGGAATTCAAGGCTCTATGAGGTGCAGAGATGGACAAGATTAATAGTGCCCTTGAAAGCTCCTTCGTGATCTCCTTGAGAACTGGAATTATCTTTTACTTTTCTTTGTATATTAACTTCTCAGCACAGTACCTGGCTTACTAAATCCTTACTAATTCACTGAAATGGAGAATGCCTGACTCAAAGAGGTGAAAAAAATCATAAGAGCAGTTCCTGAAAAAAAAGGTGATTACATGTCTGTCGATAATTATTGATCCTAAATCTGCCCTCAGACACTTCCTAACTATATGATCCTTTAACCCCAGTTTCCTGGCCCTTATTGCTCTTCTTCCTCAGAAACAATTCTAAGAGAGAAGACAAGTGTCCTAAAATTCAGAGTTTGAAATGTTTTGGAGGAATTTTAGAAGAGACTCTCCAGCACCTCAAATCTTTGGAAGAAGGTGCCATGGAAATGCCTATGGAAACCACACACTGAATCAAGAGATCCAGAATGAACTGAACTGAAAGGGGTTGAACACATTTATTCTGAATGTAAACTCTTATGCCAAAGGGGATTGCTTTCAATTGGCTTTTTGTCAATGCATCTATTAGTTATAGTTTTATTGTCTTTTATTTCCCTCTTGTTCCCGGGTTGCTGTAATTTTCCCTTAGAAAGGGCAATGTTTTATACACCTTTAGTGGGAGAATTCTTAGAGATATATGTTGGTTATTTGAAATGATTCATTGGGGAGACTAGGCATATTAATCTCCCAAGACCCTCAATTGAGGAGATTTCAACATGCTCATCTCCCATTAGAATCACAGTGGGGGATTATGAGAAGAGAATTTGTATGTTGATTTGATCAATCAGAGATTTGAACTTCCTTTCCATTTGTTTTGAATTTGGGTCAATCAGCAATCCCAAAATTGATCCCACAGGTACTGCCCCCTCTAGATGGTGCCAGGCTAATTGCGGAACTGGGATTGGTTCTTAGAGAGTGATGTAAAAGAGCTAGTGGGTGTAGTAAGGATTTATGAGACCCAACAGGAAGCTAGCAGGTTATTTTCTGAGGCTGAGATTCAGAGACAGACACGGAGTTGTTAGCTCTGGCTTATTAGGCTAGGAAATTCTTCATCTCCTTTCTATATTTCTCTCTTATTTTCTTTTTCTTACTTATAAATCTAGCTATTAACAGTCTTGTGACTTAAGGGTTAATTACAATTTTTGGCAACCATCCATTCTAACCATTACAGTGTTTTAAAAAATAAATGTTATTGATCCTTACAAATTTCTAACCTCTAGAAACCCTTTAAAATAATATAGATATCTATAGATATAGGTTAAATACCTATAAATGGTTATCTATAGGTCAATATCCATAGGTAGGTATGGTATCTAAAGTTAGACAGATAGGATAGAGAGATAAGGGCGTTCTTTACAAAAATGAGAAAAACAAACAAGCAACTTCCCCACGTTACACAGCAGATAACATCTCTGCAGTTTCACTGAGAAGTATAATGAATTAAGGATGTATTTGTTCAAGAATGTAAATTCCTTGATGGTATCTTGTCTTGCCTTCCCAGCTGCTAAAACAGTGCCTTACACATAGAGTATACTTAAAAATGTGATAAATTGAATGGAATTTGTTTATATTATATTATATTATATTATATTATATTATATTATATCAAAATGCCACCTTAAAATATTTTCTCCTCTAACAGAGAATTTCCCCCATCTATGATAAAAAAACATAGATTTCTTGGAAGATGTTACAACAACGATGACCTTTTGAATATGAGTGGCAAACAACATTAAAAAGATATTAACAGTCCTGGCAAGACTTGAATTGGATGCCTTTTACAGGGTGGCTAAAGTCATTAAAAACCTAATTAAATCAAATCATAAGCTGTACTGTCCTTCTGGAAGCCATATTTATATTTCTTTCCAGTTTAGGAAGATGGGAAGTTAACCTGTAATTGGGGACAGAAGACAAAAATTTTCCCCTACAATTGGAGTTTTAAGGATTTATAATGATAATTGCTAGCATTTACATGGCAGTTTAAGATTATCAAAGTACTTTACAAATATTATCTCATTTGATTCTTCTAACAACCCTCAAAGGGTAGCTACTTCTATTATTCCCATTTTACACATAATGAAATGGAGTCAGATACTGTTTAAGTGATTTTCTTAGAGTCACAGAGCTAGTAAAGTTCTAAAACAGAATTTGAACTGGGGACTTCCTGCCTCGAGGTCCAGTGCTCTATCCATTGTGCCACCTAGCATCTGCCTTAAGAGGGAAGAAAGAAAGAAGACAATTGAAATGGGACCATTTCCTTCCTAAAACTCTGGTGGAAATCTGAAAGGCCAAGTAGGAAGAACAAGGAAATTAGCTCAGAGGATTGGGAGCACTGAGGGGGAAAAAAAGAACACCAAAGTGGAAGAACTGGTGGCCTTTACCCCAGCCTTTTGTCTTTTTATTCTATTAAAGATTGCATCTCACTGTAGTAATCTTAATTCTCATAAATTCATATGGTTAACCCTGTCCTATGTATAGCCTTGTGTACCTTTGTTTGCACAGGACATCTAAAGGGTAGAGAGTAACCTTTTTGAGTGCAGAGTTGGGATCCCAATCCCTCAGCACATTGATCAAAAGCTTTCCCTCTCCAATAGAGGTCATTCTCATAAGCCATTCATATGTTTCATAACTATCCTTCCAAGGACAGCATTATTTCTTTTAAACCCTTACCTTCTGTATTAGATCAATATTGTGTATCAGTTCCAAGGCAGAAGAATGGTAAGGGCTAGGCAATGGGGGTCAAGTGACTTGCCCAGGATCATACCAGGGATGGAATTATTATAAACTTGGGTCTTTTTAAATGTGGCTCTCTTATGGAAACACAAACCTTACCTAATAATTCCTAGAGTTACACAGGTATGCCTTCTACTACAATGCTGATGGAATTGTGTTAGTTCAACCTTTTTTTTTTTTTAAACCTTTACCTTCCATCTTAGACTCAATACTGTATATTGGTTCCAAGGTAGAATAGTAGTAACGGCTTGGCAATGAAGGTTAGGTGACTTACCTAAGCTCACACAATTAGAAAGTGTCTGTGGTCAGATTTGAACCTTGGGACTTCCCGAACTACCTAGCTGCTCCTGGTCCAACCTTTTTTGAAAACTATATGGAATTACCAAACAAGTTATCAAAATGGGTACATCCACTCACCTAAATGGTATAAACTACTCTAAAGAAGTTACATCCAGAGGGTATGATGGGGGGAGAGGGGGTGTTTGGGGGAGAAATTCATCCACAAAAAATTTTCCCTGGAGAACTAATTATAACCAAAAAAAAAAATTGCAAACAACCTAGCAATTAGGGAATGGCTGGACAAATTTTGGCATATAAATGCAATGGGATCTTATGATGCCATAAGAAACAAAGAATTTGAGGAATGCAAAGAAATATAGAAAAATAAATCAAGTGGTACACAGTGAACAACAAAGAAGCAAATATGAAGCAATAACCACAACTTAAAGACTATAAAAACAGAAACAAATTTATGACACTATAAAGAGGGTCAAAAAGATATGATGAAAACAATATGCTATGACTAAACTAATTTCAATATACTCCCTTCTAGGGATGAGGTTAATAATCATAAATAACAAGTTTGTGGTGAGCTTGTTTCACCTCAAATAAAATTTGAAATGAAAATTTTCTTTTTCATTTTCTTATTCATATGCCTATATTTAGAAATACTTAAAAGTTCGTGGAGGCTAAATTAAATTCAATAATAAAATAATTTTTCATAGAACTAAAAAAATTTGGATGTGTGAATGTTCTTCGCTTTCAATCTTTACAATCAAATAGGGGAGGAGGCAAGGAATAAAAATAGCAAACACTAAAAAAGAACATGAGGCTTAACGTACTGGTTCAAAGGTGGTCCCAATCATCAGAAATCACTGGACCCTCTTTCTTGCCTCTGAAGCCCCAGCTTCTTTCCAACTGAACTATTTAGGCAGCAATTCTTGGTCAAGAACCTGAGCTACACTTTGTTCCTGTATAATCTATACGCCATATTACATCATCACTTCAGTAGCATGACTCTCCCTCCAATTTCCTCTCTAGATTGTAGCAACCACTCTTTGGCCAAGCATCAACAGATACTGTCGCTAAGAACTTGATGAGAAAACCTGGAGATCGCAGGAACACTTAAATTGTTGCCTTTCCCAGCCTTGGTCTCCCCATCTGTAAAAGGGGATACCTGCACTACAAATCTCCATAGCTTTTACCATTCTTCTACCTTGGAAGCAATACACAGAATTGAGTCTAAGATGGAAGGTAAGAGTTTTTTAAAAAATGACTGGGCCACACACAGTTCCACCAGTGTTGTAGTAGCAGGCACACCTGTGTAACTCCAGAAATTATTAAGTAAAGTTTGTGGTTATGTGAGTCAAGTTTAAGAGGACCCAAGTTTATACTGGAAAGCCATAGAGTACTGAAGAAAGGTGAGGAATTACTGTTACTACACAAGTATTTAAATCCTTACCTTCTGTCTTAGAATCAATGGCAAGTATTGGGTTCCGAGGCAGAAGAGTAGCAAGAGCTAGGCAATGGGGTCACACAGCTAGGAAGTGTCTGAGACCACATCTGAACCCAGGACCGCACCCGTCTCTAGACCTGGCTTTCTATCTACTGAGCCATATAGTTTCCCTTTAAAGTTCCTAGTAATGGGTTATCCTTCAAGAAGGAGAAAAAGGACAAAAGAGGAAGAAGAGATGGAATAAAAAGAGAAAGAGGAGGAAAATATGAAGAGAGGAGAAAAGGAAGAGAAAATATCATGAAGTGGCAGAAAAGGAGGAAAAGAACTGTTTCTCCTGTAGCTCAGGGAGAGGACCTGAGCTAAAGCCATGCTCTCTCTCTCTCTCTCTCTCTCTCTCTCTCTCTCTCTCTCTCTCTCTCTCTCTCTCTTTCCCCCAAACCCCCCATCTCTGTATTACTCTGTCTCTTCCTTTGCGCTCTCTCGCTCTCTCTCCTCATCTCTGTATCACTGTCTCTGCCTTTCCCTCTCTGTCTCTGTCTCTGTCTTTCTCTGTCTCTCTCTCACACAAAGTAGTATTGGCAAGGGCAGGGTACAGGTAAGTAAGAAAAAGAGTAATTCCAGTCCACCCCTATCTTCTTCTCCCTCCTGACAGCAGTGGCCCAGGGCCCCAGGAGTGTGATCCTTCCTGGTTCAATGACCAAGTTTTCAAGCCCTGTGCCATCCCACCCTAAGCTTTACCTACAACCTAGCTCTGCTCTAGGTCACTCTTCAGAGAACCTAATGTACTTCAGGGTGTTTTATGATGGAGAATTTCATTAACCCCTCCCAGGTAATATAGTACAACTCAGAATGGGAATTAGAAGGCTTGGCCTTTTCCCAGCACCTCCACCCTAACCCTCATTCTGAGGGCAACAGCCTGACAGAGCTCAAGTCTTTCCCCCAAATTGAGTACCAGGGTCTTGATAGCATTTAACCTGTAGACATAGTCTGTGTAATGGGATTTGGAGGGGGGTGGGGTAACAGGGGAGGATGGGAAAGGGGCACTCTTCCCAAAGGGAACACGCATACATAAGGTGGAAATCAAGTGCCACCCATAACCATTTCTCAAGCCAGACACAGCTCCTGTCCCCTACTATGTCTGGGTTTCACCCCCTCCCATCCCAGATCCTCCCTTGACCAACTGCTCACCTAACCATACTTTCCTTCCAAGTGTCAGGCTCTAGAGTGGCAGTTGCTAAGCAACGCCAGCCTTTCCTCCTTCCCTAGTGGTCCCTGATTCTACTTCCCTTCTCAGAGTTCTGGAGGACTCTCAGGGAGGTGATACTGATGTTGGATGGAGTCTCCTTCCTGGGGAGAGACATTAAGTCTCTGATACCTCTTCAGGAAGTGGCTTCTCTTCCTCACAAGCCAAAGAATGAGGGGGACTTCCATGTCTGGCAGCCAAGCAGAGAATTCACTCATGGGCCATATGCCATGATGGAGGGAAGTCAAGGGCTCCTTGATCACAAAACTCATGCTTCACCCAACCACCAAAAAGTCCTGCCACATAAGAGCAATATGTGAGTGTAGTGGGAGAAGTGCTGGACTTCTCAATCACAAGAGCTAGGGTCTAAGACTAACTCAGAGAGAGCAGTTATGGGACCTCTGGCAAATTCCTAAACCCTTGTAAACCAGGTTTCTGGTCTTTTTAAAAGAGTGCTGCCATCTGATCTGCCTCCTTCATAGGACTGCTATGAGGAGCAAAGAATTTCAGAAACCATCAAGCAGGACAGAAAATGACCCAGCACTGAATCTTAAGGCTGGGAAATTATTATGAAGAGGCATGAGCAGGGACTTTCTCCCTCCTTTGAGGAAATGGAGAACAGTGCCACAAATATCTGATTTTTCCATGTGTCAGTTATCTCTCTGAACTGGTTTCTCTTCTCTCCTCATCCCTTAATTCCTTCCTTCTGAGATTATCTCCCATTTACTCTGCATCTATCCCATACATACATTTACATGCTGTCACTTCCCTTAGACTTTGAGCTCCCTGAGGCCAAGGATTGCCTTTGTATCCCTAGTATTCAAGAGTGCCTCAAACATAGGAAGCCCTTAATAAATGATTGTTGACTGATTTTTAACTCAGCTATTTTATCTGTCTATCTAAAATTTAAATTAATTTTAATAAGGCAATACTTAATTAATATTAATTTGTTTAAATTTAAATAAGTTTAAATTTACTAAAATTAAATAAAATTTAAATTCTTCAGTATGATAGTATAGGATGGCTCTCTATGAAGAAAAGGGAGACATCAGAAAATGCTAGTGTTATAAAAGCTAAATATAATAATATTTCTTTTTTAAAGGGAGAGGGGGGGAAAGAAGTATTTTATATAATAGCTACTATGTGCCAGGTCCTGGGCTAAGCACTTCACAAATATTATGCCATATGATTCTCAAAACAACTCTGCAAGGTAGCTGCTTAAGAAAGTGGAGGAGCAGACGTTAAAGTGAGTGATTTCTCAAGGTCATACAGCTACAAGTGTCTTAATGCCAGATTTGAATTCAGGTCTTCCTGAGTCCAGGCCCAGAGCCCTATCCATTGCTTCACCAGTTGCCTCTAACTTAAAATTTTTTAAAAGCATTACATATAAGAAATATTAAATTATAAAACAAATAATTACAAAAATTAGCTATAAATTAGTTACAAAATAAAATTATAAACTGAATAAGACATTAAGTTGAAAAAATTAAAGAGTACAATATAACATTTCTGTAACATTTTAGAGTTATGAAATATTTGCTTCAAAAAAGCCCAGAATGCAGATTAAGACATATTTTGGGACAAGGCCAATACAGAATGTTTGGCTTGACTCTATTATTTTGCTTCCCCATCCCCTCCCCTCAACAGGGGAGAAAATGGAAGGATGGGAAAATATACTTTTAGTTTTAAAAAAGTTTTTTTAAATGTTTTTCCGGGTAACTAAAAAAGCTCAAAGTTCCCAAAAGCTTTTTTTTTTAAAATTCAGTATATTAGATGGAATTTTCTTTAAACACATCATACCCTTCCCTGCCTTCTTAACCAAAGGCTATTGGATGCCCTACAACCGTTTTTTGATATCTCAGGGTTGGCAAATTATTCGTTCCATAAAAGGAGGCACCATGTTATAATTACCTTTCTATTTCCTCCCATTATAAATACAGCACTCAGTACCTGTTTGGCACTTTGAACGGTTGCTGGTGTTCAAGTGTTCTTGAATTAATAAATATCAATTACTGTATAATAATGTCCTCAGTACCTGGGGAGGGGGGTGATTTTGCTTATATCATAAATTTGTGTCTGCTTTTAATATTTTTATCTTTCATCTCTCCTGCCAGAGTATCTGAAGTCACTTCTAGACATCCTTCCCACACTCCCAAGCCATTATCTTTGTTCTAGACTCACTTTAGTTACCGGTTCAATTTTTAATTGCCAAAACAACGTTTTCTAGCACCGCTCAGATGTTCCTGAATGCCTCTGGAGAAGTCACACAACCAGGTTGACAAGGGTCTTCTACAAATTTCTGATGTCCAATCTCAACCAGACACCAACTGCTGCATACACTGGTATCCCTTATATCCCTTCTTGCCAATGCCTTATCTTCTCCTTGATGCCAACCCTAAGCAGACAGGCTAATTCTTGCCAAAGGTCTTTGGGGATTTTTCCTCTACCCACAAAAGAGAGAAGGAAATAGACCAAACCCTCAACGGGTCTTTTTTTTGTCTCTCAAGTGGATTGTCTACATTATTACCCAATTATTTACACTTGTACTATAAGAATTTTAATTGACATTTTAATTTTGTTCCTAAATTATCATTTTTTTTATATTTGGTAATATCAACTTTTTCTTTTACAGCATGAGTTTATAGATAATTACTAAGGGATTGGATAAAATGGTTTCTAAGCCCCAGCTCCTATATAATCCTGTGAAACTGGTTCTGAGAAGGGTATCTCGACTGGGAAGCAGGAAAATGTGCTGACCTCTCTCTAAGTCAGTCTGAGACATTTGACTTTGGATCCTCCCTGTGAGGCTTCCCTGCTATTTCACCATGAGAGTCACTTGACCTCTGGGCCTCTTTTTCCTCCACTATGAAATGGGATTAACACTTGTGGTCCCCAATTCAGGTCATATTGCAGATCAAATGAAATCATTGGAAAGCACTTGGCAAACTCTAAAACACTATAGGGTTATTAACAGAAAACAGACTTAGACTGAAATAATAGATTGTTACTGCACTGGAGGCTCATTCCTATCCTATTAGGATGTCTGAAAAGTCCAACTCCAGTGTGTGTGTGTGTGTGTGTGTGTGTGTGTGTGTGTGTGTGTGTGTGTGTGTGTGGAGAGGAAGGAGAGGGATGAGGTAGGAAAACCTCTAAAGGAGACTTCAGAGTTAAGCATGAGACAGTTTGGTCGTGTTCTGATAAGTTTGAAGCCAAGGCTGATCATTCCACACTTGTCTTTCACAAGTCTTCACTAAACATAGAGAACAAAGCAAAAAAGTGGCCCAGCCATAACAAGCCTTATGTCAAGAGGTTCCCAAAATATCCCCAGGAGTTCATTTGAAATTCCTCTTTTCTCTGGTGGATAACCTCTGCCCGGAAAACCACCGAGAAGTGTGGCACTAAAAGGCAAAGAAAAAAATGGAACATTCACCAGAACTCCTAGAGAACAAACTCCCTCCAAAAAACAAACGCCTCCCCAAAACGTACAGTCTTTCTCAGTCCTATCAGACAGACTCCCAAAAGGCATCTCTTTAAGTTCTGGACAACTTCTAGCAGGGGGCATTTGGGGTCTCTCTCTCTATGACTGCAGTTACAAGTTGTTACAAGCCAGGCCCCATTAGTCCTTGAACCCATTCCCAGTCAAGATAGTCCAATTACTACCAGTCTAGGGACAGCTAGGGGACTCAGTGGATAGAATACAGGTCTTGAAGTCAGGAAGAACCAATTTCAAATCCACCTTCAGATACTTAGCTGTGTGTCCCTGGGAAAGTTGTTTTTACAAATGCTACTGATAGCTCATCTGTAAAATTGGAATAATAGCACCTACTTTTGAAGATTGTTGAGAAAATTGAGATATTTTTCCTTTGCATTATCATATTTACTCATATTACTATATGTTGCCTTAAAGTACATGTATGTAAAATTTTCCAGTGGGGGGGAAAGGGAGACAGAGAGAGACAGAGAGAGACAGAGAGACAGAGAGAGACAGAGAGAGACAGAGAGAGTGCCACCACATGATATATAATAAAATCCAATAGATTCAAAATAAAATACTGTTAAAATGGAGAGAGAACAACAAAGTCCTAGTGAAACAGCCACTGATTTTTTAGAAAGCAGACCCCAGATCCACTCCAGAGCATCCTCTGGGTCCTTGGTGGCCCTAGCCCTACTCCATCCAGGGGCCATCATTGACTGAAGGTATCTGAGGTCACAGCCAATGGCAGGCCCTATTTCCTCTGAGTTTCTTCCCAGCAGCTGTATCATTTGCCTTCTCAGGATAAGAGTTGATATTTCCTCTTGAATCTTATTGTGAGAGAATACATTTGGTCCCGGGGTTGTTTGTTTGCTTTTAAAGAAAAACACCTTAAGTTGCAATTTTTTCCCCTTTGGGAGGAATAATTTAAGCAACAAAACCACAAACCAAAGCTGTTTGTGATGGAGGAGGCAACTTCTTTTTACTTCGACCCAAGCTCAGGGGTCATGAAGTCCTCTTTTCAGAAATGTGGCAGCATTTACTTCAGAAACATGATCTCCGTTGTGATTCTAAATTATAGCTTGTAGAAAAACTACTTTGGCTTGTCCAAACTTAGCAGAGATCTGGAAAATTCCCTGAACTACCCATATAGATTACGAAGGGTGGCACTTGGGGTCTCCCTGAATGGCATGCTGAGTGAATATCTGTTGGCTCCCAAATGGCCCAAGCTCTCCCTGTTTCATGGAAAACACTCAAGCACTTGGTAATGGTCCTTGTCAGGTACCAACCAGTCTAACAGGTCTTTGGGTCCTTCCTAACCCATGAAATCAGGCAGCACCTACGGGTTGGGCCATGTTAGGAACGTTGTAAAATCATCTGTAAAGCACTTTGAAAACCTTAAAGCACTACATAAATGCTAGCTACAATAATAACTATTGTTATTAGTAGCCTAAGCCCCTCCCTCTCACTAAGATTACTGTCCTTTGCTACTAAATTTCGCCAACCTAGGCCTTACAAAAGCCTGTCCAGAAAGCAGGAATCCTAATACTCTTCTTCTCCAAGAAAATCTGGTCTCTAACAATGGGATTAACTATGTTGCAAGTCTCCACATTCTTTCTCCCTAAGATGCCTGAATAAGACATCCGTGTTCTCAAACCAAAAGTGAACATTTGACCACTCTTCACCTGTTCATCTGACAAAGCACCCTAATTCCTCCCAGAACCATCTCTCTTCTGTCCCAAAGAATCTTTCTCTGTCATGAGAGGATTATTGAACTCATCCCAGGGCAGAGCTACTCCCCCTTTTTGATGTCATAGACTCCTTTGGCAGCATAGGGAAATCCATAAACCCCTTCTCTACACATAGGATTGGAAAGAAAACAAGTATAGAGAAATGTAGTTATCAAAAAAAAATATTTTAAGCAAGTTTACTAATACTTTTGTGCCCTAAGCTATTGCCAGTCCCAAACAGGACTGGGGAAATAGAAAGACTTCCAATTTCTATTGTACTGAGCACCACAAAGCTATATCCTCAAAAACTATAAGGTAGGTAGTATAAAGGGCTACTAGGTGACATAGACTTATGAGCCTGGAGTCAGAAAAACTCATCTTCATGAGTTCAAATCTAGCCTCAGACACTTACTACTTCTTATTACCTTGAGCAAATCACTTTACATTGTTTGCCTCAGTTTCCTCATCTGTAAAATGAGCTCGAGAAGGAAATGGCAAACTACTCCAGTTTCTTTGCCAAGAAAACCCCAAATGGGGTCACTGAGAGTCAGACACTACTGAAAAACAACAAAAAGGAGTATAAATATTATAGCCTATACAGAGCTCTCTCTGATCTCTGGCCCCTTATCAGTAGCACTCTCTCTCCTAAAATGATCTTGTTTTCAATCATCTATGAATACAAAGAATGTCATTTCTTTCTGGTCAGGCTCTATTTGAAGAAACATTTGTATCCCCCCACCTATCACCTATCACCATGCACTATGCTTCCTAACGGGTGGTTGAATTCTATTGAATTCTCATTTTCACAGTGCAAGAATCTAACAGATTCTGTAATAGATTAGTTGTTAATTAATCCAATTTCCTAATTAACTCTTAATTAGCTAACAAATAATCTATTACAATTCCAAGTCATAAAGCCTGATCAGTGCTGGAGAGAGTAATAAATCCTCAGGTGGATGACTCTAGGTCAACTTGTGACAACATGCACATGTGACAATATATGAACATATGAGTGAATGCCCCTGTTGTTGCTGTAACTTGGGAGCAATGGCTTTTAATATGCTTTCACACAGGTTTAAAATCCAGACAAGGAATTTGACTTAGCTGAGAGTGCTCCACCTGAGTTAACCACAAAGTGGGGCTCTTTTAAGTTTTTCTTTTTTGTTTTAAACCAGATTGCAACCTCATCTACTAGCTACCTTTTTTTCCTAGAAAAATCACAGGCATTTTATCTAGAAGTAGACAGATGAGCATGGACTGCTGTAGTATGTCCCATTTAACTGGTGTGTCATTCATATTCAACCCTACTCATCCATCTTACACACCAGGTAGAACAAAGGGTAGTAAGGAGATAGCTCTCAAGAGAAGGCTCTCAAGACCTGGCCTGTTTCCCCTACTATAGCCACACTACTTAAGCTTTCCTCTTAAAATCAGCTTTGAACCTCTCTACTATCCCAAGTCTCATCGTGGGGATGAAAAAGTGATAAAATAGAAAAACACAGAATTTACTATATTTATATTTTAGGCTTAGCTCCTATTCATCCAGCACAATTCACTGCTCTCAGTTAACCCTCAGCCCCCAACAAGATTTAGACACCCAGAATTAAAATGTGAAAAAAATATATAGATATAGATATTATTTGTATAACAGCCCGGTGCTTGGCACATGGTTAATATTTAATAGATGTGTGTTCTCTTACCTTTCCCATCATCCATCATTCTTGCTGCCCTCTCAGAAAATAGTTACAATCCTCAATGTGTAATTCAGTAACTGTGGTTCATGTGAGTGGAGACAAGGTCAAGGAAGGCAAAGGAGCAAAGCTTTAGGAGGCTCGATTCTGACTCCCTCCCATCCCTAGCAGGACTCATGGAGGGAATACGGCTAATCTCCATATCTTTTCCCTTGAAGGCTGGTCTCTGCCTTGAATTACTTTAATGTCACTGTACTGGAAATCCGCATGTATACATCACAAGCACCAAAATACAGTAAACATCAACACTTAAGGAGAACAATTATTCCCAAATCCCAAGTAATCATCCTGTTAGTCCCATCGACGCCATGTCCCAATGGCCATTACAATAGACCCAGCAGCTCAATGGAAGGTAACACTTGACAAGCTTTTCCAGCAGCTACTTTATATTACATGCAGAACATTTTACATGCATATATCAGCATAGAAAATCGTACTGCAGATTTTAAGCCACACTTACTGATGATTAGGACTTGTACTTCGGATGGAGTCTTGAAAGGAGGAGATAATGTAAAGCTAGCAATAAAATATCAATAGGCTAACAGACAGTCAGCAACAAACAGGATTAGCATTAGCAAATAAGCAAATTGCAATAATGCTAAGCTCTCAAATGTTAGCCGTAGTACCTTCATAGCCATAACATGTAAGCAAATAAATATAAACAGTAAAACATTACTCACAACTGTGGATTTTAAATTTAATATTCAATAAGTCCAAAGTATAATATTTATAAAGATTTATTAATATTTAACTAGAGAGCTAGAGAACACAGGAAACGTTCCCCACTCACTTCACGTGGAAGAGAGAGCTAGAGGGGCATTACCTAAAACTTATATGCAATCACACAGAAAGGAAAAGGAATTGTGAGTAATACAGAAAGGAATTTTGGGCAATGCAGTTCCAGGGGTTCAAGATTTTTCAACTATATAGAACCTAAAGCAATTAATATGAGCGAATAATGGTATTATTCCCCCAACTACCTGTATATCTCCTTCTCCACTTTTTGTCTCTTTGTTGAGCCTGAAAACCACCTCAGTTATATAAAATAACATCATTTATTCGTTAGATCTCTTTTGAGCTGAAATCCAGTCAGTAACACCGTATTTTTCACACACACACACACACACACACACACCACTTAAGAATGCCCTTCATTGAACAATAAAAATGATTAATTTTATCAAATCGCTACCCATATGTCCACATACTTTTATATCATGTGATGAAATGGAAGTTTGAATATAATCCTTTTGAGACATACTCAAGTCTAATGGTTGACTCAAAGTAAAGAATTTATTCTCTTTATGGTTTGAATTCTACACCGAATCAGCCTCCTTTTTCATGGAACACGTCTTTACTTCAAAGAGCAATGGATACATTGCGGTATTCAGACTTCAGTAGGTGGCAGAAATTTTCTCAAATGTAAAGCAAGTGTCACTTCAAGGAAAACAACTGAAAATATTTGTTGCCAATGATGAAATTCCAGCTTTCAAGCAAAAATGAGAATCTTGGAAAGCTTGTATCTGCTACTGTGCGTCTAACAGTTTCCCAATACTTACAGACTTTTCTGATGGAGTTGGTCATAGTAATGAATGTGATTTTTTTATATTACTCATTATGGAATGTGCCCACACAAAGACAATCTGTATAACTGAGTGAACCAATATTTTCCAAATGATCAATGCCTACTGTCACAAAATCACTGAAAGTATAAGAGAGATGAATGTTTTTTCATAAAAACAGAATGTAAAGTTCTTTGATATGGTCTTAGATTTCTGCAACTGACCTTAACAAACTACCACTTGAGTTTTGGGTGTAGTATCAAAGACAATCCATAATTACCTGAAAAGGCTAGTAATAGACAACTTCCTTTTTCTACTATCTATCTAGGTAAGACCAAATTTTCTGAGTGTAATTCAGCTAAAATGATCTATCACAATAGATTGAATGCAAAAGCAGATATGAGAATCCAGCTGTCTTTTATCAAGTCAGATATGAAAAAGATAAGCAAAAAGGTAAACTAGCAACTAATCTTTTCACAAAAAAGTTACTATTCATAAAATATTTTATTTCTGTTAACATGTAATAGGTTTATTGTTATCTAGATGAATAAATGTTTTAAAATTTTATCCAGATAGAAATAATACACATAAACAAAAATTCTTTTAGGGTCCTCAAAACCTCTTAAGGTGGTGATGACAAACCTATGACACATGTGTCAGCACTGACACGCATAGCCGTTTTCTTTTTTTTTTAATTCTTACCTTCTGCCTTGGAACCAATGTGTTGGCTCCAAGGCAGAATAGTGGTAAGGGCTAGGCAATGGGGGTCAAGTGACTTGCCCAGGGTCACACAGCTAGGAAGTGTCTGAGGCCAAATTTGAACCCAGGACCTCCTGTCTCTAGGCCTGGCTCTCAAACCACTGAGCTACCCAGCTGCCCCCATACATGTAGCCATTTATTTTCAATGACATGCAGCTACATGCGGCCGCATACAGAGAAGTATGGGGCCGCATGCCGAGGATGAAACATTTGCTGTAGTGTAATGTAGACACTTTGTGCACTATAGATGACAATTCTACCTATATTAATTTACCTATTTTGGTTTATTAAATACAGTTATATATTACAATTATACATTTTTGTTATTTAAATTATACATATCACAAGATTATGGTTTTTTTCTCGAAGTGACACACAACCTGAGTTATGCTTGTTTTTTGGCAAATTTTGGCATGCCAAGCTCAAAAGGTTGCCCATCACTGTCTTAAGGGGTCCTGAGGTAAAAAAGTTTAAGAGCCATTGTGCTAGAATATACTGTTGTCTACCAATGGGGCCCTATGTCAAGCTGAGATGAGACTATTCCTTAATACTTTATCCCCCAGCCCATGTATCACTCTAGGAGAGGAAAAACAAATTCACCTATACCTGGACCAGTCCAGGTTGAAACCTTGAGCTCTAGGACAGGTCTCCATCCAACCATCTTCTGAGGGTTTGGGGAACAATGCCCTCTCTACTTCCAAAGCCTCATCCCACCCCTTCTTTACCTGCCTCCAAGGTGAAGAACATAATATTGAGCTCAAAATTTTTACAACAAAGCTTGGAGCTAGTAGACTTTTCTCCTCATCTAATGCCCACTATTAACCTGCTGTTTTTCACACCATTCCTATAATTAATCAGTGGCCATTTAGAAGGAAGCAGTCACTTGCCCCCTCAAGCTTCTTCCATTTCCCCTAACCCAAACCAGCCTATGTCCTATATCCAATCCTAACTCAACTAAAACAACTAAAAACTGTTGCAAAATTCCAAAGAACAAGCATGACATTCAAAAAGGAAATAAGAAAATACACCTCCCTCTCCATTACTTTGCTGAGAAGGGAGTAGTAGGGATATCAGTGTAAAATATAATATTTTTTTCAGTGTATTGCTATATGGAATGGCCCTCTTGGAAAAGGAAGGGAGAGGAATACAGGAAGAAATGGAATCAATGTAAAAAAATACTAATAAAATCTTATTTTTGAAGAAAAAAAAATCCTAACTCTTCCACTGAGCCCTTTGAATTCCAATTCAAACAAAGTTCCTTTCAGACTAACCTCTCCCTCTTACATTCTTTCTACCAAAGACATCTGGCCACCCTCAGGTGACCCTGTTTTTTCTTGAGCTTTTCTCTCCAGCACTCTTCTCTCACCCAACCCATTCACTGGGATTAGAGGGGGAGGGAGAATATTCCTTGTACACCATAGTTGCTTCTAGACTCTTGCTTTGACTCCTTTGTTCATCACGCATTGCCTCTTTGGAAGTCTACTCTGAAAATTTTCACCCAATGAAAATGGTGCTGCATAGTATACTATGATGTAGAGTATACTGTAGAAAGACCCCTGGATCGTTCTCCCTTCTTTCTCAAGGACTCTATACCTGGACCACCATTTTCCTTTCTTTCCTAGCTCATACTCTCATACATGCCAAAGAAGTATCTTCTCAAAAGACCATTTACTGGAACTGAAGCATCCAGAAAGTATAAAACAAGCTCCTGGTAACTGTGAACTTAGAAACCACCCACAGAGAAGAATTTTTAACCCTCCAAAATGATTTTCTTTCCCATTCCCCAACCCTAAATCCAAGAATTCTTTGGCTTTTCAGTGTTCACATTCCCAAGCTAAGCACATTGCTTTGCACAGGACAATTAATATTTGTGGAAGTCAAGTCCAGTGTCTCTCCCCCTTTTACACAGAAGGAAAAAAAAATCTCAAATGCCCATAGGTACACTTCTATCTCCCAGGAGGTGCCTATTTTCTGCCCTAAGAAGAAAAGTCAGTGAGGACAGTTCTCCCACTGGTTTCTCAAGACAATACGTTCTTCCCTATGATATTTCATCCTTTTACCCTTCGGGCCTACCTCTTCTACACTGAGATGCCAAAAGTACCCAAAACCAGGTCAGTCTTTTTGGGAAATTATTGATACCAATTTAGTGGGTGCCTCAGTGGTCCAGGACACTCTTTGAAATGGACAGTCTTTCCCATCTTAGTAATAACTATTTCTTCTTGTTCCAAGTTATAGCTTGAGAAGGCTAAGAGACATGAAAAAGCTGAAAAATATAGAGATGCAGACCATCAGCCCCACATCCTGCTGCAGAAAACACTTGTCTTGGGGGATCAATATGTGTCCCCTCTATAGAGAACTAGCCTAATCATAGCACCTGGCCCCCTCCCCACCACAGAAGCACATACTTCCAACATGTTCATTCATTACTTTATATATGCTAAAGGAAAATCTTATTCCGAAAAAGCCTGGTTACTTGGCATGAGGGGCATTCTTAGGACACAGGAATGAGCTCTTGGTAACAGTAAACTTAGAAACCTCACACAGACAAAAGAGTTGTTAATCCTCCTCCAATTGTTTCCATCTAAATAATTCCTTGCCTTGAACTATCAGTCCATATTATTTTGCCCATGACAAGGTATCTATTAATTCTAGCAGAAACTCAGCTCCTAAAAGGCCTGGTCTGTTTTGTTTTGGTCATTAGTGTTTTTAATCTCACATATGAACAAAGTGCCTTGTACATAATTGGAAGGTAATAATGTTTAAGTGAATCCAGGACTGCTCCTTCAGAAGCCCACAACTTCACTGCTCTCTTCCAGGAGGATTTTATTTTTTCCCAAAAAAGAAGAATCAAAGGAAACGGTCCTCCCATTGGTTCCCCCAGGATGAGGTACCGATGCTGCCAAGATTTCACACACTTATCCCTTCTATCCTGTCTGCTCTGAACTTAAAGAACACAACTAGGCAGCCCTTTTGTTAAAGTTTTACATCAAATGAAGTAAGTGTATCTCTGAGTCCAGGGCGGAGAGATTTCTAAGCCAGTCTGCTCCTCTTCTATGTTTCTGGGAAGAACTAAGGCTTGTTATTGGTGGATTCAGCCTAAAAGACAAGAGGCAGAATACCAACTCGACCTCCTAACCAGAAAGGCACCTCTCACTTAGCGCTCTCATCTCCCCCAGAAGACCAGACTAGTAATGGCAAAGCCAGACTTCATCACCCACTACAGAAAACAATGAAGCTTCCTTCAATAATTTGAAGACACATTGCTTTTTACACACATGCCAGGAAAAAAATCTTCCCAAAACACAATGCCACATGCAACTAGAGCATCTAAGCACAGGAATTAGTTCTTGGCCCAAGTAAACAAAGAAATCTTCTTCAGAAAAAGAGTTTTGTTTATTTTTTAAACCCTTGCCTTCTGTATGAAGTATCTCTTCCAAAATAGAAGATAAGAGCAATAAAAAATAGGTCATTGAGGCTAAGTGACTTTCCCAGGGTCACACAGCTAGGAAGTGTTTTGAGGCCATATTTACACCCGAGTAAATTTTTACCCATCTATTACCCACCAAAGCCCCCTAGCTTCCCTCAGGTGACCCTGTCTCTCTGGCTTTTCTCTCTAGCTCTGGCTAGAAGTCTCACACAACCCAAACCCTGGGAATAGATGGGGAAGGAGAATACTCCTTGTTCACCATGGTCACTTTCATACTCTTCCTTTACCTCCTTCATTCAGTACACTTTCCTCTTTGGAAGTCCACTCACAGGAAGTTTTCTACTCCATCAAAATTATGCTAGC
Organism: Gracilinanus agilis; assembly: GCF_016433145.1. Taxonomy (NCBI): domain Eukaryota; kingdom Metazoa; phylum Chordata; class Mammalia; order Didelphimorphia; family Didelphidae; genus Gracilinanus; species Gracilinanus agilis. The sequence continues at coordinate 100,329,032 of NC_058132.1, forward strand.
TATAATATATTAACCCCCAGGTCATTTTTCCTTCTTTCCAAAGGATTTCTGGACATGAATAACAAATCTATCTCCCTTTCTCAGCCTAGACCCTAGTAGTAGGGGGTTTTGATATTTATGTATATGCTTCCTTAAACTCTATCACCTCCTATTTTCTCAGCCTCCTTGAGTTCCAAGACCCATTCCTTCACTGTATCTCAGCCACACATAAGGATACTGGGCAAACATTATTAGATCTCACCATTACAAAAGTGTGTTCCTTTTCCCAAACTGGAAATTCTGACATTCCTTTATTTGACCACAGCTTCCTATCATCCCAACCCTCCCTATGGTTCATCCTGTTTAATCTGTTATTGAGATCTCCAATCCCACCCCCTTCAGTATTTTCTCAGGCTAGTGGTCCTGCTGACTTCTCTCCCCACCCATTCCCCATCCAACTTCATGCTTATTAGACAGTCATTTCAATTGCTTTTGAAGGTAATATCAGATTGAGCCCTGAACTTTCTATAACAATTTAGTGATAGTGGGTTTTTCTCCCCACCTGACAGTCATTATTATCCTACTCTTTTCCTCCCCAATCCTATAGAATTTATTCAGTCCTCTTCTCTTGATTCCTTTGTTCTCTTGCCCGGTTCACCACTCTCCTCTGACCAACCTCTATTCTGAGTAATTCCCACCAAGAATTTCTTCTACTCCTATTCATGAGCTGCTGTTGAATCATACTAGAGTAAATATCACATGTGTGTGGCTGGATACATTACAAATGTGCATTACACAAATTCAAGTGGACCACCATTAATTCTCCATATCACTACTCAGAGAATCTATTCCCAATTATTTTCTCATCCTCTCTGCCAGTCACTGACAGAAGTGACCCTTCTGGTCTAAGACGTCCCCAAGCTTGGTTTAGCACTTAATCCAACCCCTTTCCCCTTCTCAGTAATCCTCATCTTACTCATAGTTTCAATCTTTTGCTCTCTATTGGTACCTTCCCTACTGCCTTTGAAAAAACCTTGTAGCAGACCCATCTGCCCAAGACATAATCCTTTATCACTTCTGCTTTTCTCAGCAGAACTCTTTTTAAACATTGTATATATTTGCTGCCTCAAAGAAATAAGAGATATCTAAAAGATTAGAAGCTACATCACCCCAAACTCCTGACCATTAAAAAGGCACCTCTTACTAGGAAGGGGAAATAAGCCTGTTTCACACACTGCAAGATCTGCCCAGCCCTGTTGTTACCATTAGAAACGAAGCTTCCTTTATTCTTCTGTCCAAACATCTGTACCTCTTTACACATGTCTCAGGAAAATCCTCTTCCTCAAAGACATGATAATAGGGAACAGTAGCATCCAGAAAACATAGGGATAAACTCTTACCACCACTGAAGTTAGACATGTTCTACAAACAGCAGTTATTTATCCCCAAAATGATTTTCTCTGACTTACCCACAATCCTAGAAATTCACTGCCTGAAAATGAATACCATTCCACATCCTTATCCTGGTATCATGTTATCCCTTGACCATAGACATAGGTTAAGAGAACACCTTGTTCAAAACAAACAAAACCAATTTTTGCTTCATTTTATCTCAAATCCCTTTTTCAGAGAAGGAAAATAATGTCCAGGGGCCAAAAGACACAGAGCATACTTCAGCATTTGGTTACTTTCCACTATATTCCCTCCCCTTTTAAAAGTGCACCACTCATACAAATTATGTCAGTTCTTTTGGAAAATGACTTATCCAATTAAAGTGAGTACCACTGTCTAGAGCAGTGATTCCCAAAGTGGGTGCCACCACCCCCTGGTGGGTGCTGCAGCGATCTAGGAAGCGGTGATGGCCACAGGTGCATTTATCTTTCCTATTAATTGCTATTAAAATTTTAAAAAAATTAATTTCCAGGGGGCTAAGTAATATTTTTTTCTGGAAAGGGGGCAGTAGGCCAAAAAAGTTTGGGAACCACTGGTCTAGAGGACAGAGCATGGATGGATTGTGAAATCTTGTACCTTTGAACTACATTACCCAGGAGCCCACTGACTTCCTGTCACTATGTGCTGACATAGATAGGAGATGAATTCGGTGGGTTTCCATGAATAGCTCTCTTTCCTTGCTATGAGGGCAGCTGTGAATGTGGGCTTGTGGTTTCATTTTGTTACCTTTTTATTCCTTTGCTTCCAGTGATTATTAATAAATATTTAAAAATATATTTGAAGTTACTATAAATTAATTTTAATTTTTACAATTGTCTTGTCCACCTTAGAAATACAAATAAAAGCAGCTCCTGCCGGTACTGAGTACAGCTGGCAAAGTACCTAGAAGATGAGTAGGGCTTTGGGACCCTGCAGCTAAAATTTAAACAGCTGTGTGCTATTTATTTTAAGGTAAAAGGAAAAAAAAAATTTTTTTAACTTACCTCTTAAGCTGTGTTGAGTTGAGGTTTACAGAGTGAAAGAAGAGTCAAGAAAATATCAGAAGATTGAGGGTAATTGGCACAAACTTAGTGTCTGCACGCCTCCTGTGTATGGGAAATGTGCACTGCGCCTCTACTTCATCTTATTACTGCAAATTCCCCCAGAAGCAGGTCCAACACACATACAGTGGAGGTGAATCAAAGGTAGAAAATGCACTCAGATGCCTTTTTCAGAGCAGGCCAAAAGCTGGTGGTCAGTGGAACATTGGCCCCTCGCACTGGTGGTCAGCAAATTCCAAAGGAACTTTTGCTGAGAATCACTGCGTTGGATGATTGGTTCAGGGAATATCCATTTCTTTAGTGTTAGCTATTTTTGATATAGGGATAGATTTGAATTGGGTGCCTCATTTAAAAAAAAAAATTTGTGTTTTTGCAAACTCCAAGTCTTGAACACCCAAAAATGAACACCCAAAAATGAGCACAGCAAAAAAAAAAAAAAAAAATCCAAACAGATATTGGAAGATCATTCCAAGAGTCCTGGACAGAGTAATTTGGAGTGATTGAATATGATGGGAAAATGTTATGTATTCTGTGTAATGAAAGTGTTGTGTGTCACACATTAAGTGCCAGACAGCACTTTGACACCAACCACAAAAGTGTTGCCAAACTTGGTAAAACTGAAAAGAATTTCTTAAAGGGAAATTGAGGAAATATCATTATCTTTCTAGATAAACTCATCTGACAGCTGTCAGTTTTCAAATTTCACCGTACATAGCAAAACATAGTAAGCCCCTCTCTTATGGGAATATTATTATCAAAACAGCCATGTTGTCTGTGAGTAATTCCCTTTTTCATGATTTCCCAAACAAGGATAAAGTTATTCAATGCATTTCTGAGATGCCACTGTTAAAGATCGAGTCCAGCCCATGGCAAGTGTTGTTAGTCAGCAGCTCACCACTGACTTAGAAAAGGGAGTCTGTTACTCCATGTGCTTGGATGAAAGCACAGATATAAATAATTGTGCAAAGCTAGCAGCAATTATGCGTTATGCTGTTGGTGACGTCATGGGAGAAGAGCTGGTGAAACTGGTGTTTTTGCCTGAAAGAACACAAGGATAGATATCTACAGTGATGTAATGGAGGCTTTTTTGTCACAAGACAAAAGACCAGAAAAAATTATATTGATTACTATGGTTGGGGCAACCTCTGGTTTCATACAGTTCTTTGTTGAAGAAACAAAACATCAAATCATTTAGTTCCAGAAGCTCTCTGTGCCAGGGAAAGCAACAAAAAATTTGACGGTATCCTCAAAGATGTCACAAAAATGGTGAGTTACATCATGGCTTGTAATCTAAATTTTCAAGTTTCAAGCACTTCTTTGGGAGAAGTATAATTGTTTACTTATGTATAATAATGCCTGGAGGCTGAGCAGAGGCTGTGAGTCCTGGAGAGATTTGTAGCCTGCTTGGATGAAATTAGGCTGTTTATGATTGAAAAGGGGCAAGAATATGCATAGCTCAATGATATGGCCTGGCTTACCAACTTCATGTTTTTTACAGATTTTACACTACACTTCAATGTACTGAACAAACAACTACAAGGTGTAGGGAGAATAGCAGAAAGGATGTTTTGTGATATCAAAAGATTTGAGAGAAACTGCAGGTTTTTTTTGAAAGAGACCTTGAAAATAGGCAGCTAGAATATTTTCCAAATCTAAAAATGCATTTAGAAAATTCTACATTTGCAGACAATCCTACAAGCCATCAGGAAATCTATAAAGAATTTTCTAGTATTGTAGCAGCTGCGAAGGTGAATTTTAGCAACAGATTTTTACCGTTCTGTAAGATGGAGACAACCCCGTGTTTTTTACTTCTCCACATAAAACCAAATTTGAAGAGTTTGATCTCTCCTGCTTGCATAGGCTAGATTTAGGAAATCTGGTGTGAAATACTTGAGAAGATAGAAGGGATGACAAAGGACAGCACAGTTAGTTCTGAAAATGAAATCCTTAAAGTGTGGAATTCTCTGCCAAATAAATTTTAAGTCAATGAAAGCACTTGGGATTGCTTTCCTTACTTTTGTTTGGATCATCTTATGCTTGTGAACAGCTGTTTTCAGCTTTGAATTGTGTCAAATCTGATACCAGAAACAGACCAACCGATGACCTGAGCGCAACGTGTGTTGCTCTCACTTACAAAGTATGAGCCAAGGTTAGAGAAATTATCAGTATGCATACAGCAGCAAAAATCACATTAATTGTTCAAAATCATGCCAAATGCAGGCTTTTATCTTTCAATAAATGGTTGTTTGTTTCATTGAAAGTTGTTATTGTGTTTTTCTTTTAAGACAAAAGATGTTCATGTATGAGTTGTTTTGTTTTTCTAAACTAAAACCTCAGTATTCAGGTTAAATTTCCTTGTTGGCACTTTGAAATAAATAAATGGGTTTTGGGTTGAACTTTGGGCATTCGGTCTCTAAAAGGTTCGCTATCACTGCCCTAGGACAATGCAATCTTGCCCTGAAGATTTAAAAATTTCAATATTTCCCACTTAAAGGATACAAATATCCCAAAACAAGTAAGTTCTTTGGGAACTCTGTTGGGTTAAAGAAGTACCTCTGAGACCAGAGTAGAGAATGCCAAAGCCAGTCTTCTCCTCTTCTACTAGTATCTAACCCACCTATTTTTGAGGAAGAACTATATAGTATATTATCTATGGATATGAGAGGACTAAGAGATGTCAACCAGCTTAGAACTTGCTTAACTCCTGACCAGAAAGGCACCTCTCACTTAGGCTGGGGACAAGCATCTCAACTCCACCAGAGGACTAGACTAGTAATGGCAAGTCAAGGCCTCATTACAATTGTAAATACGGAAGCTTCCTGTACTCAACTGTTTGAAGATGTTCAGATGATGTGAAGATTGGCTATGAAGGATTGAGGCACCCAGGATTTAGTTCCACTTATGTGAAAAAAAATTGCTACTACATATTAATTAGCAAAATAAAATATTTGTATTGGGAATTGGGGCATGCAAAATGTGTTCTTGTTTAACAGTGAACTTAGAAACCTTTGACAGAAAAGTATTTAACACCACAAAACTATTTTCTCTCTCTTTTCCTTTAATCCTAGGAATTCCTTGCCTAGAACTTCCAGTCTGCATTTTCATCCTCATACCAACTTCCCAATGGATCTAGTAGAAGCTAAGAGAAGCTTCCTTTGAGGGTCTTGATTGTTTCATTTTTTTCAACATTTATATCCCCCAGTGCCTTCCACATAATAGGCATTTAATAAAAGTTTGTGGAAATTAATCCAGTACCAATCCATCCCTTAAATAGAGGCAAAAAAGGGGCTCATAATCCTACAGGCATGATGCTAACTCTCACTATTTCTGCCCAACAGAACACAACCCTCCTAGAGCCAACAGAACAATTCTCCCACTGTATCCTCCAGAAGGTGCTCTTGTCCTGGAGCTTTTACCCTCTTATTCCTCGTAGCCTACCACTTCTCTGAAATGGCATGACTGGCCAGAACTCCATAAGCCCTTTTGGGATACTATTCCACCAATAAAAGAAGTACATTTGTGTGAAGGGAATCCTCTCCTAGGATTATCCATGGGACATTGTCCTGCCTGCATCCCTGCATTCCTGGAGCTACATCACTTATATCACCTCGCATAGGCCAAGTGACTGTGACTGAACTTGATCTGAACATGGCTCTGAATTTGAACTGGGTGTAAAAGGAAGGGATAAAAGGTTCAATCCACAAAGTGTTCACTCTCTGTCTCTAGTAACTGGCCAAGGGGGAGCTGCTGCTGGAGGTCAGTCTGAAGAGCACCCATGTAGTCGTTAGATTAGCCTATTTTACTTTATATTCTACCTATTTCTCATCTTTTATCTATCCAAGTAGTCCTAATAAACTTTATAAAATTCTAAGAGTCTCTTAATTTTAATCCTTACATTTTGGCTACCTCATCATCAGGGAAACCACACTGGGGAAAAACCTTATGAATGCAAGCAATGTGGCAAGACATTCAGACAGAACTCACTTTTGAGTGGGAAATCCTTTTGTTATGCCTCTCTTTGGCTGACCCATTGTCAAATGGGATGTGCAATATGAATTTATTTCATATTGTATTTTCAATAGGATATTTGGTTTTTTCCTTATTATTTTTTATACTTGAGTACATGGAATCAGTATTAATGTTTTTGATTTTGAAGGATAAGTTTATAATATCTATTAGCCCTAATACCAATATTTGTATCTGATTTCAGAAGAAGGGATTACTAAGAAGACTCTACTCAGTGCAAAGAAGCACAAGGTCAAGGAGAACAAAAACCCCTATGGGAATTGATGAGGATCTATACCAAGACAGAGGATTTGTTTTGAGGTTCAAGGAATCAGCTGTTTGACAAATTCAGATGTTGGACTTCCCCATGCCAGGTTTCTAAAGGTACCTTCATTTGGCTTTCATTTTGGCTTCCCTCTTCTGGAGATTGAAGGTAAATTCAGACCAGGGAATCATACTTCCCTTTTTACCTCAAACTTTTGTCCTCTTTTTCTTTTATAGTATGGCAATTTTCCATAGTCTTGGCTGCTGATGGGTAAGTGCAATACTACTATAATTGGGCCTTGCTGGTGATTCAAGGATCTGTTATGGTTTTATTTTTACTCATAATTTTATACACATAGGATATATATATATACTTTTAATCCAGAATTTAATTTTTTTCTCTTCAATTCGGCTTTTGGGTTTCTTTTAAGAATTGATTCATAAACCTTATAGCTTATCCATGTGTCCTGGGATGATTCTAGTATTGGTCAACACCCTCCTAAAGGAGGATTATATAATTATCCTAAGATCCAAGGTTTAAGATCTTGTAAAGCAATTTTAGGAAAAGAAAATCACCAACACTCCAAATCAAGAAAGTGGATCTTCTAGAGAAGATGCCATAAGGATGCCTACAGAAACCACACACTACATCAAAAGATCCTGGGTGAACTTTGGGATATAATGAACTGAACTGAAAAGGGTTGAACCTATAATTTATCCTAAATGTAAACTTTTATGCCAAAAGGGAGTGCCCCTTAATTGGCTTTTTGTCAATGCATCTATCAATCATTTTTTGTTTTCCTTCTCCTTTTTCTTTCTTTGTCTCTTATCCTCCAAATTGTATGTAAAAAACAATATTTTATATACCTCTGTATAAGAGAACCTTTAGATATATCAGCTACATATGTGGAATGATTCATTGGGGAAATGAATATTGACATATTAATCTCCTAGAAACCCCAAGTAGGAGACTTAACATGCTGGTCTCCCAAAGAGAAGATGGAGAAGTGGGGAATTGTGTGAAAGGAATCCTCTCCTAGGATTACCCATGGGATGTTGATCTGCCTGTACCCCTGGGTTCCCAGAACTACATCACTTACATCATCTAGTGTAGGCCATGTGACTCTGATTCTCTACTTGATCTGGACATGACTCTAAATTTAAACTGGGTATAAAAGGAAGGGATAAAAGATTCAATCCAGGAAGTGTTCACTTTCTCTCTCTCTGCTGACTAGCCAAGGGGGAGCTGCTGCTGAAAAGCATCCACTTGGTAATTAGATTAGACCATTTTACTTTTATTTTTCTATTTCTTATCTTTTACCTATCCAAGTGATTCTAATAAACTTTATAAAATTCTAAGAACCAGTCTCTTAATTTTAATTCTTATACATCCCTGAGTTCAGAACAGTATCAATGCCAAACTAATCTTTTCTTTAGCTAGCATCTAACTTGTCTCTTTTTAGGAAGAACCATGGCTTAGATTCAGCCTGAGAGGACTAAGTGAAATGCCAGTAGAGGAGAATCTCCATATCTCCAACTCTTCTTCCTGACTAGAAAGGTATCTCTCACTTAACTCAGGAAATGAGCATGTCTCATCTCCACCAGAGAACTAGACTAGGAATGGCAATCCAACTCCTCATCACCAACAAAAGAAATATTGGAATGGTCTTCACTAAATAAGTCTCCAGATGTGTACTTCTTCATATACTTGCCAGAGGAAAATCCTATTTCTAACTGACACAAGTGAACTTAGAAACCACTAGTAGATAGCATTTCTCTTTTTGTTTTTAACCTTTACCTTTTGTCTTCTGAGGCAGAAGAATGGTTATATTTATATTTCTTTATATTATTTCTAGCAGAAGATACTTTGACAGTTAGGGCTCTTGTTTTTGCTTTTAATAACAGGTTAACAGAGTGCCTTGTATGTAACAGATAATTTTTTTGTTGTTGTTTTGTTTTTTCAGACAAGAAAAATATCATTCAAGAGTCCACAGGCCCAAAGCAGACTTCAAAATGTTGCTACTTTCTCCACATGAAGGAGAGTCAACAGGGGAAATTCTTCACATTTCCCTAGAAAAAAGGGTTTCTGTCCATTTCTGGGATATAGATTATCTTCTTTCTATTCTATTTCCTAGCCCCTTTAAAAGTGCCCAATTAATATGAACTGGGTAACATGTCCAAACAGAAGAGAAAAAAGTTTTATTTTGATTTTTTGCCTCAGGGTTGAGACTTGAATTTTTCTGAAGAAAAGCTACCTTCAAACACTATTATTGAACACTTAATGGCTTTGGAAATTAACTTTTACTTCAAGAGAAGTAACAGTTATTAATGGATTCATCTTAAAACACTTATGCAACTCAGATTTGTCCAAGCATTCCCCAATTATTTTCCATGTTGCATAATTAAAACATAATTAAAACAACTTTAAAACTGGTAAGATTGAAACAGCCTCTTTCTCTTGTACTTGCTGGTTTGTGCTTTCCCATGCTTGTCCAGGGAGTCAAGGTTCTGGTTCACTCATAGCATGGATGCCATGGACTAAGTCAGTGAAAGCGGAAGTTCTTTCCCCACTCCCTTGTTTATTGTGGCTGGTGATGTTTCTTTCTGTTCTTTTTCTTTGGGCCTTCTTAGTTTTAGGTGTCAGCAATGATCTCCAACAGACCTTGTCATGCTGACCTTAGAGCCAAGATTCCAGGTGGGAGGATACAGCCAGGGAGTTTACCTGGCAGAGAAGCTCTAAGAAGTCAGGGTACCTGGGACTCCAGCTTGAGGGAAATTTTAGTCTTGGAACTGGGAATATGCTCTATTGAAACTTAGCTAAACTATGAACTAATAAACTTCATTCCTATCAATCAAGGCAGAATAAAGCAAGTTAGGGAGCGATTATGCCTCCCATATCTTAGAGAAGTTTATGTGAAATAGATTAATTAATCTATTGATTGTTATTAATCAGAAAGCTACTTTCTCATGAGAAAGTCAGACACACCTGTGAGATAATTCAGAGGCAGGAACCCAGGGAACATATGGTTATGTATATGAAGAAATGACTCCATACTAACAAAGGAGAGTTAAATACAGTATAAGGTTAAATATACTATATGATGGATAATACTGTATATCCTACATGCAAAAGCTAACAGCACATCTGGCATCTGTGAGATAAGGCTTGCTTGCTTGCTTTTGTCAAAAAGGAAATATATCATTAAACCTTATAAGGAAAGGTATGCATAGTATTGTTTAAGCTTACCTTGCATGTTGCACATATGTAACCCTATAAAAACTGCTTGTAACATTCACTTGGGGCGTCTTTCACTAGGAAAGATTGCCCTGGCCAGTAGTTTCATTTATTAATCAACAGATTAATAAATACTAGTTCCATTAATTAGAACTTCTGGGTGTCTGGACTCATTTATGAAGTCACCCCACTTCAGCTTGGAGGCCCCAGCGAGATCTTGAACCCAGAGCCAGGAGGTAAGGACTCAGGAGAGAGCTGTTGGTGTGTATGTGTGAGTGTAAAGGGGGAAAGAGGTCTCTGGAGTCCTCAATATAAGGCTTTCCAGCTGGGTTTGTAACCCCAGTTATACTGGGACAGCCTATTCTGCTAGGCCAGGACCCCACGAAGGAGCCTTAAACTCAGATGTGAGTCTGTGATCCCCCTCAGGGATGTGAGTTGAGTGGGACCTAGAAATTACACAGTTCCCATTGTCCACGAGGACGTGGGTTGGAAATCTGGGGAAGCAAATGGTGCCCTGTCTGAGGTTTGTCCCTGGTTCTAGTGATTGAGATCTCGGACAAATTTTTAATTCATTTTGGAACTATCTTTTCTGTTCTGGTAAGTCAGTTTTTGTTCTGGTCTGGAGCTCTGTTCTATTCTGGAAATCTGGATCCAGAAGAGCCTGTTGGGTTACTGGACAAGTTCTAACCCCACAGCCAGGTCCTAGGAAAAGATGTCTTCTGGGACTGCAGGGGAACCTTTGGGTTCAGGTGTATGAGTGTGTGTTTTGTGGATTTCTGTTGGGTCTTTGTTTCATTTTTGTGTAGCTTGCTATAATGGGTCAGTCCTCATCATCAGGCCCTTTGACCCTGCTAACATGCATCCTTAAGAATTTCTAGCTTTTCAAAAAGGCAGCAGCTGATTATGGAATTCAAGTTTCCCCTGGTCATTCCACACTTTATGTGAGTTAGAGTAGCCCACCTTTGGGGTTGAGTAGAAACCAGAAGAAACCACAGACCTCTCTGTGGCCTATGAGGTCTGGAGAATATTACATGAGAAACCAAGACACCCTGATCAAATTCCCCACATTGATATTTGGAATGACTTGCTTACTGATACTCCAAAGAAATTGAAGGCTTGTTTCTCAGAACAAAATTACTCTACCCAAACAGAGGCTGGTAAACACTCTCCTGAGGCAAGAAAAACAAAACCCCTCCTGTGCTCCAGGGAGATCCTGAGGAACCACCCTCATCCCCACCATCTGCACCCCTGTGAAGCCCTCTTTATCCCCCTTTCCCTGCGGGTACCCTGCCCATAACAACCACATCCCATCCCATACAACCACAAGGCATCCCCAATCATTATTCCCAGGATCCAGGACAGGCTGCTGAGAAACCGGCCATGACTGTGGGACTATGGCCCTACCGTGATTAATTCCTCCTTAATATGCTCACAATAGTCTTCCACTTCTTCAAAAGCTTCAACTTCAACAGCATTCCCAGGCAACATTTGGCTCTGCTTGAACTCTCAACCTCCTTATTATATTGGTTTTGGGGCACAGGGGTCTTTGGGTTCCTTGTACCCTCCAGAGGCACTGCATGTTGCCTTAATCACAAATGTTGAGGTCCAGACCCAAGGTAAATGGGGACATGAGCTGGTCCTTATCCTGGGGATCTACAGGGTAATGGCACTTGTTTTATGGAATCTGATGCAGACCTCAGTAGCTCCTTTCTTGCTCCTTACTGTGTCAGTGCTGTCACCACCTCTCATGCTGATTCCCCACATATATGGTACTGGAAAGCCCCTCCTGGAACTTGGTTTACTTGTACCACCAGCATTACACCTTGCCTCGCCCCTCAGTCCTTGAAAACACCAGATGTCCCGGGTAACCCCATAATTTGCATCCTGGTTCACATTATTCCCCAGGTTTACTATTATTCGGGGGAAGGCGATAGAGAACATTTTGAGGGAATGCAGACTGGACAAACACCTCGCTGGCCTCGTTTGGCGTAGAGTGCCCATTCTTATCCCTGTCTTGGTAGGGCTGGGAATAAGAGGAACTGCAGCTTTTCCAGTTTCTCTCAACAGATTGATTTAGAACTCAGTGAAATAGAAAGCTCTGTTAGTTTCTTGGAAAAATCACTGTCCTCTCTGTCAGAAATGGTTCTTCAAAAGAGGTGGGGGCTGCACCTCCTTTTCCTTAAGTGAGGGGGACTTTCTCTAGCTTTGGGAGAATCCTGCTGTTTCTATGCCAACCATTTGAGGATGGTGCAGGAATCCCTTGCTGTACTCCAAGGTAGAATTCAAGAGAGGGAACAAATGCCCAACCTACCAACTGGTATTCGAGTCTTTTCTCTTGGTCCCCTTGATTGACCACCCTACTCACTGCCATCGCAGGACCCCTTTTATTGATTATGCTGGGCCTAATAGGCCCCTGCTTGATTAACTGCCTTATGACCTATGTCTGACAACGTCTACAAGCTGTCAAGCTTTTGGTCCTGCTCTCTCATTACTCTCCTATGTCTACTGAGTCAAGGGTTTGACTCAAGAACAAGAAAAGGAGGGACTGAAATAGATTAATTCATTAATCTATTGATTGGTGCATTAATCAGAAAGCTGCTTTCCCATGAGAAAGTCAGACAGGCCTGTGAAATAACTCAGAGGCAGGAACCCAGAGAATATATGATTGATGTATGTGAAGAATTGACTCCATACTAACAATGGAGAGCTAAATACAGTATAAGGTTAAATATACTATGCAGTGGACAATACTGTACATCCTACATGCAGATGCTAACGGCACATCTAGCTTCTGTGAGATAAGACTTGCTTGCTTGCTTTTGCCAAAAAGGAAATATATCATTAAACCCTATAAGGAAAAGTATGCATAAATCAATAAATACCGGTTCCATTAATTTGAACTTCTGGGTGTCCAGACTCGTTTATGAAGTCACTCCACTTCATATATATTCATGATTATCTTCTGAAGTAAATATTTCTTTGTAAAAGCTAATCCAACTGTTAGTGTCTAAATGGAGCTGGGGTTTAGGGGACTCCTCCCCTACACTTAAAGCGGGGAGCCTAGACATCCCTAACTCCCTTAAGGGAAGTAAAGAACTCTGAAGGAGGGGTGAGATGTAGCCTACCTGGCTTTCAGAGGGCCAGGGCCAGGTTAGTGTTACACGTGTGCTGCAGTAAAGTCAATGGATGACAACTAATGTCTGAATCACAGGTAATGTCAAACTACTTTACACATTTCTTGTGCTATGAAAAGTTAAAACAAGAAGTTAGATCTCCACATAGATTTTCAGTGGACATATTTTCTGAGTACAAAACTACAGTTCTAACACTTTTCAGAACCTTGATACGAGTCCTAAAGAAATTTCCAGATTTCAAAATTCATACATGTGAAGAACAGGAACCTATAAAACAGTGGACTCTTCTCACAAAGATATAAAATGGAGCTGAAGTAGGAAGAAGTCATCCAAGTTTTGATTAAAACAAGTTAAGTTTCATGTTCCTAACTTTGGCCCCATTTCAGAGATAGGATTGAAGCAGTCCTTGTTTTGACTGGTTAAAACTCCCTTGAATGATTAGAATAATTGATTTTGTAAATTGCCAGTTCAGATTAGCTAGCTTTCAGGGAGAAGACTATAACTTTCAAATAACCAGCCAGTGGTGAACATCTTTGCATCAGGGACTAAGATGAACAGTGTGTAAATGAAATTAACTCTAGCCATTCATAGTCAAAAAACTACTTATCCTAGCCATAGAAATGATGTAATTCCTCACCTTCCTTAGTGGGGAGGGGAGACGAGTTACCTACACGTGACAATAAGTAACAAATCAAGAACAAGGGACTGCCCTTTGGGCAGTCCAAAATCAGTGTAGAGACTGCTGTTTGTTCACTTGAATTAGAGGTGGACCCACGGGAAGTGACGAAAGACACTATCTCTTTAAGTAAGTTGGTTACTGCCTGTGGAGGCAGTCCCCGCCCTGAATTTGGTGCTGACGGACCTCCCTTGAGACCTCAGACAGCTTCTACTCTGTATTGTCACGTGGGTAAGTTAGGCTGACTTCCTTGGCCTATCTAGGCCGCTTCCAAACTCTGCCTTAAGCAGGGTTGCTGGGCCTTGTGGCTTGCAGCTTCATTTATTTAGCCTTTTAACCTTCTCTCTCGTCCAGGCCTGACCAGGCCTGGACTAGCCTCTCCCTTTCTCTTTATTTCTATACTTTTACCTTCCTAGTTGTAAATAAACTTGCCTCAATCCGATCTGACTTGGGTCTGATTTAATTACGGAATCAATCTGAACTGTTGATTCCTGGCTGCCACGTTTTAAATATATATCTATAGAATACCTAAATTTCCCTCTTACAACAGGAACCTCCCTGCTCCCATTCTTTGTACTTGCTTAATTGCTGTAGCACTTGTAGCACTGGCTCCTAACTACCCATTCTCTGGAGGATGAAATAAAAGAGCTTTTGACACACTGAGGCTGAGTTGAGTGGTCCTAGTTCCTCTCAATAGAACTGTGCAATTAAGGAGCTTCCATCTAATCTTTAAGTGGGAGTGATTAATTTATATCTCAATGACAAACAAAAAGGCAAATATCAAGTAATATAATAGAATTATATAAATACATTCCAAGCAATGACTATGCTCAATTAAAACATAACCATGTGTATTTGGCACTAACTCTATGAGTTGACATTTTCAAGATGAAATACATAAAATTTCACTATATATTAGCATTAATAGAGGAACATTTAAAGTATTTTAATGAGAGTAAATTCTAACTTTGAATTCCAATTAAGCAAAATGTTATCCTATAAAAAGAATCCTATTCCCATTAGTAAGCAGTTAAAAAATGTTTGTGGAAGTGAAGCTAATCTCCTATCTTTCATAAAGGAGAAAAAAAGGCTCAATAGCCTTCATTGGGCTCTCTTTTATAAAGGGGGGTTGTGGGGGGGGGGGGAACGATAGCCCAAACACTGTGCTGGCTTCTTTCTAGGCTAGGAGAGAGATAAGAGGGCCACTTATCACATTGATTACCCCTGATAAGGCACTGATGCCGACAATATCTCCATTACCCTAAAAGGACAAATGGGCAGAACCAAGTAATCCTTTGGAAAAACTGGAATAAATGAGTGCACTCAGAGTATGGTCTATGTTGTCTGTTTTTAGGAAGGACTATTTGCTTATGTGTATATACAGCCTGAAAGAACTAAAAAAGATGCCAAAGATGCCGATTGCCAACTCAAGCCGAAAGGCTGGTTCTCACTTAATTTGGAAAATAAACTTATCATATTGTGTGAAGTGGAAGTTTAAGGGGACCTTGAAATATCAAGATACATCCTCTTTAACCAAAAAGACCAAGAAAAACCATCTTTAAAATGGAATGTATTTGAGATGTAGAGCAATATCTCACACCATAGAGCTGAGACAATGCTCTCCTTAGATTTA